>NC_022020.1:27066834-27089296 GCF_000317375.1 Microtus ochrogaster
TTTTCACATCATGTATTTTGATCTCCTTCATTAGGGAATGAATCCCTTTGAATCTGCCCTCTGCCCCTGAACTCCCCCCACCCCAATAAAACAAAATTCAAGAGAAACAAAGGAAGAAAATAAAATGAGAAAAATAAAACAAAAAAAAGAAGAAGGAATTAAAAATCTCTTCATGGAAGCTACAATGTGACCCAACAAGTCACACCGTATACCCCTTGGTCCATACATCTCTACTTGCAAGTGTTCATTACAAAGGGTCATTGATCTGGTCCGAGGCCTCTGGTCTCCATGATATAACTGATGCCTGGTCCCCCACTAGGATTCTTCCTGGACATCGCGCTGGTACCCTATGCTGTGGAGATCCTGCAGCTTTTGGTTTGAGGGTCAGGTTCCTTCATGTGCTCCAGCAGATCATAGATCGGGTAGATGTTGGGGCAGGCCAAGTCATCACCCTGGGTCTGGCCTTGTTCAGCTGTAGGGTTGGCTTGCCAGATGGGAAATGGGGACAGCTTTCCCATGGTCACAATTTCGGACCTGTGCTAACCATGTTGGCTCCATGGTGCTGTCCTGGCGAGGTGGGGGTGTCTGCTCTCCCAGGTGTTGCAATTGGTGGGGGTCAGGGATCAGGGATGGCCCTCCTGCTCTTAGGATCACCGGATCAGCTCTCCCACCTGCCCCACGTGTTGATTGGGAGGGAATCCCCCCGGGGGGGATCCCTCCCCTGCCCAAGTGGGAGAGCCATCCCTGCCCCCCACCAGTTGCAACATTCTGGGGAGCCGGCCCTGCACCTTGCCAGGACAGCAGCCATGAGTCAGATGAGGGGTAGGGCTAGGTCTCCCACACTCCTGTCCTGAGGGTTGGCTCACCTATGCTTTCATCAACAGGGCCATCTCTGCTGTGCTGCCCAGACAAAGTACCAGGCTGGCCTTCCTGTGTGTTGCCGCTGGCCAAGGGGTCAGCTCCCTCACCATCTTGGCCCACTCCCTTCCTCTCCTGGCTTCAGATTTGCCTCTGTCCATAGGTCTGAACCATTCTCTGTCTCTCTCCACTGTTCCCCTGTTCACTGTAACAGTGTCCTTCTGGCTGGTGCTGCTAGCTACCAGGTAGGCCTGTGTTTTCTCTTCGAAGCCTGGGGTGGGCAGCCAGCCTGTGTGTAGGTCTCCAAGTCTTGTTCAGGTCACCGTGACACAAGACAAGACTATGCCATGCTTTCTCATCACAAGGAGATTCTTACAGTGCCCTGGTTGGTGTGTTTGGCTGCTTTCTGTCCACCCCAGCCAAATGGCATGAGTGGGGGCCTGACTGTAGTTCCACTGTGGACCAGTGTTAGAATCCCATGTTCCTGCAGACCCCAGAACCTGGGGGAAAGTCTCCCCGCCCCACTTTTTTTATCTTTACAGTAGTCCTGGAAGCAAAATATCTTTTTTTTTTTTTCCAGATGGGAAACATGAGACATGAAAAGATTAAATAAAATACCCAAAGTCGCTTGTAAAAACAACAAAAGCCTGAGGTTAAAGAACTGGCTGAGCTTGAGGGTCCACAATGTTCGTTGTAGCGCCTGATTATTGCCCCTCAAACTTCCGAGCCTGCATTTAAAAGTGGGAGCTATATCGGCATCCGAGAGGGCTGACTTCTCTTGAGATTTCGGCAAAGGACAGAGTACGTTCCCTATCACACATTTGCCTGGTGTCCTGTCTGGCCAGCGCCTGAGTAGAGCGATGTACCTCAGTCTCCACTAGTCCCCTCAATCCTGATCAAGTCCCGCTCACTTTACCTAGTAACCCATTTTTTCCCCATGTGTGTTTGTTTTGAATCTGGGCATTGAACTTGGAGCCTCATGTCCCACCAACCCACATTTCAGCTCTGCTCCTTTAATCTTCAGTTTCTGGGTCTTCCTTCCTTCCTTCCTTCCTTCCTTCCTTCCTTCCTTCCTTCCTTCCTTCCTTCCTTCCTTATTTATTTATAGTCCTGGCTGTCCTGGAACTCTCTCTGTAGACCAGGCTCCCCTCTAATTTAAAAGGATCCACCTGCCTATGATTCCCGGGTGCTGGAGTTAACTGCGTGCACCACCACCGCCTGGATTCCCCCTTCTACACGTGCACCACCACCACCTGGCTCCCCCTCTACACGTGCGCCACCACCACCTGGCTCCCCCTCTACACATGCGCCACCACCACCTGGCTCCCCCTCTACACATGCGCCACCACCACCTGGCTCCCCCTCTATGCACTACCACCTGGCTCCCCCTCTACACGTGCACCACCACCACCTGGCTCCCCCTCTACACGTGCACCACCACCACCTGGCTCCCCCTCTACACGTGCACCACCATCACCTGGCTCCCCCTCTATGCGCCACCACCACCTGGCTCCCCCTCTACAGGTGCACCACCACCGCCTGGCTCCTCCTCTAGATTTTTAGAAAAATGGAGAGTACATTACTGTCCCCCTGCTAAGCAGTGATACATCTTTCACTGTGACTTCAGCCTCATTTTTAGTGTGAAGGGGAGGGAATCTGGACCAGGCCCTGTTCTCTTCTGAACTTGGCTGTGTCCTGGAGCTGTCCTTTTGGTATTGCTTTATTTCCTACTGTGTGGTTTGGGGAGATTCTGCTAGAAGGCCAGTTAGAGACTGTGGTGGTCAAATTAGCCAGCCATGCAGAAGGCATCTGAAGAGAGTGCCAAATAGTCAAACTACAGCTACAGGGTGCTTTTGGTGAAGGCTCTGGCCAGAGAGACGTCAACCATGTTTTTTGTCTTACTGTGTAGCCCAGGTCAGCCTCAAACTCTCCACCTCATTGCTTCTGTTTCCTGTGGGCTGGGGTTGCAGGTTGGCACAATCACAGTCAGCTCTGGTGACAAATGAATTTTTATTATTTTGAGACAAAGTCTCATTGTGTATCTCTGACTAGCCTTTTACTAGCAGATCAGGCTGGCCTGGAACTCAGAGATCCACCTGCCTCTGCCTCCCGAGTGCTGGGAGTGAAAGACTGATAAAAATGTGAGCAGTCTGTTAGCACCTAGAAGTTAAAAAAGTTTTGAGTCTGTGAGATGGCCCAGTCTGACCCACACACAAGGTGGAGAGAGAGAACCAGGTCTTTCAGGATGTCCTTTGCCTGTGCACACACACAGAATAAATGTAAATTTTAAAAACTAAAAATTTTAAGTTTTATTAAAAAATTATACTTGGAGAAAATGCCTTGCTTTTTCTAGCTGGGATCACCAAAGTTTTGTTTTTATGTCTTTCTTTTCATTGTTACAGTCATTGTAAGAAAATTGTACAGTTTTATCCGATTTTTCTGGTAAGTTTGAACACCCCTAATATTCTCCTTAAGTGGTTTGGGAGATGGAGCAAGAGGTAGGAGGGCAGCTGAGGGGTCTTTGTCTTGTCTACTGTCCCACCAGGTGAGTGGGGGGCCTGAGCTCCAAGGAGCTTTTGTTTCCAGCCGTGCCAGGGGATTAGAGGCTTAGGCTGACCTCGGGAGTGGGTTTTATTGTTTCATCTTCTGAGACTGAAGCCATAATGTTATGGTTTTTGTTTTGTTTTGTTTTTAACTCAGCACCATCTGCTCCAAGATCTCCACAGGCTTAGGGCTTTCCCCCCAAGTCCCTCCTTCTAATGAGTGCCCATATCTAGAAGAACGAATTAACTCTGGGCAAGTGACAGATGTGTACTATGGAAAATACAGTCAGTCAGCTATCAACCCGGTCGGTCTGTGACCATTTATGTCACCTCAGCAGGGTGAAGAGCCTAGCTCGCTGCTATGCAAAATAATAGCCTGACTTGCAAGACTTGGCCGCCCTGTATCAGACAAAGGCCTGCAAAGAGTTTGAAGTAAAGAAGTTAGTAATAGTAGCGGAAGCAAGAATGCACGGCCGGGATGGATGCCCACGTGAAGGCGCGGACGCGATGCACCATGGGAAGCCGAGTTTCCTCTGCCTTGAGAATCGGCGCAGTCCTGAGCAAATGTGCATGGTGCAATTAGAGGGACACTTTGATGGGGACAAAGCTGCTTGTGTAAGTGTGTGTGGTGGTGGGGTTCCCAACTCTCTTCAGCAGAGTCCGGAAATTCATTCTGTAACAATGAACTGTAATTCCAAGTCAATGACACCTTCTAAATCCTCTCAGACTCTGCCCAAAATTATAGAGGAGGGATGGCGAGTCAATTCCGTTCAGTCAGAACTGGATAGCTGTGTACTTTACTCAAATGTCTGGGATCTAATGGAGATGGGCCGGCAGCCAGGAGCAAAGCGAGTCAATACAGGACTTGGAAGAACGCGGCTGCTGGGGGCAGATAATGAGGAAAGGGTTGGGATTTGAAAGCATGACCTCGGAGTCTTCCTGTGTAATGAACACGGCATAATGGAGGCCTGAGGCCTGATCCCGGGTGCACCTGTGTCTGAGCCAGCCGGCCAGCAGCCTGACTGTATCCTCGACAACGTGGTGAGACTGGGGGGAACCTGAAGGCTTTCAGACTGCCTTGTCTGTGCAGTGAACAGAGAAGGAAACAAGTCATTTCCTCTATGGGAGATAGGCATGGGTCTTAGTGGTCAAGGACTTGAACTTGGTTTAGAGACCTAGTGCCCCGTTTGCTAACTGTGCAGACCTGAGCTCTTTTACGCTGGAGTCTTCGGTTTATCTGTAAAGTGGGGGAAGGAAATTATAGCACTTATCCTACAGGGTTATTATGAGGACTGGGTAAGACAAGGGATTTAAAAAGCACTTTACAGTGTATAGGCACTACACTTGAGTACTTGACAAATATATCTGTTACTAAGGAATATGGTCATGGGGTTGGGGTAACAGGCCCTGTGCTTGTTCACCAGCGCCAAGGGGAGTGGGGGGAGGGAAGAGTGGCCCAGATGACTGAGGGGTAAGGGTGCTTGCTGCCAGGCCTCATAGCCTGTGTTCAGTCTCGGGGACCCACATGGTAGAAGGAGAAAACGGAACCCAGAAAGTTGTCCTCTGGCTACATGGGCACCACAAGACATTGCACATATATATGTATGTGTACACACACACACACACACACACACACACACACACACAAACAGATATAATAAAAGTTGGAAAAAAGGGGAAATGGCCACTATATTGATGGTTTGTCTTGTTCCTGTGACAGGACCTACCCACAGAAGCGACTTCAGGAAGAGGTTGTGTGGACTCACAGTTGTGAGATACGTTCACCGTGGCGGGGAAGATGTGGTGGTAGGATGAGGTGGCTGAGTGCAGTGAGGAAGCAGAGATGGATGCTGGGGTTAGAACTTGTGTTTTCCTTTAAGTGGTGCTGCCCATGCCTCTTTCCACTCTCAATTAATACAGGCTGATATTCCCTCACAGACATGCCTAGAAGCTCCCAGAAGCTGGCCTCCTAGGTGGTTCTGGATTTCTGTCAATTACCACTGTTAAAATATAATGATAACTATGTTTTAATTTGTCCGTCTATGCGTTCTGGACATGGCTTCTTCTACTTTGTTCTCCACTGGTAACCTCGGAAAGGATATAGAATGAACAGGGCTTTAGAACAAGACGCTCACAACCTTGACCTTGAAATCCAGACTCACGTAGCCTCAAAAGGCAGTTTTTCTGAAGTTGAAGTGGTTTTCTGGCTGCAGAGGGACCATGATATTTGATTTTCTCCCTTACAGAACCTTGAATGTCTCAAAGGAATGCTTCTTCCGGGCTGACATGCTGTGAATCACCCAGGAGACCATCTCTCTAGCAAGTGACGCTTCTGCTCCTTGTTCTGAGACCACATTTTAATTCAGAATGACCTTGAGCCTCTGTGGTAGCTTGACTGAGATAGACTTCTTTACTTCCTTGAAAAGACTCAGCTAGCTTGGGGATGTCAGACACTTTACTTGTTTGGTAGCCTATGTTGTTTCCTGATGGTAGGGATGAGGGTGTGGTGTCCTTTTGTTGAGTTGACACCTTCCAGAAGGTTGGACACGCCTACATGAAGCTGTGAATTCTCCTTGGATCTCCGTGGCATGCTGTATTCCCTCACTTGTCTGTGTGGAGGGTATGTATAAATATCCTCCCAGTCAAACGGCCACCGTCTTCACTAGAACAGCTGTGCCCACACGCAAAAGATTATAGCTGAGCTTATTGACCCTTGACCTGACATCACAGAAGAAGAGTTGGGAGGGTCATGGGGCCCACACTGGAGCATCCAGCTACTCTCAGCTCCTCTCAGCCAGTTGTATACAGTTCTGCTCTCATTGCACAAGGCCTTGGGTCTCAGCGAGGGCTTGTTTACACTGTAGGGGGGGAGTACAAAGGGAAGAAACTCCTCCATGACCATTGGGGAGATGTTGTCTTTCTGGGGAGCAGTCCTTCCAGTGTGGCTGCTTTCAAGCCATCCACCATCCTGCCTATAGTCTCCCTTCTTTGCTCTGTAAGTAAGCCTAGTAAATTCATTGGTTTCCCAGAATGCACACTGATGGAATGGTACCCTGTTTTGTCATTGGGACATTAGGATGAGGGGTCTGGCTGTTTACATCTTCTCCAGGGAAGGTGTTGTGCCATCAGAAGGCCGGACTCTCCCAGGTTTCTGCGCATCTCGTCTGTTTATTTCTTTTCTATAATCTCTGTGGTGTAGATGGATTTTTCTTTGGGTGCTAGCTAACAAAAAATGGCATGGAGACTTCTTATTAATTGTGAAAGCTCGACCTTGGATTAGGCTTGTTCCCAACTAGTTCTTAGAACTTAAATTAACCCATTTTTGTTTTAAATCTGTGTTCTTTTATGTGGCTCGGTTGCCTTCACTTTGTACTCCCCATCCTGCTCTCTCTCTTTGGCTGCTGATCTGCCTCTCTTAGAGCTCTCTCTGTCCAGATGTCCCACCTATACCTCCTGCCCAGCTATTGGCTGTTTAGCTTATTATTAAACCAATCACAGTGACACATCCTCACAGAGTGTAACAGAATATTTCACAACGCTGTGGACCAATGGTTTGGGGCACCTTTGTCATCCTAACAGTTTTTCTTAGTTATCTGTGTACCTCTAAGCTCGGCACCCCAGGCCATGGGTAGACGCTTCTTCCCAGGGGTCATCTCACAGTAGGAAAGGTGAGAAATCTCTAATTGATTTTTATGCTCTTCTTAAAAGTGCCACATCGTTGGAAACCTGAATCTGCTTGATCATACTACCAATTTGGAATATTAATGGTGTAGTTTAATTTTTTTCTAGTGTATTTATTTGTTCTGCATATGGGGGTGGAGCGGAGTGGGCACAGCATAGCGTGCACAGAGAGGTCAGGAAGCAGGCTGTGGGGGTTGGGTCTCTTTTCCCATATGTGGGTCCTAGGTATTGAACTCAGGTTGTCAGGTTTGACAGCAGACACCTTTACCCATTGATCTCCCTCCTCTTCCCCACTTTGTTTTTCTCTTGGGACAGGGTTTCACTATGTAGCCAAGGCTAGCTTTCAACTGTGATACAAGTGCTGGGATTGCAGGTGTGAGCCACCAAGGCCACTAAAGAATTTTTTTTTTTTTAAGGAACAAACAAAATTTGTTACGATAACAGATTACTTGAAATATTGGACTTACAAAGAAAAAAAATATATTTTGGCTCTTTGTATCCACCACCTGCTTTGAGCCAGAATCTAACTTGTACCTTAGACTGAGCTTAAATTCATTACACACAGAGTGGCCTCCAATTCGTGATCTTCCTGTCTCAGCCTCCCAAGTGCAGGAATTACAGGCATGTATCAGTATGCTTGGCTTGACTCAGGTTCCAGGCCATGGTTGAGGGTACCTTTTATTTTTTTTTTAAGAAATAGTTTTTGTATAGAAATGTTTTATCTGCATGTATGTTTGTCACACATGTGCCTTGTGCCCACCGTGGAGGTCAGAAGAGGGCATCGGATCCTTTGGAACTGGAGTTACAGGTGGTTAGTTAGCTGTCACGTGGGTGCTTGAAATCGAACCTAGTTCCTCTGCAAGAACAGCCAGTGTTCTAAACTGCTGAGCCATCGCCTCAGCATGATGATTTGTTTGGAACCTCTGTGGACAGCGCTCACTGGTAATGATGGGAGCATGCCGTAAGTCGAAATGCTTGCCTTATGGCCAAGAAGCTCGCAAACAAGCAAACAACAACAAAGAGGCAGGGATCCTGTGGTCCCTTCTTCCTAAGGACCTCCCAGAAGCCCTTTTCCCATAGGTTCATTGCATCTTTCAGTAGTTCTACCCCTGGGGATCAAACCTTAGCAAGTGGACCTTAGAGGGCTATTCACTGCATGTTTCCTGGACTGGGGGCAAGGGGCTAGTCTCAGCTTTGAATAAGCCATAATCCAGAGGTTCAGGTACCATGACAATGGACCCAGTTTTGTCTTCTCTTTTCATGGTCATTAGACGTCCCCAGGTTTGTTTGTATTTCAGCCTTCTGTTATTGTTGTTTAGTTTTTTTTTCTTTTTCTTTTTTGAGATAGGTTATTACTTTGTAGCCCAGACTGTCCTGGACTCAGATGTGCATGCTAGAACCACAGGCACAAGCCACCACACACGGCATTGTCTTTTATTTTCTCTGTCCTTTTTTAACAGTTATTTTTCTGATGTTGGGAATTGAACCTAGGACTTTGTGTCTTCTCAACAAGTGCTCTACCACTAAGCTGTGCCGTTCGTTCTTTAAATACCCTTTTTATTTTGAGACAGGGTCTCACTAGGTTGTCCAGGCTCGTCTAACATTCTCTTTGTAGCCCAGTCAGGTCTTGAACTCTTGTTCCTCCTGTCTCGACCTCCTGCATATCTGAGATTAGAGGCCTGAGCATTCTTTTTCCAGGTACTGCCTTTTTCCTTCTTTTCTTCCATCCCAATTGCTTTGTTTTGCTCTTAATGTCACGCATACGGGACCCGCTTTGTTCTCATGGACTGTCCCCGTAGTTAGACCACAGTTATCTTGGCACCGCCTCTCCTCTGGGGTTCCCCGTGCAGCTTAGCATCATTTTCATGTCTGATCAGCATGGCAACAAATTAATGATGTTGAATACAGGATCAAGGGCAGACCCAGCAGCTTGCCTGACACTGACCCTGCAGGCCTTTTGGACACGGATGAGCTTTTCTCAAAGCTTGTGCAACAGTAGCATCCTGCAGGGTGCACATCAAAAGTCAAACCAAGACCAGATACACAGAGAGAATGTTCCATGCCACAGCCCCTACTCCAAGACTCACAGACTATCAGTGCATACCGAAAGTTGAAAAAGGGTGATGTCAGATGTAGTTTTCTGAACGCATTTGACTACAAGGGGTCTTCACCCCTGCCCCACCGTATACCACTTAGTACAGGCTGTCACTAGTCTTCTAGGGAGCAGAATTTGAGATGAGCTTGTGTGGGTGTTCAGCTTGTTACAGCCTATTTAGCATTTTATTCTGTGGTTCATATCCCTCTGTTGTTGATCAAGAGGGGAAAATGATAGAGGATGTAAAACACCATGAAAAACATGTGTCTTGCCAGTTACTTCTAAGTCTGCCCATGAGGCATGGGTATCCTCATATCATGGGTGGGTCATGTTATGAACTAAACTCAGGTATATTCTCAAGCTCCCAGGAAACCTCATGCTTATGAGTATTCCCAGTAACAGTAGGAACTGGAATGTTGTAACAGCCCCAAATATCGAACTCGGTGCCGGGTCCATCACAAGTTGCATCGTGTGCTGCAGTCCTCACAAGAAACCGAGGCTGGATAACACCGTTCTTAAGAAAGTTTAGCGTGCCAAACGTAGAAAAGTTCCTTAAGGGGTACAATAAACAAGAACTAGAACCTAGTGTCCACCCGAATGTGGCTGACCCCAGAGCCATGTACTCAACAATTTCACTGTTACTATATTTTTTCTCCCATACCTGTGAAGTCTCCAGACATTTTTTCTATGTGAGCTTTGGGATTGACACAGTGCTCGGTCAAAATGAGGACATCAGCAAATTAGATTGCTTGCTCTCTGAAGGGGCATTTGTCCCTCCGTGGAGGTTCTGCTGCCTATCCAGCAAGGAGAAGTGTGTGGGATTAAGAGAGCCAGATGTCATGTGAGCAGGACAGGACACGCACCCACAGGCTGCACATCCTTGACAGGCTCGCCTTCCCAGCTTGCCCACGAGTGTCCCCTACCTACTCTGTTCTATTTTACCCGCTCTTACAAGATCCTCTTAGTTCTCATCTTTCTGTGTGACCTCAGCTTGTCCCCAAGGAAAACCACTAACTACTTGGCTCCGCATTCTAGGTCTGTGGTGACCTGCCAGCTGACATCTACAAGGCTTGGAGGTGACCTACTTTGAATGAAATGCTGGCTTTTCAGTTGCATGTTCAATAGGCTGAGTTGGCAGCATGTCAGCGGACTTATGTCATCTAGGGATTGTGTCAATTTCCTCCCTCTTTGGCTTCCTGCTGGCAGATACCCTCAGGGTGCTCTTGGAAGCCAGAAAGTGTGGGAGACCCCTGAGGGAGCGCAGGAAAGGAGGGACAGAGAGAGGTGCTGGGAAGACCCAGACCTAATTGTCAAAGGGGGAAACGAAAAACATGCCTAAGAAAAGAATCTTCTAGAACAAAGTGACAGCACCCTACAGTGAGGTGACTCCCCACGGAGCAGCTTTCCTCCAAAATGAACTCCCTTCCCACCCCAGTCTCTTGTGTCTCTCCCCTCATGCCTTCTTCAGTCGGGGTGTTAAAGCGGTATTACATCTCAAACACACTAATGACCTACAGGGGTGAGGGCAGACTGGTTTCTACCCTTCTGGCTCTGGCTCTTATTCCATAATGCCCCTCCCCTTTCCATGATTCGTCTTGTAGGCCTTTTCTTCAGGCTCTGTTAAATCTCTCAAAGTGTAGCTGTGTTTGGACCCAGTTTCTCTTCTGCAAAGGCTACACATTCAGGTTCCTGCCCCGTGGCTGCCATTCTGCAGCCACAGTGGATGAAACCCTGAGTTTAGATAGTGCATGCTCAGAGCTTTGGTCTGTCATCTGGGGCACAATAATGCAGTGAGCTTGTTCCCTGAGGAGCGGCTTTAGAAGTGCAGGCCCCCCTTTCCCTGGCAGAGTTAGGTGAGAGATTCAAGATAGCAATGAGGACATTTAACTGGGGCCACATAGGGCCATCCTCAGAGGCCTTCTCAGCCCCAAGGTCCCCTCCAAGGACTGCCTCTCTGGTTAGAGTTCTTTTTCTAAGTTAGTTAAAAGTTTGGGTTTATAATTGTGAAGATTAGTCTCGGATTTTCCCGCCAGAAACTCCTTTCTTAATGAGTACGTGTCTCCGAGGGATAAGAGGCCGAGGGATAAGAGGCCGTCAGCTGACTTCCTCCTTGGCGTCAGTCTGTCCTTTTTCATTCACCGGTATTGCTCGGCCCTAAGTGTTTGTTGTGCACTTTGTTGCCAGGTGCTCACAACAGCCAAGGCTCTAGCCTTAGGGTGCTGATGGTCAGTGACGGAAAGGGAGTCAGGAAACTGTGTGCCTCCCTCTGAGCATCCTCTGTGCCCAATGATGCTGATGCTGTCATATGGAAGGAAGGAAGGAAGGAAGGAAGGAAGGAAGGAAGGAAGGAAGGAAGGAAGGAAGGAAGGAAAGGCGAGGACTACCTGACATGGTGACATTCTTGAAAAGGACCCAGGTTCATTTCCCAGCACCCATCTGGTGACTCATAACCATCTATAGTTCCAGTTCTAGGGAATCCAGCATCCTCCTCTGACCTCCTCAGGCACCAGGTATACACATGATGCACAGACATACATGTGACCAAAACACGCATACACAAAGTAATATAAAATAAATCAATCTAGAAAAAAATGGAGTCTGATGCTGAGTTCTAGGTTACAGACACAGAAATCAAGCAAACACATTGCTGTTCCCTGGACCCAAGGGGAAGACCATCACCATATAAATAATTTGAGTTTTGAAAATCTGGGACCCATGTGTGATAGACGAACAAAAGATGTCCAGCATCTGTTCCTCCTCTGGGTATACCCTGCCCCACCAACCTTGATATCATCTACTAGGTGTGTTTAGCACCCCAGCATGTATCTGCGTGCTAGCTGTTCAGTGAAGTCTGTAGTCCCTTGGCAAGTCTGTTCTTTAGAAGACCGGCCACCCTTCCTGCTCCTCATTCTGTAGGCGTGGTCTCCCCACTTCCCATTACGGTGCCACAGCCCTTCCTGCCTAAAGTTAGAACCAGATTTTGTGTAAGGAGCACCACTAAGGTTTGCCCAGTGGTTCAAGTTACAAAGTGTGCTCCCTCTACCCTTGGCTTTTCCTGTATTCACAAAAATACTCTGAGCTTCAGTTCATGATGTAGTATTGTCATCTGTCAATCTGTTTGCGTTGATTTCATTGGTTAATAAAGAAACTGCCTTGGCCCATTTGATAGGCCAGCCCTTAGGTGGGTGGAGTAGACAGAACAGAATGCTGGGAAGAAGGGAAGTGGGTCAGATGCAATGAAGCTCCAGCCCAAGATGGACATAGGCTAGACTCCTACCTGGCAAGCTACTGCCTCGCAGTGCTACACAGATTATTAGAAATGGGTTAGTCGAGATGTGAGAGTTAGCCAAGAAGAGGCTAGATATAACGGGCCAGGCAGTGTTTAAAAGAATACAATTTCCGTGTTGTTATTTCGGGTATAAAGCTAACTATGGAGCCGGGTGGGACGAAAAGCAGGCCTGCCCGCAGCTCCTTCTACAAGTTCACAAGTAACAGATGGACCATTCTAGAAATAAGCAAATTACGCTTTTAGTTACTTTTATTGAAGGGCATTGTTATAGTTCTACTTCTGCTACTTTTCTTTATATGTTACTTTGCCTGGCTTAAAGATAAAGCACTATTATAGGTGGGAAGATGGGGGACGCCATCGTATGTATATGAATTGAAGCTTACCTGTGGGTTCAGGTATCCACTGAGGGTATTTGGGCAATCTCCTTTGTGGATAATGGGAGGCCACAGTCCATGGAGGATAGCGTGGTGGCTCTCAGAAGTTAAAATGCCTCAGCTAGTTCATTTTCTGACTAGAAAGCCACATTTTTTTCCCTGTCATCGCATGAAATTGCCATTTCCATCCTGGATACCAATAGAGATACTTGTTTCTTAGGAAGGGCTGGGGCATTGGAAAAATCTCCTTACCTAGCGTGCATGAAGCCCTGGGTTCAATCCCTAGTACTGAATGGGAAACAAAACAAACCCTACAGTCAAATCCAGAATCCAAAGGATTTTTCAGCCCCCGAAATCTCCTCCTCCTGCCTGTTGTTCTTGTCCTACCCTGACGAGACTCTAAAGCTGGCCCTGAACTGCAGGCTGGGTGGGGTGCCCAGTGAGTGTTCTGTTACTGTTTAATAGAGGGTGTGTTGTGCCTCTCTTGGCAGTAAGGCCAAGTACTATTTTAGTAGGTAGCTGGGCCTAGGGTCGATACCAGCACAAGATGGGAAAACAGTGGCACAGGATACTTCTCCCAAGGCAGAAGAAAAGTTTCACTGGAGACATTTTCCTCCTACTGGAGCTGCCTGTCTCCCAGGAGTCATCCAAGGAGCCGAGGGCTCTTGCACAGACCCACAGAGTGAGTACCGGAGTGTATGGAGAGGCATTGGATGGACTTGAGAATGGTTAAGCTAGCTATTTCAGCAAAGGTCAAAGCCAGTTGTAGCCTCGTCTTCTGTGAGCTAGGAGTAGGCTCAGCCTTGACCACCCAGTTCCTGCTCTCACAGAGGGTATGTCCCAGGAATAGACATACAAGTAGGCAATAAAATCAGTGTGATGAGTTTTAATTTTTAAAGCATTTATTTTTATGTGTGTGTGATGTGTATGCATGTTTGTGTGCAAGGGTGTAAGAGGGCCATGGCATACACGTGGAAGTCAGAAGATAGTCTCAGGTTGTTGGCCCTTCTCTTCTACCTTTTTCCCGAGGCAGAGTCTCAGCTCAAAGCACTGTGGCTTTGTGATGATCTGCAACCAATGGCAACAGAGGATCTGTATGTGTTTTGATTTTCTTTTTTAGTTACATTTATTTGTTCATTGTGTGTGGTGGTTTGAATGAGGATGGTATCCATATATCCATAGACTCATTTGTTTGAATGCTTGCGCCACAGTTAGTGGAACTGTTTGGGAAGGATTAGGAGGTGTGACCTTCTTGGAGGAAGTGTATCACTGGGGGTGATATGGGCTTTGATATTTCAAAAGCCTACGCCAGGCTCAGTCTTTCTCTCTGCTGGCTACCTGTGGATCAGGATAGAAAGCTCTCAGCTACTGCTCTAGCACCATGCCTGTCTGCTTCCTGCTCTCATGACCAAAGACAAAGCCTCTGAAAGTGTAAGCAAACTCCCAATGAAGTAATTTCTTTTATAAGAGTTGCCTTGGTCATGAAGTCTCTTCACTTCAATAGAACTGTAACTAAGACAGTGTGTGCATATTAAATGTGGACACATCACATACATGTGCACACATTAAAGACAAGTTTCAGTTATCAGCTCTCTCCTTCCACCATGTAGACCTGGGGATTGGACTGGTCAGGCTTGGTGGCAAGTATGTTTATCTGTTGACTCATCTCTCAAATCTCTCTTTCTCGCCTCTCACCCCTCCCACATATATGTCTGATTTTAGACCAGGTCTCTCTATGGTGTCCAGATTGTAGGGGGAAGCTGTTTGTTTGTTCCCCGCTGCCCTGACCCAAAATATTCATACAGAAGCAGTATTAATTATAACACTGCCTGGCCTGTTAGCTTATCCATATTTCTACCTCACTCTTACTCTTAAATTAACCCATCTCTATTATTTTATGTTTTGCCATGAGGTTTGTGCTAGCAGCTTGTGTTTTTCTCCTCTGGCAGCTCTGTGGTGTCCCCCTGACTCCACCTTCTTTCTCCCAGCATTCAGTTTAGTTTTCCTGCCTACCTTTTTCTGCCCTATCACAGGCCAAAACAGTTTCTTTATTAATTAGCCAATAAAAACAACACATATACAGAAGGGCTTTTTACATCACCTCTTCTTTTCTGTCTAAATAAAAAGAAGGTTTTAACTTTAACATAGTAAGATTACATATACCAAGACAGGTATCAAGCAAGAATTTCAGTTAGAATATTTATATCTACTTTATCTTTTCTTATAACTAAGGAAAACTAATTATAACAATCTATTCTTCAACTCCATCAAAGACTCCAGAAGGATATAATATTACCTAAGTTCCTAAGTTTTTAAAACATTTTAGATGCCATATTCTGAAGGTCTCTGAAAGATTTGAAGAATACCTATCTAACTGAAATATATTTCTATATATCTAGAAAACATAACTAACATGATTACAAGCTTGACTATTATAGATGATTATCTATTAACCTATATTTCTTAATTATACATTATATTTTAAATGAGCTGCACAAACATAATACCTTAATCAAGAGCAGAAATATATTTATAAAACAAAAATGATTTTAAAACTTGTATCAATAAACCAAGATCCATACCAATGCATATCTCCATTGCATATCCCCCTTTAAATATAAACTTTTACAGACATTTATAAACAATATTTGGGAATTTGAGCATAGTTTTCTCCAAACTGCTTTTTGCTTTTTTTGGGTGAAATAATTTTTTGGGGGTGTTCACAGTGACCTTTTGGGGTGGTCTTCTTGGTCCATCAGACTACATTAGTCTGGAAGCAATCCTCTGGTTCTTATCCTCTGTGGAAACAAAAGAAGAATATCTTTTCCAAAGCTACAAATTCTTAGATCCAAATTTTATAGCCAAGATACTGTTAAAATATATATGTTATAATAATATATATATATATATATATATATATATGCTTAGCAGCCTATACAGTGAAATGTCTCTTTGTACTTAGCTCCTTCACAGTCAAAAAAATTGAAAGAAAACACAATAATATACATAATCCACATTCTCTATGTATATACCATCTTTATGAGGCTTATTTTTCTTTACTCCTTTTAATCTATGACTGTCTGTACTCTGTCTCTTTAAAGACTTTGTTTTTCTTAAATGATTTACTTCTTTGCATAACTCTCTATATTCGTTTTCTTCTCTCTACCAAGCCTATATATTTAATCTAATACTGTGACCCATTTAGAGGTCTTGTTTATATGAATCTCTTTATTGTGTATCTGTAACTATTTTCTGACCAGAAGTGCCTTTTTAAAAAATGCTAGGCAGGTGTGGCTAGGGCCAACTCAGCCCTGCCTGCTTGTTTCGCCTAGTCCAACATGGCAGAGGCATGCTCGTTGCCTCTGAGAGCCATGTACATTACTTCATTTTTAGGCACACAGCAGGTCTATGTTGCCATTAAGCAAGTTGCATATCCCATTTAAATGCTCCATAGTTAGACCTCCCAAAAGAGGCAGAGCCATTTGTGCTGAGGAACCAGGAAGCCTTCTTAAAGGAGTTATAGTTTTTGCTGCTACCACTGAGTCAATAAGCCTTCTCTTAAAAGAATCATCTACCAGAGCCCACTTGAGAAAATGCTGCTACCAAAAAGCCATGCTTAACTCTGTTCTTTGTGTCTAGAATTCCTTTTTAAGCGTTTTTAGGTTTTACATGGATATAGTCGACCTCTTTGGTACACAAGTGTGTAGTAGGGAAGACTACTTGTTTCCGGCTGCTCAGCCCTGAAATAATCACATAAAAACTATGTTTTTAAAATTACTGCTTGGCCAATCACTTAAGCATATTGATAGCTAGCTCTTGTATCTTTGGTTCATCCATTTCTATTAATCTGTATATCTCCACGTGGCTATGGCTTACCAGCAAGTTTCTGGTGTGTCTGTCTCAGGCGACAGCTATATGGCTTCCCTTTTACTCCTCCTTCTTTCTCCCAGCATTCAGTTTAGTTTTCCCACCTAGCTCTAGTCTGTTAAGCCATTGGCCGAAAGCAGCTTCTTTATTTATTAACCAATAAAAGCAACACATATACAGAAGGACTTCCCACAGCAGACTTTGAACTCTTGGGCTCTTCCTTTCTTAGCTTCCTTGAATATCAGGGAATATAGTTATAGGTCATCACAGCTGGTGATAATCACCCTGTGCCCCCCTCCCATCTTTTTGTGAGACATGGTTCATATATCCCATGCTGGCCTTGAACTAGCTATGTAGCTGAGTGTAGTAATAGGAGCGGCAGGGCTGTGTCCCCAGCACCCTAGCCGCCTGGCTCGGCTAGCTTATGCCCCGAAATAATTACACGGACACTGTATTCTTTTAAACACTGCTTGACCCATTCTCTTCTAGGCTAATTCTCACATATTAATTTAGCCCATTTCTAATCATCTGTGTGTAGCACCCCAAGGTGCGCTTACCAGGGAGATTCTAGCCTACGTCCATCCTGGGTCGGAGCTTCATCGCGTGTGCCTCAGAGAGCAGAGCTCTCACCTCTGCCCGCACGAGTGGAGCAGCTGAGGATGACCTGAATAAGACTTCTGTCTTGAGTACTAGGATTAGAAAAGTGTGCCACCATTCTTAATTTTGTGTAGTGCTTGGAATTGAACCTGGGGCTTTGTGCATGCTAGGCAAGCACTCTACCAACCGAGCTACATTCTCAGCCCCAGTAATTTATGATATTTAACTTTTGTTTATTTATTTCAGGGGCATGGCAGAGGACAGCTTGCTGGAGTCAGTTTTCTCTTTCTACCATGTGGGTCCTGGGGATTGAACTGAGGTCATCAGGCTTGGTTGGGAGCCAGTGTCCTTATCCATTGAGCCCTCTCACTGGTTTCTGTAATACTTTTAAAAAGAAATCAGGTGTTTAGATTTATATGTTAAATCATGGTTATTCTTTCTCTCTTGTTTTATTTATTTTTTGTGCTAGGATTGAACTTAGAGTCTTGTATAAGCTAGACAAGTGCTCTATCATTAGGCCATATTCTCAGTTGTAAACTCTTTCAATTTTTAAATGTCAGCAACAAATCCTTGTTTAAAAATTGCCTTGTGTTGGTGCTAGAGAGATGGCTCAGTGGTTAAGAGCACTGCCTGGTCTTCCAGAGGACCCAGGTTCAGTTCCCAGCAGCCACACGGCATTTCACAACTATCTGTAGAAACACCAATCCACATAAATCATTAAGAAAAGTAGTCTCAGGCCGGGCGATGGTGGCACATGCCTTTAATCCCAGCACTCAGGAGGCAGAGGCAGGTGGATCTCTGTGAGTTCGAGACCAGCCTGGTCTACAAAGCTAGTTCCAGGACAGGCTCCAAAGCCACAGAGAAACCCTGTCTCAAAAAACAAAACAAAACAAAAAAACAAGAAAAGTAGTCTCAGGTCAAACAAAAGTTGTCTTGAGTTTAGCAGTACTTGGGCCGGTGCAGGTGTGTCATCTGAATGTCTTCATTTCTTCAGATGACAAGTTTAGCATCCCAGTGTAAATGAGGGGAAACACTATGTCCCCATAGAGCACAGGGAAGCTGTGTATGTGGTGATGGTGGTGGGGAGATGTTTTTGACCCACATAGCTTTGCCCCACCTGCTATGAGCCAGGCAGAGTGGGGCTTGCCCTCTCTGGGTTCTGAGTTTTCCTATTAATAAAATGCAGATGTGCTAACAGCATCCTCATCCCTATGGTGCAGAGATTATGAGAGAGGCACAGAGGAGGCCCCCACCCTGGGCCTGGTATGGAGTGTGTTCATAAACTGTGATTGCTACCATGATTGTTTTTAGACTGTGGTGGTTCCAGCAAAACCCGTATGTTTCTGGTAATGCAGTGGGGCATCTGTGAGAGTCTACGCGGAGTCTGTATCCTGCCAGCTTTCACATGGGCTTAGTGAAGAGAAGAGACTGGGAGTGTACGCGGAGTCTGTATCCTGCCAGCTTCTACACGGGTTCAGGGGAGAGCAGAGACTCCATAGATGGGAAGACTCTGAGTCATCTTTTTGTCACTAGGTCTAATTTTTTTCTCTCTGAGTAAAGAACCTGTAGGTGTGTGACAGAGGGAGAGGAACACATATACACACACACACACATACACACACACACACAACACATACACACACAACACACATACACACACGACACATACACACACAACACATACACACATGCACACACTTACCCCTACTTCTGAGGCATGTCTCAGCCACTCATTTTCTCCCTGCCCCCTCTATTTCCTTCCCCAAATCACTGCTATTTGTGACATTATGGTTTAATCTTCCTCCCTGGCTGAAAGCTGCAGGAGTCCTGAGACTTCCCCTTCCTCCATGCATAGGGGGAAAAGAGAAGAGTGCAAACTCTAGAGAGGTTATTGAATGTACGAGTTAAGTTTAGGATTGTGTTCTGTTGTTGACTCTGATGTGGGGATCGGAGTCCCAAGAACTAAGGGAAGCAGTTTTAAGTGCTATTCAAAAGGCTAGTAAGATGGCTGAGTGGGTAAAGGTGCTTGCCGCCAAGTCAGAAGACTGGAGTTCGATCCCAGGGTCTGACCAAGTAGAAGGAGAGAACCAATTTTTGCAAGTTGTCCTTTGGCCTGTGCATACACCCCCCCCCCCCAAATAAGCAAACAAATACAAAAAAGAACATGTCATTTAAATGCAGTTCAGTTTGGTCTCTGGTAGATTCAAGTTTACATACATCTTTCCTTCCATCTTTGCTTTGCAGGGAAGACGCAAAGCCTGCTCACTCCAGCCCTGACTGAGAATGTATTTCTTCTTGGCCTTCTGATGCTCACATTAGGCTGACCTCGAGCTCATGGAGAGCCACCTACCTCTTTCTCCCGAGTGCTGGGATTTAAGGTGTGCTTCACCTTTGCGCAGTTTCATCTTCTCATCTTAGGGAGCAAGAAACTGAAGCGTAAGGACTCTCGGAGTAGCCTAGAACCCTCAGGTGGAAACAGTATGGCCAGCCTGTGAGAGGTGTCATCTGTTGTACAAGTGACTTTTCCACGTGCTTGATTTCACATCATTGAATTTGGGCACTGGGATACATTATGGATGGGGAGAGAGGAGGAGATGGGGGTGAGGGTAGGAAAACTTAAAGATTTATTTTTCTAATTTTCCCTGGCCTCGGCTAATATTAAAATTATTTTGAGTACTCCACTGGCAGAGGCGGAAGAGAGAACCCAATTCGATATTAAATATTTGCAATGGAAAATTCACAAAGTCTTTCTGAATGGAAGATATTTCCGAGCGAGTCCTGTGGGACTCATACAGCCAGTTGTTCCCCGCTGCAGCATGCTTCCTGTGGTTGCTACACTGTTCTCAGAAATGAGCATTCGTGACTTTGAAGTGCTGGGGTTATGCCGGGTGGATGCTGAGCTATGCCTTGGCTTCCCTGGCAGTGGATGAAGAAAGGGGAGAGGGTTGCGAATGGTGCTCAATTGTCCGACTTGTAATTGTGTGATTTATGAAAATTACATTAAAGTAGGCGCCTCCAGTCGGGATAGACTATATCAGCCATGGTAGCAGATGCTAATTTAGCATTCTCAGGGTGCCCTCACCACACCAGGCATCCCCTACACCCTCAACCTTTTAATCTGCACAGCTTCTCTGGAGTGGATTTCTGGGCACCATGAACTTACAGGCCAAAGGAGCTGGGGAGCGGAAAGATTGGGTACTGGGCCCAGGCAATGAACAGCGAGACTGGGAGAAGAAAGCCAGATTGTTGGACTTAAAAACCCCATGCCTCAAACTGTCTGCTAGAGCGATCTTCAGAGCTTCCATTGGCCCGTAGAGGAGCCACTGCACACTTCCAGACCTTGCCCTGGGGAGGCCAGATTCCAATCATTGGGGGTGGATCTCTTAGTCCGACTCGGGCTAACCTGTCATCTGCTGTATTCCCATGGGTGGTATCTGTCTAGCATGTATCTGGGAAGTTAAGGAATAGCGGTGTTGTCCTCTTTGAGTCTGGAGGCTTGTGCTATGGACTTTCCAATGAGTGTGTGAAGTGGGACTGTCCCTGCCCTCACTGAATCTTTTTAGTTTGAGCTACCAGTGGCTCTGCTGATATCTGGTTCCCAACTAGGGAACCTGGAGAATAAACTCCAGGAGGCCAGGGACCTTGTGTGCCAAGTTCACTGCTGTGTTCGCAGAACTGTATCTGGGTGTCGTGGGGGCTCAGTACACATTGTTTGAGTCTGTGTCTGATGGGCCCTCTGTTTACACTGATGCCTTCAGTCTGTGTCACTTTAACTATACTGTTTTCTGTCCTGTTTCTTTTGCATAAAATGCTGTCTACCCTCCCCCCCAGCCCCCAGTTTATATTATGCTATTCCTGCTGTGCCTTTTAGCTCCTTCCCCATTTCAGGTCTGAGCTTAAATGTCCCCCTTTTTACCTGCATTTCCTTGCTGTCCATATACAAATGCTGTTGTGCTTGGATTATATGTTTTCATAATATCCTTCAAGACATATGCCGCAGTTTATAGTTACACATAGCGAGTAAAGCTCTACATTTAACTTAACTCTTGGCAAAGGCAGATCCTTCATCTGTTACTCCCTAATACCCTCCCAGGGCTTAGGACAAGGGCTCAGAAAATATCTGTGAGCAGATGAGTTCTTTTACCTGCTGACATTAAAAAAAAAAAAAATCCCTGGAGTAGTAGAATCTGCTGCAGCTAATATTTGTGGTTGCATGAAGGTGTTTCTCTCCATCCCCAGTGCTCATAACTTCATCTCAGCATCCCTAGTCCCACAGCATCTCAGAAAAAGTGATGCATTTTCCCTCTGGGTTTGCACAGCTCCGTTGGCTTCAACTGCACCCCTAACCCTAGGTCTGGGACCAGTGTTGCTGTTTTGAAGGCCTTAGGCTTCCTGAGTGTCCTCTATAAAAGCCTTTGCTTCCAGTAATTTATTCAGTGTCTGCCTCCTTCCCTCCCTCCTCAGCACACAGTCCCCTGCCCCTCCTAAGGATCATGTTAACCCAGAACTGAATGAATCATTCACTGGGAACCTAGAGAAAGGTGGAAACATCCAAACCCCTAATGCGTTCTCCCCAAGCAGGAGGTGGGCATGGCAGAAATCTGAGGCTAGACAAAGAGCTCCAGGGTTGGAGGTCAGAGCAGGGGGAAGTGTCTCATCAAAGCCCCTGCAGGCTGTGCACTGCTCATGGTCTCTTCATGCTCAGCCTGTCTCGTGAATGGCCACTCTGAAGAAGATGAGACATGCAAGAGTGGCCAGAAACTCTGCTTGCATCCCTCCGTCTTGCTCCATCCTCCTCTAGTCTTCCATTCCATTGACCAGAATGGCTCAGGCTGTCTCACTGGGCCTTTCCTTGTCAGTATTGACTTTCAGCTCTCGCCACCGACATCCTGTGGACTCCACGGTTCCGATGAATAGCAAGATCATCAAAGAGGGACATGAATGAAAAACGGCTTTCTGTCATGCCTTCAAAGTGTCTTTTCAGAAGTTCAAAGGCTGTGGAGAGGAGGCAAGGGAATCAAAGGGGATGAGGGAGGGCAGTAAATTCTCGGAGGAATCATTGGGGTTTTCACTGTATATTTTCTACAATACTTGTGATGTAAAAAAAAAAAAAACCCAAATACCCCAACACACGTACACACACACACACACACACTAG
>NC_022020.1:27089396-27092523 GCF_000317375.1 Microtus ochrogaster
ACACACACACACACACACACACACACACACACACACACACACACGCTCTCTATGAGTAGATTAGATGCAGAAAATGGAGCAAGCCACCTTGCTGGCCTAGGCCTTCGTCTGGGTATATTAAGTCACCCATTTTATATCTGTGTTTCCTGTTTGGACCTCGATCGAATATTTTGATCTGGGTAAAGGCTGTGTCCAGAGATAGAGATTGAATGCCTCTTACGTAGTTCGATGAACATGAATAATTTAATCTGTGCAGAAATTCCCCATTACCTCTTCCATTTGAAGACAAGCTAGCGTCCAGCTGCAGCAATGAATATGCAGAGTTGGGGAAAGACCTGGCCCAGATCACAAGTTGCCAGAAACTTCTGTTCTGATGAGCTGGAGAACCGGGTTTCTGCTCCTGGCTGCAGGTGGCTATAATTGGTATCCCAGGAGAAGCCCTACCGATATTCTCATGCGGCTTGTGCCCAACCCACCCAGAAGTGTGTCAACACAGCGTCTGGCATGTAGAAGGTGCTTGAGGGAAGTGAACATGTGGTCTGAGAAAAAGCTTTATTTGCAGAATCCTGGAATCTATTCTCTCCTGACTGTCTTTCTTGGCTTAGTCAGGCCCAGGAGTTAAGGGCATTTTGGGGGGATGAGAGTTGAGTTCCTACACTGCCCAAGTCTGCAGAGGATTTTAATCACAAGAGATTCACTCTGATTCAAGCCGGGTTGATATGGGAGGGATTTCTCTTGATTAAATATTGAAAACCAACTGTAGATTTGGCTTTTGCTTGGCTGGTTTCAGCGTAAGAGGTGTGCACACAATTCTTTAGGATGGTCCTATTTTCTCCCAGCTTGGCTATTTTTCCCCCCAGCTTTTTCCTTTTCAAATAGTGTCTCTTAGGGTGGCGAGTGTGGAAGAGGTTGTGTTTGATGGTGAAGAACAAGTTCCTGGAGCTAGAAACAGTCACGGGTCTAAGCTCTACTTCCACACTCATCAGCTGTAGCACCGCAGACGAGGCTTGGTTTCCTTGTTAATTAATTTTGTTGTTTTGGGAATTGAACCCAGGATTTTACAAAATATTAAGTATATGCCCTTCCACTTACTCTCATCCCCAGTTTTTTTCTTTAACTGGAAATGATAAGAATTGATATAGCTAAAATTTATGTTCTTCTCACTAACCTGCTAGATAATGTATGAGAGCGAGCCTTCCTTTAGCTCCATTTTATGAGCGAAGAAACTAGAAGGCCTAAATGCTACTAGCCAGACAGCATGGCTAGTACTATCGACCTTTGAAATATCTTATCTTGCTTCATATAAGAGAACTTATAACTTACAGGGTTGATGGGGAAATTAGATGCAGTGTTGTTCCTTAGAACGCATGGCAATTCTTCGCATATGGGTCATTTAATTTCATCTTTAGAGAAAAAATATGTTATTCTGTGCTTCAGGCCTGTATTCTGTGCTCTCAGTGACATGAGCAGAGATGGGACGTGTCTTTCTCTCGTTTCATAGAGACTGGGTCTTTACTCCTTAGGTCACAGGGCACTCCATTGTTGAAACAGCATTTTACCTGAGCTATTGGGGTGCGAACCTGATGTGCCCTCCCCAGAGCTGGGGGGAATTGACAGCCTCTGAATCAGAGGTAGGGTTGCTACCAATTAGGGGGAAAGCACAGAGGTGCCTGCACTCACTAGAGAGGCTGCCTTCATTTCTCCGGAAGAAGACACTTTAGATTGGGGAGCTACGTGAGAAAGTGGTCTCCAGCCGGCCTCTTCTCAATCCTGCCTGGTTCTCCTGCACCAAGAAGCAAAGAGGGGAAAAATCTGAACTGTTGAGGAGGAAGTAGGTCCTGAAGGCCCTGCTGTTGCCTTGCTCAGAGGAGATTAAGTCCAGAAGTCCCTGTTAGCTCCCTCGATCTGCAGGAGGTAAGTCGGCCATAATTACCCAACTGGCGTGTGGGCAGGCCTGGCAGCCATCCTGCGAGGGTGCTGGGCAAGCATTCACAACCACTAATGATGTCCCTGAAGGCCTTGGTGCTGCTCAGAGAGGAGGCCACCAGACCCAGCGTCCCCGTTCTCAAGGCCTGGGTGAGTCAGATCTCAACCTGATTCACCAGCCTCACTTCCGTACTCCCTGGTGGTCCTGCCCGCACAGCCACCACACCCAGGCTAGTGCTGACCACTGGGGCCAAAATTAGCCCCAGCCCGATACCACTTTTCTTGTTTCCGTGTCTCCCACCACTTTCCCCTTGCTTGGTTTTTGATGCCGGAGCATTTCCTTCCGTGCTAACTGTTGCTGGGCACCTGAGATCAGGTCAGATGACCGTGAGGTGGGTCCTCGTGCCACAAAGACAACAGATGCTAGAGGCTTAGCTACTTTCTCCTTGATGTGGAAGAGTCAAATCACTCCAAATGCGATTTGCCAGACCGGGTCCGAAGACGAAGACCATGTCTAAGCTGCCATCCCCCTCATCTTTCATGTTCTAGTGACCGGGTGTGATGGCGCATGCCTAACACTCTGAAGGTTGAGGCAAGAGGATTGTGAATTTTAGATCAGCTGCAAAACAAAACCCAGTCTTGGGGCCAGGGAGATGATCCGTGGGTAAAGCATCTGCTACATTTGTATGAGGACCAAAGATTCAGATTAGAACGCGTGTGGAGGCTTGTAGGTGTGTGGCCCATTGGTTATTACAGAGGAGGCAGAGGCATTGCTGATTTTGATACGCTTTATTTTTTTAAAAAAAATTCTATGTTTGTGTCTGCGTGTGTGTGCGTGCACACGTGTGTGCATGCGTGTGTGCATAAGGGGATGTGAGTGTGAGACCAGATGCCCACAGATGTGGAGAGCGATTTGAGGAAGACACCTGATGCCAACTTTGAGCCTCCACATGGGCAAGCATACAGGTGCACCTACAACACGCGTATGAACACGTACACACACAGAGGCATAGAGACCTGAGTGCCACCCATTCAGGAGCAGAGCTGCTAGATTATGCCTGTCACCGCAGTGCTGAGGGAGCAGAGACAGGTGGATCCTCTTGGCTTGCTGGCCAGCCAGCCTAGCTGAACCACTGTGCTCCAGGTTCCACGAGAGACTTGTCTTAAAATGTAAGGCAAAGAGTGGTAGAGGAGGACACGC
>NC_022020.1:27092704-27094692 GCF_000317375.1 Microtus ochrogaster
CACACATGTTGGATGTGCACACATGTTGGATGTGTCCACACATGTTGGATGTGTCCACATGCACACGCTCGCATGTGCTTGCACACATGTGCATCTCATTGACAGTTTTGTAACTCTGTCTCTGGCTTAGCTCTTCATTGCGACTCCCAGACCATCTTCTGCTGCAAACCCATTATTTCTTTTCTCTCAACTCTTGTTTTTGATTCTTTTCTTTTTAGCCTTTACTAAAATGACTCATCTTAAAAACCAAAATTATCTTCCTTTGGTTCTTCCCAGGCTTGAAGCTCTTCCTCCCTCTCCATCTTGAAGGAGCAGACTTGTTAGCCATATCTTAGGAACTGTTACCATTCGGCTTCTGTTTCTACCATGCCGAAGCCCAACCACGGGGAATCTGAAGTCTCCAAGGGCTTTAAATGGGTCTCTATCAGCAGGAAAAACAAACAAACAAACAAACAAACAAACAAAACCGACTACAGATCTCAATGTCTAAATACTTTCTTATAAATTATATATGTATGCTAATGTATGAGCATATTATGCATACTAGGAAAAGTAAACCAAAATAAATGCTTAGGAGATGGGTTAAATTTAGAAGTTGGAATGTTTTTCCCTAGGGGAGTCTCCTGCAGTCTTCTTTGACCTCACTGATTACTTCAGTCTATTTTATTTTGTTGTTAAGAATAATGTATATGTTATGGATATAGGTATGTGAGAGCAGATGCCTGCAGAGGTAGAGATTTGAAGAATATACCTAGTCTCAAGATGAGGCCTCTGCACAAGCACACACGAGCACCTACACACCCACATAAATACACACAAACATACAGACATATCACACACTCATGCAAATGCAAAAATATACAACAAAAACAGACATCCTGTCTTGGAAGGGAAAAACGGGCTAGAGAGATGGCTTAGTCAGTGAAGTGCTTGCCACATAAGCCTGAAGACCTTAGTGCATATCCCCCATACCCATGTATCCCCGTGCTGAGGTGTCAGATCCCTAGACAGGCCCTTGTGAGCTCCCTGGTGTGGGTGCTGGGAGCCACACATGGGTCCTCTGCAAGAGCTGTGCGCTCTTGACTGCTGAGCCATCTCTCCATCTCTTCAGCCCCAGTATATACTTTTTTGGGGTCAGCGTTATTGAGATACTTAAGGCATTACAATCATTTTTGTTTGTTTGTTTTTGTTTTTTGAGACAAGGTTTATCTCTGTAGCCCTGGCTTTCCTGGAACTCACTTTGTAGACCAGGCTGGCCTCAAACTCACAGAGATTCACCAGCCTCTGCCTCCTGAGTGCTGGGATTAAAGGCGAGTGCCATCACTGTTGCCTGGTCTGTTGTTTGTTTCTGTTTTATTTCTGCCCCTATCTTAATTGTCATTTCTCCCCGTCTGCTGCTTTGGGGCTGGATTTGTTCCCTTGATACTTCTTGGTGTTCGTCTGTGTTGCTGTGTGTGTAGTTCACTGAATGTGGTATTTTGTGTGTTGTGTGAATCCATTGTGTGAATGTACTATAATATGCACTTGTCCACTGAGAAACAAGCAAGTAGTTCTCTGTGGTAGGCTGTTGTGACGGAAGACGCCGAGAGCATTGACACCCGAGGCTCTCTTATTTCTTACTGGTAAATGCCCTGGAGCGGGATTCCTGGGTCGCATGTAAGTTGTCAGTAGGCCAGTGTGATGTTTTATATGCATAGACTATCAACACTTGGGAAGTGGGGTCAGGATATGGAGTTTAAGGGTAGCCTGAACTATGTGAGGATGTCTCAAGAAAAACTAAACAACTGATGAGCAGAGAAGCTGCCAATCTGTGTTGTTAGTCCTTGTCACTATTTGTGTCCTTGTCTTCAGTGTTCTACTTGCTCCAAATCCTTGTCAACACTTAGAATTTTCAGAAGGTTTGTTTGTTTATTTGTTTGTTGTTTAGCTATTCGAGCGGAGAAATCCCACCTCAAAGTTGAGAGTATATTCAGTGGTAGAACTCTGAA
>NC_022020.1:27095487-27108295 GCF_000317375.1 Microtus ochrogaster
TGGAGCCTGTCCTGGAACTAGCTCTTGTAGACCAGGCTGGCCTCAAACTCACAGAGATCCACCTGCCTCTGCCTCCCAAGTGTTGCGGTTAAAGGCATGTGCTACCACACCAAAACAAAAACAAAAAGCCCATTTGATTTTTTTCCCCTAATAATCATAGCTTGATATTATAAAATATATTTTAATGGTGTCCTAGTTTCATTTCCGATACTGTGATAAAACATCATGACCAAACCCAGCGTAGGGAAAAAAGGATTTATTTCATTTTCTAAGTCCATCATTGAGGGAAGTCAGGTCAGAAATTTGAAGGTAGGCCTGCTCACTATTTTATCTCTGACTAATGAGCTCACTTCATAGCTAAAGTATTAAGTGCAAAAAAAAAGTGTGTGTGTATCTGTGCATCTGTATATGTGCGTGTATGTGTTTATCTCTGTGTGTGTGTTTATAAGACAACCTGCAGGAGAGTCAGTTCTCTCCTTTTATCGTGTGTGTCCGGAGGATTGAACTTGGGTCACTGGACTTGGCAGCAGGTGCCTTTACCAGCCCAGCCGTCCTGCTAGCTCCACTACTGTGATTTTAAATTCATCAACCCGTTTTCTCTAACCGGCTCTGAGGCTTACCCAGTTTGTTTTGTTTTTCTTTGCAGATGTGACCTTTCCCACTTCCTGTTCTGTCCCTGCCGTGCTTCCTCTTTATCTTTGTGGAGCTTGTCATCTTAAGTGCGCTTGGTGTCTGTGTGCTTGTCTGTCGGCTATTCATTGACCTTCCAGCCCCATCAAACATCTCATCATGATGAAACTTCGGCTCTCTACTTGGCCTCTGCCTTTCTGGGTCTGCTCCCTTTGACGGCCTTCTCTCTCACCATGGGCTATGTTCTTCCACTTCTTTGCAGAGCCTGACAGCTCTGGCCTTGGATGTTGTGAGTTCTGTATTGGAGCATGCTGGACCTTTGCATCTCCGTAGTTGTTGTTTGAACTTTGTTGGTCTGGGACGTAGCGAGTTCCTTGGAACTAGTGTGATCCCTGTGAGCCTGCTTTTCAGCACGGTTAGGGTAAGTCTAGAATAGTGTTTATCTAAACCAGAGGTTACTGCACTATGCCCCACAGTCCAGCGACCTGCGTTGGGAAATAAAGTTTTATTGGGACACACTACGGCTATCTGTTGACATCTTGTTTGTAGCCACTTTAATGCTCTGGCAACAGAGCTCTGGGCATTGCAGCAGTGACCCTGTAACCCACAGCCGGAAATACTTAGTATTAAAGGAGAAGTTTGCCAATATTTTGCCGGAGTTAATTTGGGCTCAGCAGGGAAAGATCTGCGCGGAGAGACAGTACCCGAGACTGTCTGTGTTCGGAGGTTATTCTAGTCTGGTTGGGTGGACTAGGAACCATTGCTTCCCCGAGCAAGCTCCTCCATTGACCTGCCTACTCCCTCCTCCCTGCAGTGGCCCTGGACCCCTTTCTGGACAGGGTGCTACTTTATTTTTATTTTCCTCCTTTCTCAGGGAATCCCTGTCTTGTGCTTGCTTTGTCCAAAAACTTGCCTAATGTCTGAAAAAAATGTTGTTTTATACATTTTGTGTTGGTTTCTTATGGCTGAAGACTGATAGAACTTCTGTTGTTGTTTGAGACAGACTGCTATGTGGCCCAGGCTGGCCTTAAACACATCATCCAGCTGAGGCTGGCCTCAGACTCCCAGTCCACCTTTCTCTACCTCTTGTCTCTAGCCCAGTTTAATGCACCCTTTGTTTTGTGGCTTCCTTCTGCCTCCCTGCAGCTGCAGCCACCAGGATGGACGTGTAGTGAATACTTTGGGACTACCCCGTAATCTCCAGTGTAGCACCGAGATGCTATGATCGGGAGAACTTGAGTTTTCTGGGATGGATGATTTCTGACCTTTTTAAATCTCTTGATACACCTCTGGGATGTGTCAAGGACTTTCTACCTCTGATCTCCCACCACGCTCTTAGGTGGTAGGTACTGCTGGTTAAACCCTTTTTATTAATGGGGAAACTAAGATTCAAAGACATTGCCACTCTTCCCAGATGAACCAGCGAGGTTTTGGGCCCACGTTGGTGTGGCCAGCCTAAGCCAACCAGCCAGCTGCTCTGGTTTCCCAAAGATTTCCTGAGTTTAACACTGAACATTGTTGTGTTGACTGGGACACTCATCAATCTTGGGCAGACTGAGGCTGTTGGCACCCTAGGAGAATGTCATTTCCCTTGGACGTTTTTTCTACAGCCGTGTCGTATGTTTGATGTCAGAGTACTTGTAATTGTGCCCCACACACCATAAGTGCTTCTGAGTGGGGGCCGTCATTACCAATCCTTCTTCCAATCGTTCTGATTCCATCACCAGGAATA
Organism: Microtus ochrogaster; assembly: GCF_000317375.1. Classification (NCBI taxonomy): domain Eukaryota; kingdom Metazoa; phylum Chordata; class Mammalia; order Rodentia; family Cricetidae; genus Microtus; species Microtus ochrogaster. The sequence goes on from NC_022020.1 coordinate 27,097,850, forward strand.
TTTGTGACTTTTATGGCTACCCAGCAGGAGAATATCACTCCTACCTTATGAGGCAGGACCTGTCCACCATTCTAGAGGCCTATCTCACCCAGGAGTTAACAGGACCTAACTCATATTTCTTCCGGAAGTGGCACTGGGGATATAGACCAGTGGTAGAGCACTTGGCTAGCACTCACATGCATGCATGCATGAATGCAGTTTCTCCCAGAAGCGGCATTGCTGGAGTCACTAATTTGGGGTCCACAGTGACTTTGTAGGTCAGAACTATTGAGACGACTCGATTTTGTTTGCGCCAGCTCTTGGATACTTTGCAGCATCGAATGTGGAAAAGAGGAAGTAGCTTTATTTTGCTCCCAAGTCAACATCTGTGATAAACAGCCTCGGTTAGGACTCAGCTAGAGAGGCAAAACTGTGGGAGATTGTATATCTGAGAACTGTCTTATACAGAGGCTTAGGTGGCTGCGCGGTTGGATGGGAAGTGGCTGGAATATACAGAGAAAAGATCGTGATGCGTGGCTGTGGCTGTGTACAGCTGCCTGAGAGAGGATGTTTGGGAAAGGAAGGGAAAAGCCACAGGGAACCCACTGCCCAATGGAGTCTGTCAGTCAGTCTGTGGGTTCATCTGCTAGCCTTCCTGCCTTCCTGTCTTCCTTCCTTCCCTTCCTTCCCTCCCTTCTCTCCCTTCCTTCCTTCCTTCCTTGCTTCCTTCCTTGCTTCCTTCCTTGCTTCCTTCCTTCCTTTCCTTGCTTCCTTCCTTCCTTCCTTGGAAGAGCTCAGTCCCTCTGTCTACTTGAGTTGATCCCACAGAGGATAACCTCTTAGGTTAAAGTCACCTAATTAGGGCCTTTAATGAAATCTATAAAACCTTTTTCCAACAGCATGGCAATTAGGGCCTGATTGCCGACCTGGGGGTGGGGTGGGTATGGTAAACAATGACTGCCTGCTCCCTTCCATCTCTGTTGTGTAGTCTGGGACCTCAAGATCAACTCTAGTGTTCGTGGAAGCATATTGTTTCTAGAAGTTAGAGTGATACCTTCTGTGTGGGTGAGGTCACTTGATTGTACCTGGTTACCTCCTATTCAGGTGGGTTTTGTTTAACTCTTACCAAGTGATGGGACCAGCATTTGAGCTGAAGCCAGAATCTGTGCTCTCAGCCTTCCTGTTCTGCTGAGGCCCAGTGTGGCACTGGGACATAGTCACCCCTTAGACACCCCTGTCTAAGTGTAGGAGGGCAGAGTCTCTGAGGGGATTGCATGGGCCTTGGTTGGTCAGAAGGAACAGAGACATGCACTCTAGGGGTTATGATCTCCCTCTTAAGTCCTGAACCTTGGTTTCTGCTTCCAGCATCCTTTCCAGGCGCCATCAAGAGTAACACGAGCCATCTAAACTTTGAAACCATACAGACTTCCTTTCCTGCTTTGTACCACGTTCCCGCTTATCCAGAGACATCAGATTCCTGAAGTTTCCCTCTTTCTTGGCCAGGCTCTCACAGAACCTTCTTTATGAGCTCTGCCCCTCCCCCAGATCCTTTAGTCATGAACACCCGCACACTGTCATAGTTAGGTTTCTGTTGCCATGGCAAAGCATCGTGACTAAAGAGGCAAAAGGAACTCAAGGCAGGAACCGAGGCAGAGGCCATGGAGGGATGCTGCTTACTGGCTGTCTCTCTATGCTTTCTTACACAGTTAGGGGTCTCTGCCCACAGTGCGCTGGGCTCTCCCATATCAATCGGTAATTTAAAAAAAATGCATCACAAGCTAATCTGGTGGGGGTGTTTTCTCAGTCGAGGAACCCCCTTCTCAAGTGACTCTAGTTTGTGTCAAGTTGACCACCCCCCAAAAACCAAAACATATGTATCTAAGCCATGCTTAGCACCAATTTCTAGGGAGATAACATTTGTGGGCAAACACTCAGAACCTCCAAACTCTCCATTCTCCTGCCCTAGAGAAAGGGATAGAGAAGAGATGCCATACGACACAGGAAAGTCGGGCCCCCCACGTCCCTCATACTGCTTCTGCTCCCTTCTTTGTTCAGCAGATAAATACAAGACTGCGTGGTTTTCCTTGTATAGACAAACACATTAAATAGTTGACGTCAGCGAAAGTCTCCCTTTATCAACATCCTGTATCTTCCCCCCTCCTCTTTCCCAGTCTACTCCGGAGATGACCCTTGCTGTCTGCCCAGTGTGTACCTTTCTAGGTTTTCATTCCATGCATTTACAAACAGGTAAGTATGCTGTTTGGAAAGAATTTATGATTATATAAAGTGGTCATTCTGTGTTTATTGGGAAGCTGGGAGGATGAATCATTTTTATGTGTTTCTTCCCCAGTTTCCTTGCTGCCTTCCCCGATACCTGTGGCCTTTCTAGGCACAGTGACTGAACAGACGAAGCAGGTCATGTGTCTGGATTCTAGTTCGTACCAATGAACCATGTAAAATGGGCGAGGACGTTGGAGCTTGTTATCTGTGTCATAGGCTTGGTCTCTGCAACAAAAGAACACAGGCCCAGTGTCAGCTGCAGAGGTTTTGGTTCCCACAGCTGGGGGTTGGGACGTCCAAGGTCATATGCCAACGTGGTTGGGTTTTAGTGAGGGTCCTCTTCCCAGCCAACAGTTACCTTCTCATGGTGCCTTCATAATTTTGGGGGGGTCGGGGATGGGGAGTGGGCAGTGGGGGTGGGAGTAAAGAGGGAAGGAGGAGATGCCGTCCTATCTTCAAAACAAAAGATGTATGTAGTTCCTTTCATTATTTTAAATTATGTGTGGGTGTGTTTGTCTGCATGTGGGTATGTGCACGTGAGTGCGGGTGCCCGTGGAGGCCAGAAGCATCCCATACCCAAGAGCTGGAGTTATAGGCAGTTTTGCACTGCCTGGCACAGGTTAGTGAACTAAATTCTGATCCTCTGGAAGACCAAGTGCTCTGACTGCAGCTGAGCCACCTCTTCAGCCGCACATGCCTGTTCTTAGAAGGTGAATTTTGAAGGGACAGCATTTAACCCGCAGCCTTACCTCAGGGCCACCGTATCCAGAGCTGAGCTTCTCCATTCTCCATTGCCCCAGGTTCGGGGCTCTGCTCTGGGGAGCTCTTTCTAGGATGTTTGTTGACGCATGCGCTTCTTCCAGCAGAGTGACTTGCCTGGACTTGAGGGAAGCCGAGGGCCTCCTCATGGCCTCCATCCCTAGCATTCCATTTGAATTAGTGGAAATTTCAACCACCACGTTGTGAATGGTTCCAGATGTGCAGGCCTGGAGAGTGAGATAGCTGGAAAAGGCAACTTAGCACTCAGAGTTCAGCTAGGCTTGGGGTGGGGGCGCGGTCCCAGCACCTAAGGACCTGGGATGGAGACACCACCATGGTGGGATGGCTCCAGCCCGATAAAATGGGGAGCCTGACACATGTCGTGGTGAAACAAGTGGCGTGCCAAAGCCAATTAGTGAACCTTGTCCCTTGGCCCGGATCTTGGTTGGCTTGAAAAGGACAGGACAAAGACTGAAGGAAATAAAGTCCACACAGAGTTACCAAGGAGAGACAAGTGTCCACTGGGGGATTTGAGGGCTTCAAAGGAAGAGCTGTGTGAAAGGCCCATGTGGAGATTCTGTGGTGGGGACTGTGAGTCTCCCGGGATACTCTGAGACACGTCTCAGAGGGCAGGATGAAAGAGAGTGAAGCTGGGCTTTCGGGTAGATGGCGTGGATGAGGCGTGTAGGGGCAGTATTAGCGGAAATGAGCTCCTGACTTGTTGTGGCAAGGATGCTCGGAAGAAAGCTAGACATGAAGACGGCATGCATTATTCTGAGAGGAAGTGTCGGCTAGATATGGGGAACCATGTGGCAAGGGGCCTGCCGAGCTAAGCCTACAGAAGGCTGAGGGTTGGTCGAGGGACCAGGAGCCCAGGGTGGTGAGGCTGACCACATGCCCACTCTTGTCGTGGCTTGACTTAGGTCAGCTGTGAGTGTGTACTTAGGAACAGTTACTTGTGTGGTACCAGATAACCACAGTGGCAAAGATCACCATCAGCGGCAGAGAGAAGGGGTACCGGGGGTTTTGATTCCAGACCTGTGATCAGACAGCCCTCAGCACTTTTCTGGAGGTGATAAAAATAGTACAGTCAGCCCTCCGTATCCATGGCTCCCACCATCACAGATTCAGACGACTGTGGATGGAAAACATTCAGAGAAAAATTAAATCTAGACTGAAAACACACCAACTTTTTCCTTGTCATTTTTAAAACAAGACAGCACAATAATTTAGTAGCATTTACCTCATGTTGGGTATTATGAGAAATTTATAGCACGAAAGGATGCATGCAGATACCACATCATTTTACACCAGGGATGTAAGCAACTGAGGAGTATGGTATCCTTAGGGGTCCTGGTCCATTCTGCTTCAAGGGGACTGAGTGAGGGGCTAAAGAGATGGTCCTGATAAGAATACTAGCTGCTATTTCAGAGGACCCAGGTTCAATTCCCAGTACATACATGGCTACTGGGGACTATTATTTTCAGGTGCGTTACTTTTGTTTATGCTGCGTTTGACTAACTGTGAAGCTGTGAAGTTGCCTGTCTAAAACACCTGATGGTCCTAATAAAGAGATGAAGCAAGAATAGGCGGGGCTGGCAGGCAGAGAATATAAAGAGAGAAAGAGGAGCACGAGAATGAGAGGAGGACACCAGAGGCCAGCCACTCAGCTACACGGCAAGTCATGGAGAAAGAAGTAAGTAAGGGATACAGAAATAAAGATAAAAGCCCAAAGGCAAAAGGTAGTCGACATAATTTAAGATAAGAGAAGCTGGCAAGAAACAAACCATGCTAAGGCTGGACATTCATAAGTACTAATAAACATCCGTGTGATTTATTTGGGAGCTGGTCGGTGGGCCCCTCAAAAAGCCAAAAGAGTAAAAGATCCTACAACACGTGGTAGCTCACAACTGTCTGTAACTCCGGTCTCAGGGGTCTGGAACCTTGTTCTCAACTACATAGATACCTGGCATATGACTGTGGTGCATAGACGTGTGTGCAAGCTAAATAACCACATGCATAAAAATAAATAAAGTTAATGAGAAAGAAAAAGAGGCCTGTGTGAGGAAGTACCTGGGAAGAGATTGAGCCATTCACGGCAAGTGCTCGTAGGTTCGGTTCTAACTGTCACATCTCAGCAAAACAGATTGTGCCCTTATGACCAGGGAGGACATTTTACACCTCGTGAATCAGAAAAGATAAAGGCACAAAAGGGAAACTGAATAATACAGCTGTAAGCAAATGGATTTTGGCTAAAGTCACACAAAAGGGAAACTGTGGTGCAAGAGTTGATCAAGTGAGGGGATTAAACTGCGCAGCACGGGTGTGGGGTGGCCGAACAGGAGAAGGAGGAAGGAGTTTGACGTCCCTGTCACCCTGGTTGCCAGCTGCTGTCTTCTCATTAAGCGTGAGTTTGCGTGGAGCTAGGTAGCCCACTCTGCTCTTGTGGGATTCACTGGCCACGCTGTGTTGATGTAGGTGTGGCCTTAGTATGAAGACTAAATGGAACAGATGGGAGGGATCAGGATCCAGCATAGCCTGATTCTGTCTCTGCGAAGGCTCACTGGATCTTCTCTCTGGGAGGATTTCAGTGCACGCTTCAAGTATTTCCCCACGGTCATTCAGGAACCCTGCACCTGGGTTCCTGAATCTCGTCTTATTTTAGGAAAAAGGTTGCCTGGGAGACTTGGGGGTAAAAGAAGAGGCACCCCATGAGATCACTGGGATCGTAGGAGAGCCGATGAAGCATAAGGAAGAAGACCCCACTCCCACCCCAACCCTTTCTAGACTGAGGGCACACTGAAGAAATTTAGATCAGTGTCTCTTAGGTTTTAGTGTGTTTAGTGGCCACACTGGAGCAGGTCGAGGGACTTTCCTTTCTATTAGATACCCCAGAAAGTCTGCTACAGGTAGTCCATAGATGACAGATTGAAAATTTCTGGGCTAGAGAAAGTCCACTTCTTGGTTTTGACCATTCGGAAAGCAGGGCCACAGGTCAAAGCTAAGGCAGCCATTCTTGTTTGGAAGGTGACATTGCAAGATGGGCTGAGTGATGGATCAAACAAATCATTGGCATACACACGCTTGACAGGTCACTACCTTTTCTGAATGAGCCATGAAGGTCACACAGTGTTCTGATATTTGACTCCAGGCATATATGTCCAGCGAGCAAATATCTCAGCTTAGTTAGAGAAGACGGTGAAGAGTCGGGGTCTCCCTGCTCTTTCCTGACTCTTCTACAGCAGTTAAACATGCACTGGGAGCCGACAGCCATACCTTGCAGGGTTGGGTCACCTGTCCTTTCCAGAAGCCAGATCTCAGACTCTTGGAAGGAGAGTGTCATCATGACAGATGCAGTGTTGGCCAGAGAGAAAAGGAGGCAGTGGAGGTGTGTGAGGGTATGCAAGTTGGTCCCCAGTGGAGTAAAGATGCCAGCCTGGGAAAGGTACATTGTTTGCTCCAGGATAAATTGTCATTTTGAAGTTGAATATTCCGAAGAAAGATCTGTAGAGAAGATAACCTAGTCATGTTAATCATGATATTAAGAGAAGCCTAGAATTTGGACCTAATGTAAATACCTATCGATTTTTTTTTTCATCCTGTTTCTCACCCCAGAATAACTTCTGGTAATAGACGACACTGCCAATCAAATGTTACTCATGAGAAATTGCAGAGTTTGGCAAAAGGGGCTTCATATGATAAAGGTATCACTTGTTTATATCTGAATCACCCCTGCCCCTTCTCTAGCTCAACCGCCTAATACATGGTCTCACCTGGACCAGGAAACAAGTTTGTGAGTCTCATCCAGATCTTTCTCCAACAACCTGGAAATTCACAAGACGCTCCGACAGGAATGTAAAGATAATTATTGCCATTCTTGAGGGCTTCCAACTGCACGCTGGGTTCCAGAGAGTAGTACCCTTGTTTCACGTTTGCATGAAGTTTGCCATCTGTGAATTGCTAGATCTTGGCTAACATTAAACGCTGGCAAATGGCATTAATCTGTCACAGAAATGGAGGAATTTAGTCACAGGAAGCAAAAATAACTGAGCATGTCACCTAAGGAGTCTGCAGGAAATAGACAATTAAATGCACTTTCTACGACCACTCTGAGTCTTTAGGAAGTGTTCATGGACCTTAGGTTTGGTGGCGCATTCCAGCCATTTGGGAGGCCAAGGCAGGATTGCTTTTCCCTAGGAGTTGGAGGCCAGCCTGAGACCCTGTCTCTGAGAAACTAAAAATATTTCAGGCAGCTGAGATCTAACCATAGGAAGAAACACCTGATTAACCAGATAAAGATTACTAAATTCTGAGAAATTGATTTAAGAGAAGTGTGTGTGTGTGGGGGGGGTTACTTGTGGGCAGAGTGTAAAAAAGCTAAAGTTGTTTTTAATGTATTTGAACTACTTGTGAAAATAGAGGAAGAATGGAGAAGGGTGGGCAGGTGACTGGTGTCCTGAAGTTAAAGGATGCAGGGGTGAGTGGTGTAGAGTTCTCCCATGTCTGTAGGAGGCATAGATTCAAGAAGAAAAGGTTTTGAGCAACGGAAAGGGCAGGCTTGCAAGCAGGAGGAACCGGGATGCTGCTGAGTGTCAATCAAACAAGGCAATGAAAGAGACTGTCACAGGAGGTGGAGGTCATCCGTGGAGGAAGGGACAGAAGAGGTGTCAGTCATATACAAAGAAAGGGAAGAGGCTTTCATCAGGGGAACATTTGAGAGGGAGGTCTACAGTGCTCAGTCTACAGCTAAGGCCTTAGGGAGGTCTACAGTGCTCAGTCTACAGCTAAGGCCTTAGGGAGCCCCAGCTACACATGAGACAGCAAATGAGAAGATGAACTTGTCACTTGGCTGCTGTGGGACGTCTGTGCACACCTGTGCGTGACCAGCTGGCGAAGGTGGTGGGGTCGATGCTTTGTCTCCAGCAGCTCTTCCAGTTCTGCGTTGTTTGGCTCGGGTCGCAATCTCTGGGGCCCCTCGGAGGCTGTCTCGAGTGTGGTCCTTGTAGGGCTGTGCAATTTTAACTCTTGCCTCCAATCTTATTGTTGCCAGACAGGATGACTTTATTTGTAAATTGATAGGAAGCCCAACTGGAGCCAATGCAAACACAAAAATAACTTATTAACTTTATAGTCCTTAAAAACGTCCTGAGTGGATTCTTTCCAGAATGGCCTTGTTCACCAGGACAACTGCCCGCTCTGGTAGCTTCCTTCTTTCTTTCCTCAGTTCTGCCTCCCCTGGGATGAGTTCTGGGTAGCCGAAAGTTATTTATAGGTCCCCCACCCCAGGATCGGTGAGACCTATGAGTAGGGGAAGAGACAGCAAGGGCTTTGGTCTCAAATCAAGGGAAGGCCACAGGGGTGAAAAAATGGCCAATTCAGAGACAGCCCAGGGATATGTGCAGTCCAGGATGGCTGTGCCTTGTCTATTAAGAATGTCCTTTGTTCCTGAGACGTTGAACGAAGGGCTTAGGATGAGGCTGATACACAGGCCTCGCGGTAGATTGCAGAGGTGGGGGGACCTGGGGGTGGAGGGAGGCGTCTGCTGGGCTTCCTGCTCTGGGTTACACTCCTACCCTCCCTGTCCATGTGTTCCCTGTGCACCTCAGCATCCAGCCAGAAAAGCCTTTTGTGTTTTCTTGGCAAAACTAGGGCCCAGTAATTAAAATCCATACGCAAAGCTGCTGCCTCCAGCCACCGAGGTCTTTTCATTAGTATGTGATTGGTCAGAGAGGCACCATCAAACTCTCCAGGCCTGGCCCGCTGCAAGCAGAGTGCTTGAAAAGTCCCAGACCAGAGAAGGATAATAAATGCTCTAAGTCCCATCTGTTGGGATGATTTGTTCAAGGTACACATTTCGGTTTTGGTTACTATTTTTAAACATTCTGTATGCAGCATTTCGTCGAACACCGTGGCAACTATCAAAGTGTTCTTTGGAGGCAGGAACGTGAGGGGGTGACTAGAAGGTGGTTGGGCAGAGGCAGTCTTTCCCTGGGGGGAAACTGTCACAGTGAGGTGGGCAGGGAAGGAGAGAGGTGCCGTGGAGTTTTGGTTTGAGTGGCATGTCAGGGACTCTGGGGTCATGTCCTTCCGTGAAAACAACCGCTGGTGCCTCAGCCCTCTGTTGCCTCTGAGGTGGCTGTGCCCCTGCTGTCCGTCCTTCAGCCTCACCCCACATGTGCTGATATGTGAGTCTGTCTTGATGTGACACAGGATTTGGAATTTATTTTGATAGACAAAGGCTAGCAGCTGTGGGGGGAAGCAGGGAGGGGGCTTCAGTGCTCTCGGGCTCGAAGGCAGGCCACCTGGTTTCACTTGCCTGAAATACCCTGGAAGGAGGAAGGCAGAGAATTTCTTCAGGATCTTTGGGCAAAGCTGGAATCAAAACTTAAGGCTTAGAGAAAATTCAGAGTCTTAGTCCCAGCGGCGCACAAGCCAGGCATGCTGGTGTAAGCCTGCAGTCTCAATAGTAGGGAGGCAGAGACAGGAGCATCAGGGGTTCAAGATATCAGGTCTGAGGCCAGCCTGGGCTACATGGGACCTTATTAAAGGAGAAAAAACAACTCGGAAATAGTAGAATGCAGTTGTTGGGATTTCTGAGTGGGGGTGAGAGCTGGGGAGATGTGGTTCAAGCGTGGGCACACCCAGCTCTGGGTGACTGATTCACATGTGTAATGTGCAGTGGGGTATGATGGCAATGGACAGTGTTGTTATGATGAAGGTGAGCGAATGGACCCTGAGCAGTCTTACCCTGAGAGCAAAGCATGTTGGGTAATGGCTGTGTTCACTGACTCGAACGTGGTCCTCGTCTCACCGAGCGTGTGCGTACATCAAATCATCACCCGGGACTCTGTAAATATATATAGTTTCATTTTTCAGCGAAGCCCTAATAAAGCTATGAAAGAATAAACAAAGAGTTTTCAAGTTGAGAGACACAGAGGCTTGTGTTGTCCAAGGGGTTGAGTTGGGATGGCTCAACTCCTTTGTCTCCCCCAGGGACCCTTCTAGACACGGAAGTAAGGAATGCAGCTGCTCCTCAGGGCGGTCACCTGACGTGTTGTGTGTGGATGATGAAGGGGGGGGCCTGTGCAGATTTCAAGTCACTGTAAGGCCCTCAAAGCCTTGGATGGACCTCTCTGTCTCCATGCATGGGGCCAGAGCCAGGATCCCAATTGCCTTAGAGGATCTTCTCTCTCCTGTTCTCTCCAGACATTTTGGTCTTGGGGGGAGGGGTTAAAAGAAGTAAATGGTCATCCTTGGTGTATCAGGGTAACATCCCAGTAGGCTGAGGAGCCATTTGAGCTGAGATCTGGACATACTTACTGACTGACATTTATATGGGAGCCCTTCCTTCCTTCCTTCCTTCCTTCCTTCCTTCCTTCCTTCCTTCCTTCCTTCCTTCCTTCCTTCCTTCCTTCCTTCTTCCTCCCT
>NC_022020.1:27108395-27113324 GCF_000317375.1 Microtus ochrogaster
CCCCCTTTTCTGTCCTTGATTGGAGATGGTTCATTGCTCCCCCACTCTCCCCACCCCAGGGAAGCCCCAACCCAGCACTGGTGTTAGAGTTCTGCTCCAATCTGAGGGCTAAACCCACCCTGTCATAAAGCGTGACTTCACATCGCTGCACTTCCTCACCGGTCTCCTGGAGAGGGTAGCAGACATACAGCAGAGCTCGAGATCTTTCTGGGTCCCACCCATCCCTTGTCAATGCCTTGTAGCTCCTCTTTGGAGTGCTGCCCAGTGAGCTCCTGTGTGAGATGGGCAGGCTTTGTTAAGGCCTGGAGTCTCCATTGGAGGAGACAGGAGAATCTTGCTCTACCCGTCATGTCGTGCTAGGCAGGAAGGAGAAGCGTGCAGGCCAAAGCATGCATAGAAATTACCCAGGAAACCAGGAAGGGTGAGGAGGAGAGAGCGGTAGGGATTGACAAGAAAGGGGGGTCAGAGAACCTGGCCTCTGGTGGAAGAGAAAAGTAGTCATGATTTAAAATACCACGTTTAGCATGAAAGGGGATGGAGGCTGGAATCTGGAGCGCCATTTGTCTTACATGTAATCCCTTGTTTCTGTAATGCTCTCCTTGCAAAATAACAGTATTTTAGGCACTGGTTTAGTGCCATATGAACAGGTCTTGGCTACAAAACAAAACGATTGATTAGCTGCTGTGAGTTATTTATAGCATCTTCCTTGCTGTGACATCTGAAACAAAGGTTGGTCTTGAGAAGGCTCTGTGGCATTCTGCATACAATTTCATATATGATCTAGGAATGGACAGTTCCAGAAGACCAGGATGTATAGCACATGCTTCTTGTGGCTTGTCTACACCTGCCCGTGGTCTGATGCACTTCTTACAATTACACGACAGCTATTAGCCACCAATTGACACCAAGATTACAGGTTAAACTCTGGATTGGTTTTAAACTCTAGCATGTGTCCGCCAGACCGAGAGCAGAGTTGGGGGCGGGGGTGGGGCATGTGTGCCGCAATGGTGTGAAGTTACTCAGCCTTGGGACAAAGTCTGTGTGTTAGCAATGCCTCCTCAGTGAGCATTAGGGCAGATGGGCTTGAATCTGGAGTTAGGGAGATGTGAACATTGAATCCAGACTATGTAGTTCTGATAAACCTCAGTTTGCCCTCTTGGAAATGGGTGTGCACATCCAGATCTATAAAACAGAATTGAGTGAATTCGAATTCCCATACTACTGGCAAAGATGTGCTGAACTCTGTGAGGGGGAAAAATGGTAGCAGAGGCAGCATTGAGCAATCAGAACGCAGATACCCCAGCCTGCTGCACACTGGCCAGAGCTGCTCACTGGCCTCGAAGACCTGAGTTCACTGATTCTAGTACTTACTCATATAAGCCTAAGCTGTGTGGCCCACCTCTCTGAGCCACAGTGTCCTCTCTGGGACAGTGGGGGAGAACACACATACCTCCCTGTCAAGTTGTCCGAGGAGTAAATGACCTCAGCACAGTACCGTGCTTTAAGGCGAGGGAGCAACCACAATACCTCTCCTAACCTGGAATTTTTCCTAACTAGTAGCTTGCTGCTTCCCACAGGCATACATTATACAAAATCTTTGTATATTCTACTAGATACGCGCATGTCATTCCTGGGAGGCACGGCTCTAGTCATTAGCTGCTTTCGATTGTGGTTGCCTGACCATCACCACCATCACCACCACCACCGTCATCATCATTACCACCATCACCGTCGTTGTCCTCATCATCACCCCTGAAGACTTTGCTGGAATCCCGTGCCCTGCCCAGACTGCCTGAATCAGAACCTGCAGATTCAAAACAGTTTTATTTTATTCTTGATTATGCATATGTGTGTTTCTGTGTATGGGCATGTGCTTATGTGTGCAGATGCCCGTGGAGACCAGAAAAAGGTATCAGATCCCCCAAAGCTGGAGTTACAGACTTTTGGAAACTGGCATGGCTGCTGGGATCTGGTCCTCTATATGAAGCAGCAAGCACTCAATGACTCAGAATCTGCATTTACAAAAGAATTTCTATTGATTAATATACGTTTCAGAGGGCATTTATTATTTTTTATTGAGGTAATATTCACATGTATAATTTCTTTTTCCTTTTTTTTTTTGGCAGAGAGTTTGAAATAAGATCTCTCTGTATTGCACAGATTGGCCCCAAACTTGCCATCCTCCTGCCTCAGCGTCTTGAGTGCTGGTACTATAGGAGTATGCTACCACCTGCCATCTGTGTGTAGCATCCCTCTCACTCCCCGTGACTCCTGCTACATTTTCAGTCTTTCCTGTGTCTGGGTTGCCACCCTCTCTCATTCATTTCTTCTCTTTCCTCCAGCTCCTCTTTGCTTGCTGTGTGTCCTGAAGGCACCGTTCGTTCATCTCCTATCACGGAGTTCTCTTTCGAGATCCCGTTACCTACCTGTGGTAGCCAGATTTTTCCACCTGTCTCAAAGCCCTGCTACACGATCTAGTACTCTCGTCTCCACAGCCCCTTAGTATATTGAGTCCCCAGAGAACATCTCTCAGATGGCATCTTCTAGAATGGACATCACCCAGTCCAGTCTCTGTCTACAGGACCTGTGGGCCACCACTGCCTTGGTCCACATTTTCCTGTAGAGCTGCTTTTCTCCTTTAGACTCCTGGGGCTCTCCTGGCCTACTCAAAGTACTGAAAGCCTGCCTAGAATCTTCCCAGCTGCTTCCTTCTCCCTGGAGCTCATCCTATTCAAAGCCTCTGGGGTGTGCTAGAGGGTGTGGGGGAGGTAGAGGGCGGGACGCAACTGGTGTGCGTATGTGACTTTTGTCTAATGCCGTATCGGGTAGCTGTGTTCTCCTTGGTGTATTTACCCAGAGCATTAATTACCAGAGTCTTTTCATTCCCAACAGGGTGTAAACTCTGAAGAAAATTTTCTCCCTATTTTTTTTCATCCCTTCCCTGAGAAGCACAAACTAGCCTTGCTGAGGATAGGGCAAGATCGCATCTACAAGGAAACAGTATCTCCCCAGATAGGACTTGTGAATTGCTTGTACTCCATCCTAGTATCTCCTCAGGTCATTGAAAATAGTGCCTTGGTGAGTTCGAGACCAGCCTGGTCTACAGAGCGAGTTCCAGGACAGGCTCCAAAGTCACAGAGAAACCCTGTCTTGAAAAACCAAAAAAAAAAAAATAGTGCCTTGTACAGAAAAGACCCTGGTTGCCTGCCTGTTACTTGTTTTGGTTCTTAGCATCTTATCCAGTTTCACATTTCATCAGTATTAATAGATATCTATCTGTGTGGGATAGTACATTCTGAATAGAAGGGAAGGGAGATGGCTCAGTGTGTAACAGCATTTGCTGTGCAAAGCTTTGGACCTGACGTCGGATTCCCTATATAATGCCAGGTGCAGTTATTTGCAGCTCCAGTGCTCAGGGAGGCAGGTGAAGCTTGGAGGCTTCCTGGGAATTGCTGACTGTGACCCTAGCCCAAAATCCGCAAGCTCAGATTCCGTGGGAGACCCTATCACAAGGAAATACAAGAAAGTGATGGAAGTGGACCCCTGATGTCCTCCTTTAATGTCCCTGTGCACGAGCGTGCCAAGTAGATACCACACTGTTTCTATAGACCGCATTTTCCTTATCCATTCATTGGTGGATGTCTAGGCTGGTTTCATTTCTTAGCTGTTGTGACTCATGCATTCAGCAAACATGGATGTGCTAGTGATGACTTGGGGAATGGCATAACTGGATCAAATAATTTTGGGGTTTGTTTGTTTGGTTTTGTGTGGTTTTTAAATTAATTTAATTTTAATGGCACTCCATACTGACTTCTGTAGTGACCGTGGCAGTTCACAATCTGACCTGTCCGTTTTGTGTAAGAGTTCCTCTTCCCTCAGCCGCATTTGTTGTCTGGGTGTTGTATTTTGTTTGTGGTGGGGTCTCACGGCATAGCCCTGGCTGGCCTGAAATTCCCAATGTCATTTAGGCTGACCATTCTGTGTTCCTTCTGCTTCCGCCTCCAGAGATTAAGGGCCTGAGCGACCACATCCAGCAGCTGTCCTTTGTGTTTGTGACAATAGCCACTGTCACAGGGCTGAGAGGGAATCTTAAAGCAGTTTCACATGGCATGGCCCCGATGGCCACTTGCGTTTCTCTTTTCGAGAACCTTCTAGTGGGTGCCCCAGACCATTAGATTGGGTTTTGTTATTTAATTTTTTCCAGCTCTTGATATATTTTAGATGTTAATTATGTGTTGTGAGCTGAAGTTCAGTGCGGGGGTGGGTGGGGGGAGACTGGTGCCAACTCTACAAGGCTATTGATAGACTAAAACCATGATTGCGGAGAGCTGGATTTTGGAAGCCGAATTATCTTGGGCTATCTTTAGCTCCCTCAATTGCCATTTACTGAACACCTCTGCGCGTGACTCAACATCCTCATGACTGTGAGGTAAATCCTTTGGGATATACAAATCCACCCCGAGCATCAGCCAGGATCTGAGTGTATGACAGAGGTGTCTCCACCTCAGCCTTACTCATCTCCCTGTGTCCACCCGTGCATTCGCAAACTGCCTTAATTTATGTTTTTTTTTTTTAATGTTCTGTTTCTATAAAAACTTCATGAAACCATGACCAGATTGTAATACAGTATTTGGTATAACCTGAATCAGTGTTCCTGAGCCGTGGCTGCTCATATATGGCTCTCAAATTAACCGTCCCTTTTCCCTTTGTGGCGAGAGCGGTGTGAGCTGTGTTTGTGTTCACATTGTCTCATGGTGAAGCTTTCACTCTGCCCATGGCTATGCGGAGTGTTTTAATCTCATGGAACCCTATGGTCAGTTCTCGGCATTATTTTCTGTGCTCTTGGATCCTTTGACAGAAGGATCCTGTTATTTCCTTCCTTCCTTCCTTCCTTCCTTCCTTCCTTCCTTCCTTCCTTCCTTCCTTCCT
>NC_022020.1:27113984-27127303 GCF_000317375.1 Microtus ochrogaster
GCATGTGCCACTACACCCAGACACATTAAGAAGTATCTTTGACCCATTTTGTGTTTATGCAGGATGAGAGCTGTAGGTCTGGTTTCACTCCACATGTGACTATCCAGGTTTCCCAGGCTCATTGCCTGAAGAGGTTGTCTCTTTTCCAGTGTATAGTTTGATACTTTGGAGCCCTGTGATCCGGTTATTTCTGGATCCTCTGTTTTGTCCCATTGCTCTGCAGGTCTTTCTGTGCTACCCCATGCAGTTTCAGAGACTGTGGCTCTGTGGTGTCCTCTGAGGTCAGGCTCTGTGATGCCTCTAGCAGATCTTTCTACTTAGCATTACTTTGGCTCTTTGGGGTCTTTTGTGCCTCCGTGTGAGTTTTAGTGGTTTTTTTTTTTCTCTTTCTTACTTTACTTCTATGAAGAATGTCAGTAGACTTTGGATGGGGATTGCGTTTGAAGCTGCAGGTCACCTGAGACAGTATAGCTATTCTTTGCAGCTTTAATTTTGCCACTTCATGAGCACGGGAGGCCTTTCTATCTTTCAGTGTTACCTTTAATTTCTTTCAATGTCTTAAAGGTCTCACAGCAGAGGTTTTAACCTCCTGGTTAGTTGTATTCCTAGGTGTTTTATCTTTATGAAGCTACGTGGATGGGATCCCTTCTATAATTTGTTCTTGTCCACGTTCTTATTGGTGTAGAAGAAGGTACTGATTTTGGAGTGTGGGGAGTCCTGTATATGTGTTGCTTTTATTGGTTAATAAAGAAGCTGCTTTTGGCCAATGGCTTAACAGAATATAGACAGACTGGAATATATATAGAGAGTAGGTGGAGTGAGGGAGAAGCCATGTAGTCCTGCTGGAGACAGACGCTGGATGCCAGACAGAACTTTACTGGGCAAGCCACAGCCACGTGGTGATACACATACTAATGGAGATGGGTTAATTTAAGATATAAGGGCTAGCTAAAAATATCCTTAAGCTATTGGCCAAACAGTATTACAAATAACATAGTTTCTGAGTGGTTATTTCAGTTCTGGGCAGCCGGGAATGAACAAGCAGCCTCCCCCTACAATTTTGTATCCTGCTCCCTTGTTGAAAGCACTTACTGGGTTGTGAGAGTTTTAGTGACATCATCTAGGTTCTGTTAAGTATATGAGCATGCTGTCTGCAAATAGGATTTGTCTTCCTTCCTGACTGTGGCCCTTCATCTCTCTTGTTTTATTGACTCATTTTTCTCTGTGGCTTTCTTTCTTTCTTTTTTAAGTATCAACCCTCAACCCCACAGTTTTACTTGTAAAGAACAAAGCATGAAAAGTCATATTATATACATATATGCATATATTTGTATGTATATATTATTAATTTTTGTTGAGTTCTACATTTTTCTCTGCTCCCTTCCCTGCATCTCCCCTCCCCTTCAACCCTCTCTCAAGGTCCCCATGCTCCCAATTTATTCAGGAAATCTTGCCTTTTTCTATTTCCCATGTAGATTAGATCAATGTATGTCCCTCTTAAAGTCCTCATTGTTGTCTAGGTTCTCTGGGATTGTGATTTGTAGGCTGGTTTTCTTTGCTTTATGTTTAGAAATCACTTCTGAGTGAGTACATATGATGTTTGTCTTTCTGGGTCTGGGTTTCCTCAATCAATATGATGTTTTCTAGATCCATCCATTTACCTGCAAAATTCAAGATGTCATTTTTTCCAGCTGTGTAGTACTCCATTTTGTAAATGTACCACATTTTCCTTATTCATTCTTCGATCGAGGGGCACTTAGGTTGTCTGCAGATTCTGGCTATGGCAAAACAATGCTGCTATGAACATAGTTGAGTTCATGTCCTTGTGGCATGGGTGAACATCCTTTAGATATAAACTCAAAAGTGGTATCACTGGGTCTTGAAGGTTGTTTCCTAATTTTCTGAGAAATCACCACACTGACATCCAAAGGGGCTATACCTGCTTGCACTCCCACCAGCAATGCAGGAGTGTTCCCTTTTCCCCACAACCTCATCAGTGATTTCGATCTTGGCCATTCTTACAGGTGTAAGATGGAATCTCAGAGTTGCTTTGATTTGCATTTCTCTGATGACTAAGGATGTTGAACATTTCCTTAAGTGTCTTTCAGAAACTTGAGATTTGTCTGTTGAGAGTTTTCTGTTTATGTTTGTACCCCATTTTAAAAATTGGATTATTTATTCTTTTGATGACCAGTTCTTGAGTTCTTTGTATATTTTATAGATTAGACCTCTGTCTGATGTGGGTTGGGTGAAGATATTTTCCCATTCTGTAGGCTGTTGTTTTGTCTTGTTGACCGTGTTCTTTGCTTTACAGAAGCTTTTCAGTTTCAGGAGGTCCCATTTATTAATTGTTTCTCTCAGTGTTTGTGCTACTGGGGTTATATTTAGGTAGTAGTCTCCTGTGCCAATGCATTCAAGTGTACTTCCCACTTTCTCTTCTATGAGGTTCAGTGTGGCTGGCTTTATGTTGAGGTCTTTGATCCATTTGGACTTGAGTTTGGTGCATGGTAATAGACATGGATCTATTTTCATTCTTCTACATGTTGATATTCAGTTTGTTAAATATGCTTTTTTTCATTTGATATTTTTTGCTTCTTTGTCAAAAATCAGGTGTTCGAAGGTGTGTGGATTAATATCTGCGTCTTCAGTTTGGATCCATCGGTCCTCCTGTCTGTTTTTATGGTAGTACCAGGCTGTTTTCAGTACTGTAGCTCTGTAGTAAAGTTTGAAGTCAGGGATTATGATACCTCTAGAAATTCTTTTATTGTACAGGATTGTTTTGGCTATTCTGGATTTTTTGCTTTTTCAAATGAAGTTGAGTACCATTCTTTCAAAGTCTGTGAAGAATTTTGCTGGGGTTTTGATGGGCATTGCATTGAATCTGTAGGTTGCTTTTTGGTAAGATTGCCATTTTTACTATGTTAATTCTACCTACCCAAGAGCATGGAAGATCTTTCCATTTCTGGTGTCTTCTTCAATTTCTTTTTTCAAAGATTTAAAGTTCTTGTCATACATTACTTTCATTTCTTAAAAGAGAAAAGCTGAACCTGGGAAGTATACCCCAAAACATTGCTCAGAACTATCCCTTTCTGTTTTTCTTCATTAACTGTACCCCATGTTGAGAGCTAGGACTTTCTAACCACTTTGATGTCTATTTTATGGGTTTGAATAGCCCCAACCTACCTTTGTTTTGTATCTGTCAGTCTCTAAAGCTGAACCATTGAGGAATATTTGCAAAGATGTGTTGCATTTGCTTAACTATGTAAAGATATGTTGTATTTGTTTATGTTGCAAAACATTTAACTATGTAAACATGTGTTGCATTTGTTTAATTATGTAAGGATGTGTTGCTATGTTACCTTGACTGCCTAAGGCACTTGATTGGTCTAATAAAAAGCTGAACAGCCAATAGCAAGTGAGGAGGTATAGGTGGAACTTCTGGACAGGGAGAATAAATAGAAGGAGGAATTTAAGCTGGGGAGAGAAAAAGGAAGAAGGAAAAGGAGATGGCAGGGAGACTCCAGCTTGCCAGCCAGACTTGGAAGAAATGGCAAAGTAGAACACACAGAAAGGTAAAAAGCTGGGAGGCAAAACATAGATGAATAGAAACAGGTTAAATTAAGTTAAAAAAGCTAGTGGGATGAGCCTAACCTAAGGCCAAGCATTCATAATTAATAATAAGTCTCTGTGGCTTTATTTGGGAGCTGGTTGACAATAGCCAACTACAATCAACAGTTTATAATCTAGGAACTGATTGCATTGGTTTGGGGTGGTGGGAGAATTAGGGAGTGTGGTTATCTTAAGATTATTTGGCTTGAGGGGTTAGCCGAACCTGTGAAGGGAGAGGATGGGATTTAAGCTACTTGTGGTCCAACCTCCCAGTGCCTACCTTGGGTGCTGATATCAAATTTGGAAGAGGAGACAGAATTGGGGCCTGTTTTACATGGTTCTTAATTTTCCCCTTGATTATACAGTGCTCTGAAGTGTGTTCATTATTAGGAATTCTGAGCATGGTCCTCCAGATATGTGGTTCCCCAAAGAGCTGGGGCTGCAGCCGAGAACCATGTCTCCACTTTGAAAATCTTGAGGGGATCCAGTGAGATTTGAGATGGGATCAACAGACGTGGTGATGGGCTATGATTTTTTTTTTCCTGGTCTTAAATGTTCTGGGCCCTTTGGAAAATTCAAACATCGTAGGAGTCTGAAATTCTTGTGTTTCATCTGACCATCAACTCTGTGAGGCAGCCTTTGCTTTACAGGTGAGAACACAATCTCAAGGAGGCTCCACATCACTTGAGCAGAGTCTTGGAAGTGCCAGAGTCAGGCTTCAGGTCTAGGTTGTATTGCTGGGTATGGTGATGAATGCCTGGAATCTCAGCACTTGGGAGACAGAGGTACAAAGATTGCTACAAGTTTTAGGCCATCCTGATCTATACAGCACAGAGCTGTATACTGATGCTAGTGTAATGAGACCAGTCCAACTGGAGCTACACAGTGAAACTGTCTACAAGCAAACCAACAAATACTTCAAACCCATGCAGCCTTAACCTTTAACCTCTGCTCTTATCTGTTTGTTGGGATGCGCAGGTATGTTTGTGCATGTGTGCACGCGCATGACCGCTCACATACATGTGAAGGTTTGGATGTACTCCACTTTTGAGACATGGTCTCATACTGGTCTAGAACTCTGCCAAGTAGGCTAGGCTGGTTGTTCGGTCAGTCCCAGGGATTCTCCTGTGTCTGCCTACTCTAGTAGTGGGCTTACAAATGCGTGTCTCCATGTCTGGCTTTTGAAAATGAGTGTTCCTGGGCATGGAACAGGTCACTATGCTGGAACAGCCAGCACTTTATGAACCGAGCCATCTCCCCAGCCCAGCTTTTTGCTCTTTGAGACGACCTCACTGTGGAGTCCACACTGGTTTAGATCTTGCTGCCTAGACCAGGCTGACTTCCAGCTTGTGGCGATCCCATCTCCACCTCCCAAACGCTGAGATCACAAGCATGTACCTCCATGTCTGGCTCCACCTCCAGGATTTCACTTCTGATCTTTTTCCAAGGCAGACTTAGCCCCAAGGTTTCTTTTATCTCAGCTCATGGCTACTCCATCCTGCCAGGTACTCAGGCTAAAAATGTTGGTCTCCTTGACAGCTTTTTTTTTTTTTTTTTTTTTTTTGCTTTATACCCTAAGGATTTATGATGAAGAAATCTACTGAATTATATATGGAAACTACATCTAGAATTTGATCACACCTCATGTTTTGGAGGCTGTCATCTTTGTCAAAACTGCCCTCACAGGGGTTTCTGTGGTAGATGACCTAATTGGCTGTCTGCTGCTAGCCTGTTCGCTCTGTATTTTCTTTTCACCATGGCAGATGACCCCAGCCTGAGAGACATCTCCACTCTGCAGAGTCACTGTGGGCCTGGAATCCCATCCATCTGGTTGTTCACCTTTCCCTAGGTTTTGTGCTCATCTGTGTGGTCAGAGCTGGCACACGTCACATCTTCATGATCACTTACAGAAAATAGGAGTAAGAGAAGAGGCTGTCCCGGGGAGTCATTTCTTCTTAAGAAAGTGATAGAGAATTTTCATGCACTATTTTTTCCCACAGTTGGGCACCCTCACTGCAAAGGAGTCTGGGAAATGTGGGCTCTGGAGGAATCACCACCTTCTCAGTTCCCCAAGAAGAGCAGAGTAGATCTGGCGGATGATTATCAGTAACTCCCAGAGAACATGAGTAGACCCGCTGGGCCGAGGCTTGGGAGGAAGCCTGGGTACTTCCACACCAACCAGAATGAAGCCCCTTCTAGCCTTTTCTCCACATTCTAGGCTATATCCTTTCCCATGTGCTTCCTTTTCTGCACAGATTGTATTCAATCCAGTGACTGTTGAGGTTCTCATGTGTGCATGATACTTAGCCACGATAAGCTCGGCAAGAGCAGAGAGATGTTTTAGTGTTTTGGTTCAAGGATAGGAGCTGGCCTCATTTTCCTGTTCTTTTTTTTAAGATTTATTATTATTTTTTATGTACACTGTGGTTTTGCCTGCATATATGTCTGTGCAAGGATATCTGATCCCCAGGAACTGGATTACAGATAGTTATGAACTGCCAAGTGGTTGTTGGGAATTGAACCCAGGTTTTCTAGAAGAGCAGCCAGTGTTTTTAACTGCTGAACCATCCGTCCAGCTCCTCGTTTCTCTGTTCTATCAAGAGTTAATTGAGTCATCTTTAGTTTACTATATGTAAAATGGGAGGACATGGTGGTACCTCCCTGTTTTAGATAGGTTGCACCGCTGTGGTCAGATTCCTGATTGGAGGGAAAATTTCTTTTGGTTCCTAGTTTCAGAGCATTCTGGCCATGGTTACTTGACCTCAAGCTCTTGGGCAGCAGGAGCATGTGGCAGGCAAAAACTGTTCTTCACTCCTTGATGGACAGACGACAGGCGGGGAGCAGGGTGAGATCCAGCTGAAGAACATAGCACAATAATCAGCTTCCTCCGGGTAGTCCCCTCTTCCCACCTCTCAGTCATATGGATTTAAATTCATCAAGGAAATCAATCTATTGATTAGGGTAGAGCTGTGATTATCTAATTGCCCCAGAATTGCTGTCATAGATGTGCCTAGAGATTTTTTTTCATCTCCTTGGTCTTCCTTCCTTTCTTCCCTCCTTCCTTCCCTCCCTCCCTCCCTCCCTCCTTCCTTCTTTCCTTCCTTCCTTCCTTCCTTCCTTCCTTCCTTCCTTCCTTCCTCTCCTCCCCATCCCTATCTTTCCCTGTTCCTCGCTGCCCTCCCCACTTCTCTCTTTCTTTCTGCCAAACGCCTGTAGCCCAGGCTGGTCTTGAACTGGCTATGAAATCAAGGGGGAGCTTAAACTCGTGAGTCACAGGGCTCCACCCCTAAGTACTGGGATTACACTGTGTGTATCCTCATGTTTAGTATATGCAGTGTTGTAGATAGAACCCTGGCCTACAAACATGGTAGGCAAGTACTCTACATTAGGAGATATTGCCCCAGCCATACATAAATGTTCGTTTGTTTGTTCGTTCGTTCGTTCGTTCCTTCCTTCCTCCCTCCCTTCCTTCCTTCCTTCCTTCCTTTTTCTTCTCCCTCCCTTTCTCCCTCCTTCCTTCTTTCCCACTCTGCTCTGGTCTTTAATGTCATCATCTCAACATTTACATGTTCATTTTGTGGAATTGTACTGGGTTTTAAAGATCTAAATGCCCCCCATCTGTTACTCTTCCTCATTCATGAATGCTTGTTTTCATACAGTGTGCAAAATGCCTTATTTGACCCAAGAGTTTCTTATTTTTTTCAAATTGACAATCAAAATCTATCATCATACTCCCCTAAGAGTTTTTGTGAGGCATAAATGAAGTAATGTATGTTATCCTAAGTTCAGTGGTTGGACATGGTACATGTACATGCTTAACTAGATAAAGCATAAAAGTGCCAACCATGCATGCTATATTTTTTCCCCTGCCACAAGACAGGGTTTCTCTCTGTAGACCAGGCTGGCCTTGAACTCACAGAGATCCACGTGCCTCTGCCTCCCAAGTGCTGGGATTAAAGATGTGCACCACCACCTCCTAGTCACGATGACCGTGAAGCATGCTCCCACCCCATGCCACACATTTTCTAGACGCTGAGCATCTGTCATGACTGACAGGCCACCTTTATCTTCAGAGAGCTCCTCGTCTGGCAGCATATGCAATGGATGCACGGACAAACTCACAGATGTGATTTCATAGAGTGACATGTGTCTGCGGGGTACGACAGGATGCCAGGCTGGGGACACGAAAGGCTTGTCCCTTCAACCAGAGCTTGACGTAGCCCTGTACCCCAACTGCAGTCTCTGCTTAGAACCCCGCCCCATTATGCTTACGAACGGCTCTGCCAGAAGAGCGTGAGCTTCATGAGGACATCACTGCCACGTCCCCTGCGTGGGTGGCTTTGTCTGCTGTGCAGTGTGCCCTTGATCAGGGTAATGAGTACACGCAGCTGGCAGAGACAGGACCAGTCCTCACAGGCAGCAGCCTCAAGGGAGGGTCTGTTCCGTTCTCCATCTCTACACCTCAGTACACCAATATTGTTTCTGACAGATGGGTGTTTAGCATTTTCTTTAAAGAAGATCCCACATCCCCTCTGGGGAGATGTGTGCTGGATTGAATCATGTAATTTAAAGCAGGTGAGAGAATGCCCGCACGCCTACCTCGTCTGCCTGGGTTCTCCCCTGCTGTCCCCATGTTTGGAAGCCATGAAAGGTTATTGATTTTTTTAGGGCAAGGACTATACCCAGGGTTCTATTATTTTTAAAATCTGGGGAACTTTGGAGACCTGGGAATTTTAGTTACTGCAGCAGCACTTAGTGTTGAGAGGGTACATTTTGTCCACACTTTCCCCACGTTAAAAATTTTCCTGTTTCTTTTGCTTCATAATTAGTTTATCATAAAATAAATAAGACATAGAAGAGGTAATCAGGTAATTATTGGATCAGGAAGTTCGTTAAAATACGGGTGGGAAAATGGAGAAGGCCATACATACAAACAAACATACACTAAATGAACGAACGAATGAGTGAATGAATGAATGAGTGAATGTAATTTGCAAAAGTTGCTTTGTTAAACATGTCCTAAAGGAAGCTTGAGGCCTTGGCTACAGGAGACACTGTGTCAGCTGTGTGTGGCAGAGCCTACTCGGTCTCTCCTCAGGGCTAGGAGCCCCAGTAATGGACCACGCACCCCAGCTTTCATGAAACCACTTGCTCTGCAAGATAGCATTCTTTGTGCTGATGGCCATTTTAGTCATGGCAGATGCGTCTGGAGTGTGCTGTGCTTAGGGAATACGCAAAGTGGGTATTTAAGCTTGGCTGTGCATTGAAGGAGGCCCGGGGGCAGTTGTCCGACCCTCTCCAGCCTTCATGGGAGGCAGTGGCCACCTCCCATCCCTACTCACAACAGTGCCAGGGGGAACATGAACCTCAAAACTGCAGCCCATTCTTCCCCTTTGCTGGCCTCTAGGGTTTGCTTTGCCCAACACCCTTTCTTCTTCTAAGCTGGGGACCTGTGGTAACCTGCCCACATTCCCTTTCTTACTTTAGCCTTCATCTCAAAAGGAAAAAGAAAGGGACGCTGAACCTCTTTAGCCTCTCCGCTCTCCCGTCCCGTTGTCACAGCCATCAGATCTCTTAACATGCTTCTCTGTCCCTTCCCGTGTGACGCCCTGGCGGTCCTGGCTATTTCTTGCTTGCCTAAACGATGCATCACAACCCTCTGCGTCTCCTTGCACCGTCCCTTGGCCTCGGTTCTGTTTGTTGCCTCTGTTGCACTTCTCTAGAGCCCTGCCACTGCCAACTTCTTTCTTCTGGAAAGGGTGATGTCAGCATCCCCTCCCCTCACACCCCCTCTAACTCCCCATCCAGCCTTGTTCTCCCTCGGACGCAGGTGGTCTATTCGTGATGTATTCACTTTCCCTGTCATCCTGTCTTCAGCCCGCTGCCCTCTGGCTCCTTCCTTTGCCCCGGCATGAAGTAGGACTCCCTGAAGCATCCCAGCCCAACTCCCCAGCACTTTCTCTTGGGATCCTTGGGTCTTTAGACTCCTGCTGAATTAAACCTGGGAAGATCACTTGAGACTTCAAGCTCTCTTTTTTTCCACCCCACTTACTCTGTTCCTCTTACCTGTAAGAATTTTCCACCCAGCCAGTGCAGCGATGCCTTCCTATGCTGTCTTATTGCACCGTCTCCCTAGGGATGGCTCCACACTAGCTGACTGGACCACCTGATAGATGCTGGTGAGTCTTTGATGGCTATCTCCTTGTCCTACCTCTTCCCCAAAATTTAGCAGGCACAGCAGATGGAAATGCCCTCAGGGGATACTGGGGGAAGGTTGGACAGGTCTGTTGTGCTCCAGACTATTAAAAAAAAACCATGCTGTTAAATTTTCCAGTTTTGAGTCTCTCAAAGATTTACAAATGTTTCTACTAAAACCTGAGACCCATGACTGTGAAGCAGCGCTCTAGGATGATGGTTGACTTAGGAAGATGCTCACTGATTGCCTGGTATCTTTGTCCTAATGTAGGCTCTTTAACTGAGCCAGCCCCAACCGGCTTTCTCCAAACCCACCCCCTTGCTGTGTACTCAGTGTGTTTAGTGACCCCTGGTATCCAGTCTTCCAAGCCAGAAATGAGAAGGAGGGCTGTACATAGAGACTGCTTGTTTGTTTCCTGACTGCTCAGACCCAGATAATCACACAGAGACCATATTAATTACAACACTGCTTGGCCTATTATCTCAGGCTTCTTATTAGCTAACTCTTACATTTAAATTAACCCATTTCTTTTAATCTATGTATATATCTGTATGAGACTGTGGCTTTTTGGTAAGGGTTCGGTGGGTGTCTTTCTCCTTTGGTGACTACATGGCATCTCCCTGACTCTGCCTTCTTTCTCTATCTCTGTTTGGATTTCCTGCATGGCTTTACTGTACTAAGCCATTGGCTGAAACAGTTTCTTTAGTAACCAATGGTAATAAAGCATATTCGTTGCATCCAGAAGGGAATCCCACATCAGAGGGTAGTCTTCCTCACTTCGCTTTCCTCCTCTCTGACACTATATTGCTCATTCTCCCTGTTGCTGAGAAGCAACTTAAAGGGGAAAGTGCTTATTTGAGCCCACAGTTGGCAGGTTAAGGGGTTACAGTCTACCTGTAAGTCCTGGTGGCAGAAGCATGAGGCAGCTGGTCATGTGACATCTACAGTCAGGAAGAAGAGAGAGATGAACACTGATGCTCTACTTATCTTCCTCTTTGCATACAGTGCATGGAATGTTACCACCTCCATGCAAATGTATTCCCACCCCAGCTGATCCAGTCTCAAGTGCCTTTACAGACATGTCCAGATGTTTGTCTCACAGACATGTCCAGATGTTTGTCTCATAGGTGACCCTAGATACTGTCAAGCTGACAGTGTTAACCACCAGACACACCACTCAACTCCAAATTCTAGTAACATTATTTTCTAAACGAGCATGGAATCTGCTTTCACACCTCCATTCCTAACCTCTACCATCACTGGTCAGGCTTCTAGCATCTCTGGTCTGGATCTCGGGCCTCTTAAGGGCTTCAAGTAGTAATATATCATTACCTACTCTCTTTTTTTTAGATTTATTTTTATTGATTTTATTGAGCTATGTATTTTTCTCTGCTCCCCTCCCTTCCTCTCTCCATCCCTTCTACCCTCACCCATGGTCCCCATGTTCCCAATTTACTCAGGAGATCTTGTCTTTTTCTACTTCCCATGTAGATTAGATCAATGTATGTCTTTCTTAGTGTCCTCTTTATTGTCTAGGTTCTCTAGGATTGTGACTTGTAGGCTGGTTTTTCTTTGCTTTATACGATCTTTGTCTTTCTGGATTTGGGTTACCTCACTCAAAATGATGTTTTCTAGCTCTATCCATTTGCCTGCAAAATTCAAGATGTTGTTATTTTTTTCTGCTGCATAGTACTGCACTGTGTAAATGTACCACATTTTCCTTATCTATTCTTTGGTCGAAGGGCATGTAGGTTGTTTCCAGGTTCTGGCTATGACAAACAAAGTTGCTATAAACATAGTTGAACACATGTCTTTGTGGTATGATTGGGCTTCCTTTGGGTATATACTCAAAAGTGGTATTACTGGGTCCTGAGGAAGGTTGTTTCCTAATTTTCTGAGAAATTGCCACACTAATATCCAAAGTGGCTGTATCAGTTTACACTCCCACCAGCAATGCAGAAGTGTTCCATTTACCCCACATCCTCTCCAGCATAAGTTATCATCAGTGTTTTTGATCTTGGCCATTCTTACAGGTGTAAGATGGAATCTCAGAGTTGTTTTGAGTTGCATTTCTCTGATGGCTAAGGATGTTGAGCATTTCCTTAAGTGTCTTTCAGCAACTTGAGATTTATCTGTTGAGAGTTTTCTGTTTAGGTCTGTACCCCATTTTTAAAATTGGATTATATGTTCTTTTGATGACCAATTTCTTGAGTTCTTTGTATATTTTGGAGGTCAGACCTCTGTCAGATGTGGAGTTGATGAAGATCTTTTCCCATTCACTGACTCTCTTGATGTAAACAAAAAATCTATTATTTAGAGCCAGGTATGTAATCTTATGCCCTTGACCATGATTGGTTTTGTAATGATCTCATGACCAATGGATACAATAGGATGGGGTGTCTGCTGGGAAGCTCCTGGTAATGTTTGGTATTGTTTAAAAGAGAAAAGAAAAAGCCATGCATAGAGGTACCTAATAGCTGACTTCTGTCTGTGGTCATTGCTGGCTGGCTATCTGGACTCTTTCAGCCTTCTGTTGAGAACAAGGAAAGGCCTGTATTGGGGCAGCTGCCAAGAGGATGATGGAGGTACAAGTGTCAGAATCCAGGCCCTGAACCCACCACTTCTACTGCCTGTAGGTTCAGAAACTGTAGCCACATTGGATAATATGTGTTATGACAAAGTCAGTCAATTGAGAGTTATGTTTTATGTTTGAGAAATCCAGAAGCCTCCTGCCTCCAGGCCTGATGGGATATCCCTCTTGACACTAACCTGCCTGCATTGTCTTCTGCTTGTGACTTTTAGTTCTCACAGGCTAAAATTCCAGGACCTTGGCTGAATATATAAAGCCCCCCCCACAAAAAAAAAAGAAAAAGAAAAAAGCCAAGCAGTAATGACATATGCCTTTAATTCCAGCACTCAGGAGGCAGAGGTAGGCAGATCTCTGTGAGTTCTAGGCCTACCTAGTCTACAAGAGCTAGTTCCAGGACAGGCCCCAAAACTACAGAGAAACCCAGTCTCGAAAAACCAAAACAAGAAAAAAAAAAAAAGTCTCTCTTACCAGGTCTTCCAATTTGGTTCTTGCTTCTTAATACGAACCTTCTAGCCAGATCTGCTTCTGTTCTCTCTATAAATGATACTATTTAATATCTCTATATAAATGATACGGTTTAACATCTCTATATAAATGATACTGTGTGCCAGGAGCAGTTCAATTCATAGGGTTGTAGAAAGAAACACGAGAGACAAGATCCCTGCTTTTACTGAGTACTCCAGCCATTACCTGTAACCCTCCTCACCAGCCATCACTTCTCCCTCTGTCCTTCTGTGACCAGTTCCTGTCTTCTTTCTCTAGTGCAGTTTTAGCCCTTAGCATCATTTATTTATTTAAGTCCTAGTTTGGTCGTATCGATATGATCAAATACCAGGATATCAAATACTGTGGTAGTTTGAATACAAATGCCCCCATAGGCTTATGCCTTTGAATGCTTAGCCATGGCGAGTGACACTATTTGAG
>NC_022020.1:27127663-27135906 GCF_000317375.1 Microtus ochrogaster
ATTAAATGTTTTCTCTTATAAGAGTTGCCTTGGCAGCCTACAGAATGGGAAAAGATCTTCACCAGCCCCATATCAGACAGAGAGCTGATCTCCAAAATATAAAAAGAACTCAAGACACTGGACATCGAAAGACAAATAATTCAATAAAAAATGGGACACAAAAATGGAGTAAAAACCTAAACAGAGAATTCTCAATAGATAAATCTCAAGTGGCTGAAAGACACTTAAGGAAATGTTCAACATCCTTGGCCATCAGAGAAATGAAAATCAAAACAATTCTGAGATTCCATCTTACACCTTTCAGAATGGCCAAGACCAAAAACACTGATGACAACTTATGCTGGAGAGAATGTGGGGTAAAGGGAACACTTCTTCATTGCTGGTGGGAGTGGAAACTTATAGCTGCTTTGAAAGTCAATATGGCAATTTCTCAGAAAATTAGGGAAGAATCTGCCTCAAGACCCGGCAATACCCAAAGGATGCTTAATCATACCACAAGGGCATGTGCTCAACTATGTTCATAGTAGCATTATTTGTAATAGTCTGAGCCTAGAGACAACCTAGATGCCCCACAACTGAAGAGTAGGTAAAGAAAATGTAGTACATTTACACAATGGAGTACTATACAGCGGTAAAAGAATAACGTCATCTTGAAATTTGGAGGCAGATAGATGGATCTAGAAAAAACAGTTGAGTGAGGTAACCCAGACCCAGAAAGACAAAAATAATATGTACTCACTCATAAGTGGATTTTAGACATAAAGCAAAGAAAAACCAGCCTACAGTCTACAACCCCAGAGAACCCAGATGACAAAGAGGACCCTAAGAGAGACATACATGGATCTAATCTACATGAGAAGTAGAAAAAGACAAGATCTGAGTAAACTGGGACCATGGGGACCATAGGGACCATGGGTGAGGGTAGAAGGGGAGGGGGAGGAAGAGCGGGGAATGGAAAAAGAAAAAAAAAAAAAGAGCTGCCTCGGCCATGGTGTCTCTTTACAACAATAGAACAGTGACAAAGACAATGACCAAAAGGAATTCAGCCAGGAAAGGGTTTATTCGGCTTATCCTTCCATGTTACCGTCCATCACTGAGGGAAGTCAGGGCAGGAACCAGAGGCAGAAACAGAAGCACACACAATGGAGGATTACTGCTTACTGGCTTGCTCTCCTTGCCTTGCTTAGCCTGCTTTCATATACAACCCAGGATTACCAATCCATGGTGCTGCCCATAGTGAGCTATTAATCAAGAAAATGTTCTTGCCTATAGGCCAGACTGGACGAGGTCACTGAGAGAATTCACTGATGAACTTAAAAAATCCTTAAAAGTTGTCTGGAGAGATGGCTTATTAGTTAAGAACACTGGCTGTTTTTCCAGAAGACCCGGGTTCAGTTCCCAGCACCCACATGGCAGCTCACTGTCTGTAATCACAGTCCCAGGGGATCCAACACCCTCACAAGGCATGAATGCAGATAAAACATCAATGTACAAAAAAAAAAAAGTCATTGAAGCACAGGTAGATAAAAATCTCTTCTTAGATGTCATAAGAACTGTTTCAAACCAATTACCCCCCCCCCCCCAACTTTTACCTCTTCTGCTGGGCACAGAACACCCTGGTCACCTGTGAAAGTAAGTAACCCTTTACTCTCCAGCCAGTCCTTAGGCAGCAGCAAGAGAGAAGAATGGGAGACTGTAGGCCTCAGGGGGAGGACTCTGCCCCTCTTGAAGTTGAATGTGAACTCGGGTTAGATAGAAACCAGGTCAACAGACTGGAGGAGCATCCACTTCAGCGCTGCAAAATGACGTGAAGACAGGAACAAGCAGCATCCTACCGAGGATGGGTACAGAGTGGTCACAGATCAGATGTCAAAATGCCAGAGAGTTTCATGTCTTGGATCATGTACCTGCATCATCGGACATCTTGGAGCTGGTGTCCCACGGTTCTTGACTATTCTTCCCAGCAAGGGTTAAAGGTAGAAGACATCTCCTACCCCACCAAAAAAGAAAAAAAAAAGCCAGTGAAGGTAATTATACCACCCTCTATTTAGCTGCTAAAGAATTTACCATTCAAGGAGATAGGACCCTCCTCAACAGAGGCGTTTAGCAGGCCAACCCTCTCACATTACCCAGATTGTGTAGAGAGCATGAGTGATTTCCGCTGGCTCCCAGACCTCTAACGGAGGTGTCTCTTTACAAAGGCCCTGCTTCAGGCCAGCTGAAGGCCTCCGCGGTGCCTCCAGAGGCCCACAGTCCTAATCCCTTTAGCAACAAAGATCTGTTTCTTTGCTTAGCATGAAGTAGGCCTCAGAGGCCTGTGTGTGTCTTCGCCTGTAGGCCAGAAGCCTCCTGTTTACAATTTCCCCATTCCTGTTTTTAATGTTGTTCTGAGAGCAGCCACAAAGGGCTAGTTTTGTCCAGCAGGAACAAGGGAGCTATTAGAGAGAGACGGAGGAAGGAAGGAAGGGAGATCGCAGTGAGGACTCCTGGGATTAGCAGACACAGCTGTTCCCGGAGGGAGAGGAGCTTCAGGCTGTTTACAATTTCCGTCACATTTACATTTTTTAATATTTTATTTCCTAATGTTCTCCCCCCACCCCACTCCCGATCAGCTTCCTACCCACCATTTAAAGCCGGAGTCTCACTGCAGTATTGTTGGGTGGAGGGTGCCTGGTCAGGCCAGTTTGAGCCTTTTTTTTTAGTACACCCTGCAGTTCTGGGGTGGCGGTCTGTGGACTTGGGGGTTACAGGCTTCAGACACCCAGATGCCCGAGGAAATCCATCTTCCAGAAAAGTGGTTCCAGTTCTTGTCCTGATTGTATTCATGACTGCAGTTTTCTGGGCCCTGTCTGATGCGTTCAAATCCCATGGAGCTCTGCCTGTCTTTTGTGTCCCAATCTACTTTATGAACAGCTCTCATCCCTGTCTTGCTGTTCCGTGTCTGAGGAGTGTTTGTTTTAAGGATGCTGATGGTAGGTAGAGAGAATCTGTCATAACCCATGTTTCTAAGATGCCTCTGGCTGCTGCTTTAACAACGTCATCGAGACCTGCATCCCCGGAGCAAACCATGCATGCCATTTGCTCATGTTTGTTTATCTGCACATTGAGTTTTTGCACATTTGTGATGAAACAATAGGGAGAGAGGCTGGAGAGATGGCTCTGAGGTTAAGAGTACATACTGCCCTTCCAGAGTACCCGAGCCTGGCTCCCAGCACCCATGCCAGGCAGTTCACAACCACCTATAACTCTAGCCCCAAGGGATCTGATGCCTTCATTTTCCAAAGGCATCTGCATGGATGTCCAGCTATCTGCACACAGCCACACACACATACACATGATTAAACATAAAAGACATCCTTGAACAAAGCGGTCTTATTCTTCATTTTCCATAGTGTATGCCAGGGAAATTTTCTTATCTAACAATTCCCTGTCTCTGCCTCTCCCTCCCTCCTTTTCTTGACCACTTCCCTGTTATAAATAGTGGCAACTCATTGCATATCCTTCTACATCTAGCACTACATCCAAACAATCGTATGGAAAAAGTAACCTTGGACTGGGAGCGTTTTAGTCTTATTGTTAGTCTCTGATGTTGGCAGATCTGGCAGTTAGCAGGAGCTGCAGCCAGGTCAGCCTTGGTGAGTGGCAGTCCGTGTTGTCAGGCCCATCTCTGTCACCATGGCCACTCTTTTATGGGCCCATTGGGCAATGACAGGGATGGCTTGGGAAAGAGGCTGAATGTCCAGAGGATGGGTCATCCTATTGGCTTGATGATTAAATTCCTCCTTTTCTGAAGTCACCTTTTGAGGAGCATGTATATGGGACACCAATATCTCCACATCCTTCGCTCATTTGGAGAAACCTATCCACACATACTTCTTGCCTAGATGTCTTTCCCACCCATTTTCCAGCCATGCTCTTTCTAAGTCCCTGACCAATCATTCAGCGAACAATCACCCATCTGATCATTTCTCCTTCTGAACAAAATGTATGACCCCGTGTACTGCCTGAAGCTCTGCCCACTGTGAAGGTGCCTCTTCACCAGGGCCTTTAAGGGTTGGTTGTCCCAGAGCAAGGTTGTAATCCTGCAGCTGTCTACTTCTGGATGATGTAACATGCAGAACCATTAGTGAACCAGGTCCTTGTCTTCTCCTCCTTAGTCAGTGGATCATAGGTCACACCTCATGAGCTCAGGAGGATATAGGTGCACGCTTGTCAACAGACAGTGGGTTTTTTAAAAAAATATTGTATTGTTTTTAATTGAACTATACATTTTTCTCACTCCCTTTCCTCCCTCCCCTCTCCCCTTCAACCCCACTCCTAGCCCCCCCATGCTCCCAATTTCCTCAGGAGATCTTGTCTTTTTCTCCTTCCTAGGTAGATCTATGTATGTCTCTCTTAGGGTCTTCTTTGTTGTCTAGGTTCTCTGGGATCGTGAATTGTAGGCTGGTCATTCTTTGCTTCATGTCTAAAAGCCACTTATGAGTGGGTACACATTGTATTTGTCTCTGGGTCTGGGTTACCTCACTCAGTATGGTTTTTTTCTAGTTGTCCATTTGTCCAGCAGACAGCACTGTAAGGGGAGCAGAAGCCATAGGCATTTGGGCAACTTCTTGATGCAACTTGCTTGTGCCCTTAGGACCTACTTGGGCCCAACGATGCATATACAATTTCCATAATGTATTGCTCCTATGCGTGTCCTACTTTATGATTTGATGGGTCAGATAACACACAGTTCATGATAAACAGCCAGGTCACATGGTAATCTGGTAGCCCATGGTCAAGCATTCAGTTTTCACTAAGGCCGTATAGTAAGCCAAGGGCTGACTAGTTGTTTGTGGATGATAGCGGAGTCTTGCTCCAAAATCCCGAATATCTCTTCTGTGTTCACCTATTGGGGCTTGCCAAAAGGCTCCAGACAGCATCCCTGTCTGTCACTGACACCTCAAATATCACTGGGACTGCTGGACCATATGGTCTGAGTGGTAGAGCAACCTGAACAGGAGCCTGGACCTATGTGAAGAGCCTTCTCCTGCTCCAGGTCCCAGTCAAAGCTAGTAGCTTTGCCAGTCACCTGATATAAAGCAGGAGTGACACAGCCATGTGAAGAATCCAGACAGGCCCAGTAAACATTTTGCTTCTTTCCTTGTGGTGGGAGGGGCCTTCACCTTAGAGGGAATCTCTCTCTTTCTCTCGGCATGCCCCACATCACTGAACCCCTAAGGATTTCACTGAGGAAGAAGTATCTTGAATTTTTGGTTTGAATTTATTTCCAGTTCCTTGATGTGCGTATGTGTTACCAACAGGACCAAAGTGGTTGCTACCCTCCAGCTCACTTGGTCCAATCCGGATAACGTTATTAATGTAGTGAACCAATGTGATATTTTGCAGAAGAGACAGATGACCAAGACCCATTTGAATTAAATTATGATACAAGGCTGGAGAGTTTTAGTAAAACTGTAAAGGTATTCTGTTGGCCTTGCCAACTGAAACCAGATTGCTTGTGGTGGTCTTTACGGACAGGCACTAAGAAAAGCACACCTGCTAGATGAATAGTTGCATGCCGTGTACCTGGAGGTGTGTTAACCTGCTCAAGTGAGGACATCACATCTGGCACAGCTGCTGCAATTAGAGTCACTAAAGTCACTACTCGATTGCCATCTGTACTAGTCTGTACCTGTACCGCTCTCCCTGCATCTTTTCAAGTTTTTGATGATGGACAATTCCTGGGGCTGGCGAAATAATCACAGGATAAGTTTAGGGACCCACTGGACCTACGGTGAGTTAGACTTCAGCCAAAACTACACCAAGCATCTGACCTTCATAAGCCTCCACTTTAACTACAATGTCACGATGTTTCTTGGAGTCTTCTAGAATCAGCATCAATTCAGAACCAGTATCCACAGGACTGGGAAAGTCTGATTGTTTTCTTTCCAGTGTCCAGTTACCATTGTAAAAGGCCAGAGGTCCTTCTGGGAGAGGACTGGAGAAAGGCTAACAGTAAAAGCGTTAGGTGTCTTATCAAGGTTCTTTCTCAGGGGATCCTGGCACTCCTTCACTCAAGGGGTTCTAGGCTTGCAAACTGGCTCAAGGCTGGGCATTGATTCACAGCTGAGATTCCCTTTTTTCGCTAGCCAATGTAGCCTTTCTTTCATTTGTTTGAGAATGTTTCTGCTTACACAGATCAAACAAAAATTCAGTAGGCTTCTTCCTCTTTCATGCCTGGAAACACCACGATGGATTTGCCAGGACCAAAGGTCCACCCCTGAGTCACAGCACCATAAAATTGCTTTGCCTGTGCTGACCATTACGGATTAGGCCTTTATGGACATTACTTTGTCTGTGCTGCCTGTACAACTGCGATCGCCTTGCCTTTGGCCATTCAGTGCACCTGGCCCCTGCTACCTTGGGAGCCCAGTTAAACCGATTGCATTGAGCAGCAGCATCTTGGACCCTAAGGTGTGGCACAAGGAAAAGGGCAACAACAAAGCCCTTTAGCTGTGCTGGTGCCCCTCTCGCCATATCACACCTTACAGGATTAGTGACGGGCATGTTATCTGGGCCTTCCCATTGTGGGGGATTAGGTTATACACAGGGTACCCTCTCTAGCACTGCAATTTTCCTGAGCCTTAACATCCCCTCATCAACACTAAGCCAAGGGATAGCAGGCATCTCCATCTCCTTTTCGGTAGGTTATCTTTTGATAAATGCTACATTCAACCATACAAATAAACTTTGGTACCTTAAAAACAAAACAAAACAAACAAACAAAAAGCCCAACTGCGTGAGCCTCTATATTAAACCTAGAATCTGCACTGAGAGGACCCAGTCCGATCCTTATGCTCCTTCTACCATTATCCCACACCCTTAAATTCCATCCCTTCACACATTCCCCAGACTTCTGCTTGAATGAATTAGCAAACCATTAAGCTCTTTAGTATTGTAGCATAGCTCCTCACGGCTTGCACTCTCTACCTCCCTCCAGGAGCCTGCTTAGCCTTTAGTCTGGTTCTAGGTCTAGGGAAGCTAGTGGTGGGTCCTAAGGGCTTCAGTGTTGTCTCGCCCGGCATCTTCAGAGGACATCACTGCTTGTGTGACAGACAATGAAGGATTCATGTCTTCAGCCAAAGGAAGAACAGGCAATATTTCAGGGGCTGGGGGTAGGAGTTACGTCTTCTGCTGAGGGTGAAGAGATTACTTCCTCGGGTGAAATAAACCCTTGGGAAACTGAGGGTTCAAAGTTCTCAGCTTAAATAGGTTTTTCCCACACATCTCCTTCTTAAATTATAGGATCCTATTCTTTACCAATTAATGCCGCCAATGCCCTCCAAGGCTGGTACTTGAATTTTCAAGGTAATTCAGCCAGTCTTTTTTGTTTTGTTTTTTATTGGATACAGGGTTTCTCTACATAGCCCTGGCTGTCCTGGAACTCACTATGTAGACCAGGCTGGCCTCAAATTCACAAGAAATCTGCCTGCCTCTGCCCCCGAAGTGATGGGATTAAAGCAGTACGGTACTACACCTGGCTCAGCCAACCTTATGAAGACTTTGGTGTAATTTCCTGCAACTTGATCTCTGTGGGCCGAAGAGGAGATTCTCTTTCAGGTCACACTTAGAAACCTTTAGACTGCTTATGTGTATCTGAAGCCTGTCAGTTTTTTCACTGACTTCACTGTTGGAAGACTTCTCACTCTCCATATTGTGAGAAGAGAGAAGTTGGTTAATTTTATCACAGAACTCATTCCTTTCCTTTGCCAGTTTATTCAGAGACGGTAGGAGTACCGGCCAGCAGCATCGTTTATCCTAAGACAGTAGGAGCAACCAGCCAGCAGCATCGTTTGTCCAGAGATGGTAGGAGCAATTGGCCAGCAGCATTTTTTTCCTTATTATTCTACAAATTATTAAAAGTTTTATAACCAGAGTCACCCAGTCTATGGTCTCTAACAATTTGTGAACCAGGATGATCAAATGCATTTGCATGTGTTTGTAAGTAGCTCACACTGTTTCATCAAGCTTTCTGAAGAGGCTTTAGTAACTATAGGTGTTGACAAATTGGGAAGCCTATTATTCCAGATACTTAAAAAATTTACTTTCATACTTCTGTTGCTATAGAATGACCTCTAATACCAAAATCTTTATTAGTCATGGGTTTCTAGAGGAACAGAACTGATAGAATGAGTCTACATGTATTTAGAAAGAGGATTTATTAGCATGGCTTACAGGATGTTGCCCAGCTAGTTCAACAA
>NC_022020.1:27136383-27140399 GCF_000317375.1 Microtus ochrogaster
TGCTTGGGTTTAGTTAATTCCAGATATAGTCAGGTTGACAACCAAGAATAGCCATCACGGGGAATCATTGTTTATCTTATTCAAATAAATCTACAAATTGTCTGTTTCTCTTTATCTTGCTCTTCTTACTTGACAAAATTCAGAAATCATTGTGTTTCATTTATGTTCAGCTCAGCACCGTCTGCTTTGCCAAGGACTATGCTTGGCTAAAGTTACAGATGCCTGTGTATATGGAAATTTCATTTTGCTCTGTTTTCTTAAGTTGCTCTTTCCCTGGGGAGCCTTAGTCAAAATGAAATGACTTTTTCAAATGTCTAGTCAGTCCATCTCTGACCCTCTGGGCTCTTGATGCCTTGGGGTTTGTTTCTGGGCTGGACTGTGTTTCAGATCTGGCTTGTAGGCTACTACTGTCTCAAAAGTCAAGTGTGTGCAGTTTCCTTTTGCTGCGGCCTGGGATGTGCACTGGTCCCCAAGTGAAGGAGAGAAGGGACAGTGATTAACATTCTCCCAGCTCGCTCGGGGACAGCTGTTCCAAGCCCTTCCTTCCTGCTTGAAGCCCTAACTAGTTTTCAAGAGGAACTTAAAATTTTTTTTTAAAGAAGAATATGGAGTTCTTCCAAGATTGCTCAATTTTTCTTTCTCTAAAGTAAAATAGTTCAACCCATGTGCCAGTCCAAATGTGCTTTCTGTATTGGGCCCGCTGAAATGAGGGCTGGAAGAGAGAATGCATGGCCTCTGGAATATTATTTTTCAGTGCCGGCCAGGAAAAAGCCACATTTTCAGCTACTTCAATTGGCCCTGTGCTTTTTAAAGGAGAATGCTAAGAATGTTTTAGGGAACAGAAGCTTCCAGAAGCCTATTAAATGACTCCCCCTATCACATGGGCTTCGTTGGCAGGGTAACAGATCAGAGTTGGTGGTCATTGCTTTGGTGATCACGTGCATTCAGGGGACCATTCTCTGATGAAGAAAGATGTTTAAAGAGACTTTCCTATGGCAAGTATAAACTAAACAAGAGACTCTGTGAATATAACCAAATGCTTTTATCAACAAGTTTAAATTACCCAGTGTACTAATTGCCTGTAGGTTATGATATCAGGTTTCATTAGCCTACATCTTGCCCTCTATAGAGCTTCCTGTGGGTTTCTTTGGTGTCAGATGGTAGTTACATGTCTAGGGACATGGTATGAGAGATAGAATCTCTGCCTATCCATTTTCAGCACGTGCCTGAGCCTGGACCCTTGATGGGTGACTGTCATCACAGGGAACCTTCCTCTATTCCTAGGAATGATATCAGTGAAAACAGTAGGTATGATACACGGGACCATTTATAGCACCATAGAATGTATTAGTCCAGTAGTTCTCAACCTGTGGGTCTTGACCCATTCACAGGGGTCACCTAAGACCACTGGAAAACACAGATATTGATAATTCGTTACAGTAACAAGATTATAGTTATGAAGCTATGAAACAACAAAGTCATTTTATGGTTGGAGGTCAGCACAACATGAGGAACTGTATTGAAGGGTCACAACATTAGGAAGGTTGAGAACCAGTGTATTAGTTGGAGGAGCTTCTTGCTCATGCACTGTTACTTAATCAAATTCAAGAGAAGGAAAGGGAAAGTGGGGTTGGTTTTTTTTAAGACTTCTTGTTTAAAAGAAAAAAGTAAAACCTCCTTTTCAAGAAGAAACAACACAGAATCAAGCAGAGTGAAAGGCAGCCCCCACATAGGATCCCTGGTAGCTATTATTTTGTGCGTCACTACAGTCATGTGTCGGGCTCAATGATGGCATGTGTCCTTTGAGAGATGAAGAGGTTCATTCTGAAAGCAGCTATTCCAGATAACTCATGCGATAACATAGAAGATTGTTGGGAAGGACACAGACTGGCAGAGAAGAAGCTGGTCCTGAGACCAGGTGCTGCTGGAGCAGTTCCTGCCTCCCTTTCATGTGTGTGTTTTGCCTGAGACTCTGTGTGTGTCATCAGGAGGAGGAGAGCAGCCTTGTGCTGCTGCTGAAACCTTTGACAATGTCAGCTTAGAGGAAAGTCCGTGTTCTAGTAGGGTGTTTGCTTGTTTGAGACTGGGTCTCACCATGTAGCTCTCTCTGTCTTAGGACATCCTCTGTAGACCAGGCTGGCCTCAAATGTGTGGTAATCCTCTCATCCCTGCCTTTCAAGAGCTGAGGTGAGAAGCGTGCACCACCACACCCATGTATTCTGTGTTGGTTTCAGACAGGCTTTCCCTAGGTAGCTCAGGACAGCCGGTCACTCAATAGCTTCCTGCCTCAGTCTTCCCAGTATGGAGATAACAGGTGTGAACGATTGCACCTGACTTGTCGTCAGTTAACGACGAAGTGTTCTGCAAGCAGTTTTTTCTCGTGAGGGTTGTACTGCAATAGTTTTCTGAATGTAATCTACTCCACCCAGTGCTCTGAGGATGGAACCCAGGCTCTGGCACACGCTTGAGCAAGGCCAGTGTATCACAGAGACAACCATCGCCCATACTGGTCTTCCTACCGCCTTACCTTAGTTCACAGCCTTTCAGGCTTCTGGAGACAAAGTACAGTGATGGCTGCACTTTTGTGAAAAGGCACAAGCTGCAAAATTGCCCAGGCTTGGGACCTCACATGGGTTGGAAGTGATTGGAAAATAGTTTTCCATGTCGAGTAGTAAGGGATGAAGCACACTCCAAGTGCCCTCCCTTCCCACAGGACAAACTGCCAGGCCAGTTCTGAGGCCTTCTCTGTAGGGAAACCCAAGGAGGCCATCCACGAAACATGTGAAGTTTGACTCGGTGACATATGCCATTAGCCCACAGTTGTGGTCCAGCAGGAATGCGGTGGAGCAAGAGACTCCTAGGTCTTCCTTGTGTTCTTAGCGGCTCCCCCTACTCATTCTGATAAACATTCTTCCCTTGTATCTTAGGCGGTGACATGGTGCAGATTAGAGCCACATGTATTGCCTTTTCCATTCTCTTCCTTTCCATTTGTGTGTGTGTGTGTGTATGTATGCACACTCTGCAGAAGAAGGATCTGGAAGACAGGCTTGAGTTGCTGACATTCACCCTGCTAAGAGGCTCTTTTGTATTAGCCAATGCTGTTATGTTTTGCGACAGCAAGTGTTGGAGAGGCAGCCATCCTTCGGGCTTTCCAATAAGGTGTCCTTCTGGCTGGAACTTTCCATGCTTCGTTTCTGCTCAAAGGTGAATTTATTCTGGAAAGTTCACACTAATTTAATTCAGGGACTTGGAAGGGACGTGAGAGTAAAAATATACCTTCTTTTACTCTACAAATAAATGTAAGACTTTGGTCTTGGATAACTCCGGGGCAGCCAAACGGTGGAACAATAAACAGGCCTCAGAGAGTCGCTGGTGAAGCAGGTTGAAGTGATTAACCACACGTTTCCTGCGTTCTTTGGGCTGCTGGGAGTCCCTTGAGGTCACGCAGTTCCTACTTTAGGCCAATGGGCAGGACAGGGAATTTGGGGGCCTGGACAAGAGATTGCTGGAATCAGAGCAAACTGTTTTGTGGTCTTCAAAGTTTAAAAGCACATTAATTATGGTTAAAGACTCTTCTATGGAAAGAAGAGCAACCGGAATGCCCTGGGGATGGAAGTGACCGAAGCCCATGGCATGCATCTGTGAGTGGGAGGGCAGGCCCTTGTTTGAAGGATGGCAGTGGTATGCTTCTTCCTTGTGGTGCCACTTCTGTGAGTTGGGTAACTGATTGCTGAGGAAAGAGGTGCTGTGTCATCAGTGCCTTGCAAGACATTCCTCAGCATCCTTGGTCCAGGTATGAGAGGCCAGGAGCAGTCCACATCTGCCACCTAATCTCAGGTGCAATAATAAAAACTGTCCCCACATGGTGACAAATATTTTGGGAGATTGGGCTGGGGAATTGTTCTTGTCTGAGAACAACTGAGACAATCGAGTTTAGACTCATCTGAGCAGGGTTTTAAGTCAGAGATGGGAATTCATGTGGTGGGACTATGGTGTCTGTGGTGATGGGACTATGG
>NC_022020.1:27140950-27141654 GCF_000317375.1 Microtus ochrogaster
TATGGTGTCTGTAGTGAGAGACTTATGAAACTGGGCCTATCATTGCCCTCATAGCCTTCTTGTCCAAAGCTGCTCTCTCCTGACTTTTGGCTGGCACGGACTGTACTCAATCATGGTTCCAGGCTTCTTTTCTGAGGTACCATGCTCTGTCCCTACAATGAGTAAATCTCTACCATTTTTAAACAGAGGAGCTTAGTGTATCTTTAAGGCTCCAATAGATGCTTATCAAGTATACAAAAGCCCCATACTATGCAGAAGCGAACACTGTGGTTCCTGCCTACCTCATGGCCAACAGTCAGAGGCTCAACAGTTGTGGGCATCAGAGAACAGTGCAAGCCGTGAAACAGTGTCACAAGGGAAGTACACACCAATGGCGTAGGGCAACGGCTGTTGAGGACATTGCAGGCGCGAGGAGGGACACTCCAGATCGCCTCCTGCCTTCTGTGGAACCTGATTGTTCAGCAGGCACTGAGTAGAGCATGATGGGAAGGCACTTGCAGTTCACTGGGGGATGACGTCAAGTGATCACACATTTTGGTAGGAGGTGCTCAGGTTCAAAGGGAGATGGCACCATGAACGTATCTAAAAGGTTACATCTGACTAACTTTAGACGAGGAGTCAGGACAAGTGTTTTTGAGGAAGAGAGAGGGAGCGTGTGTGTGTGTGTGTGTGTGTGTGTGTGTGTGTGTGTGTGTGTGTGTGTG
>NC_022020.1:27141754-27148964 GCF_000317375.1 Microtus ochrogaster
GTGTGTGTGTGTGTGTGTGTGTGTGTGTGTGTGTGTGTGTGTATGTTTTGTGGGGAAGACATGAAAATATTTGAGGGCTAGAGCCCAGTGCATACAATGAGACAAAGAGGACACGGGAATCTCCAGAGAAATCCAGTAAGAGTAAGACTTAGAACCAGAAGCCAAGGTCTAGAGGACCCAGCGGCTTTACTGATGGTGTCTTTATTAAAAGTATAGTAGGGCATCAGTAAGGGAGGCT
Organism: Microtus ochrogaster; assembly: GCF_000317375.1. NCBI lineage: Eukaryota > Metazoa > Chordata > Mammalia > Rodentia > Cricetidae > Microtus > Microtus ochrogaster. Next base: position 27,141,993 of record NC_022020.1, read on the forward strand.
AGGGTGGTGAGCAGCATCACTGTAGGATTTGAACTTTCTAAATATCCCTCTGGCTACAGTGATTTGAAAGGGTCCAGCATAGATTTAGGGTGCTTTTAACTATACAGATGAAAGATCTTGCCATACAGAGTTCCTAAGCATGTTTGCTTTTGTTCCCATTCATAAAAGGTTTTGCTCCTCCCAGCTTCCGACAGTTGCTGACAGTTCTTGGCATTCCTTGGCTGGTAGATAATAAAGCTCCAGTTGCCGCCTCTGTCTTCACGTGGCCTCTTCCTCTCTGTGTATTCATTCATTCATATCTCCTACCTGTGCACTGGTCACTGGATTAGGGCCCACCCCAGACTAGATGACCTCATCTTGATTTAACTCATCACATCTGTATTGACTCTTGTCCCCCAGTCAGGTCATATTCTGAGGGTCCTAGGAGATAGGTTTGGGCGCAGCACACAGCATCCTGAGAGCTCCTCGGGACATTGCATATGGAATTATTTCAGCCAGAAGAGATCTGCAAAGAAGCTCTGTTTCAGAGCATCCTGAAGCTGAAACCAGTGACCCGCAGCCACCAGTGGCTGCTCCCTGGACAAGCAGGTGTGCTCCAGTTGTCATTTAGAGGACTTCCGTCATTTATTTTGTCTGGCTGGCTCCCAAAGACATTTGAGTTTGTGATCCAGTCCTGCAGGCAAAGGGAACAATATTCTGGTGCGGATACAAGCAGAGGCTGCTGGGGAGCCAGGCACAGGGCCCCAGTTTCATAGAGACAGCCACTTGCCAGAAGAATGCAGCAGGGCCGTTCTGGGGACCGCATCTCCGGAAGACCACAGATGATGTCTATTATGTCCCCAGGCATCGGCCATCACCTTGGAAACAGGCCATCTGACAGCGTGTCAAGGAAGTTGTTACAGAGAATTATTTCAGCCGGAAGAGCTGTCTGCAAAGCAATCCATTCGATCCTGCTGTGTCACCGAGTGGTCCCCATGTCCCCGGCATTTTCGCTGGAAATGCTGCAGCAGCCAGCAGGAAGCCTACACCTGTCATGAGCTAATGTTTGATCCCTGCCAAGGTTTGACTTGGGTTCCATTAACAAGCTAGAAAGAACCTTCCAGGGAAGTGTGTTAATATTTAACCCTTTCCCGGGTACTTTCCCTCTCCCTGGGAGGAAATTGAAGATTGCCAAACCACCCCTGGGCAGTTTGGGTCTTGCTTTTGCTTTTCAATTTTTTTTTTTCCGTCTGGGAGACAATTGGAGAAAAAGAAGTTAATAGAAACTGAGCTTCCAGGAACTGGGGGTGCTGGTCAGTTGGTAGAGTACTTACCTAGCGTTCACGAGGCACTGGTTTCAATCCACAGTACCACAGAAGCACAAAATAGCCCTGGTGACTCATGCCTAGGACCCTAGCACTTGGGAAGATCAGAAGTTCAAGACCATCCTTGACTACATAGCAATTTCCATGGCAGCCTAGGCATCATGAGGCCTTGTTTAGAAGAAAAATAGAAATAAAGAAAGGAAGAGAAGAACGAGAAACTGAACATTCAGTACAAGCTCCATCAACCTTTTGAAAAGTCAGTGCGAATCCAAGTCTGGGCCAGGAGAGTAGAGACAAGACCACACTGTTAGAGCCGCTCTAGCCGTCTGTAGCCAGAGCAGAACTCAAGCAGGAGATTGAGTGGGGCTGTTGGGAGCTCTGTCCACAGCATCCTTATCCGTTTCTGTCCATGACAGGTGTGGGGACATTTCCTCACATGACAACTTCCCTTTTACGGTGTCTTTTTCTACAGTGGGACCCTGGGGACAGTTGTGAAGAATGCTCCTTCCCATTGACAGCCCCCGTGGCCTTGAAATGCCCTCATCAGGGAGGGGATGCAAAGGCTCAGGGCTCTGGCAGCTGAAGAGGAGCAATGTCTGGAAGGACGACACCCTGAGAGGGTTGGGGCCTCACATGTGGGGAAGTCCCTGAGTTTCAAAGTCCCTGAGGTTAGGAGATGGGTTACAGGGAGACTCAAAGAACAAAGACATTATAGGCAGTTCAGTCCAGACCTTGAAGAACAGGGCTGGTACATAGTAGGTGCTTGGGAAATATTTATTGAATGAATAAATGAATGTGATGGATAGAGAACTAATTTGATTCTTTTTTTTTTGTTGCTTCTTTTGTGTGTGCTGGGAGGAGTAGCCCATCGCTAGGACAAACCGCTAACACTATTTGGTTAAGTGTCTTAACATCTCAAAATTATTGTAATTTCATAGGCTGTATTTGCATACGTTTGTGTACGCATGTTTTGCATGCATGTGAGTGTGTGGGTATACGTGCCCACATGTGTGCTTACGGAGGCCTGAGGAAGATAGCAGGTTTCTTCACTATCAATGTCTACCTTATTGTGCTAAGACAGGATCACCCAGTGAACAGGAAGTTTGTTGACTTGGCTAGGCCAGCTGGCCAGCAAGATTCCAGGATTTGCCCGTTTCCACCCCTGGATGCTGGATTGACAGGCATGTGCATCCCTGACCTTTCTTTAAAAAAAAAAAATTATAGGTGTTGGTGATTAGAACACCAGTCTCCAGGCTTACACAAGAGCTTTTACCCCTGAGCAATCTCCCCAGCCCCACACATTGTTCTAATAAGCAATCCCAGAACATTTCAAGAAAGACTCAAGTGTGTTGTGCCTAGCCTGGATCCCAGGGCCCTCCTTATGTTCTAGTCTTAGCGTTTTTGTTTGCTGTCTCCTGACAAGGTTTGATGTACAGGAACGTTTCAAAACATCAGACATCACTTTGTTTACTGCGGAGGAATGATGATATGCAAATGGCATGGCTTCATTCTGCCAGTTGTTTTTGTCACTCAGCAAAGTGACCTGGAGACCTCTCTCTCTCTGTTTTTCTGTCCTAACGTACCTTATTCTCTCTAGTTTGCCACGCAGTGCCTTTTGGGTTTTCTGGTCTACCATTTACTGAACTGTTTGTATGTGATGAACATTTAGTCTATTCCCAGTGTAGCGAAGAATACCCCTGTACATGCCTCCTTGGGAAGCATGTGGATTTAATTTCATTAATTACTCATCTGAAAAAAAAAAAAAAAGACAAACCAGTACTCATCCGGAGCAAGGCTGGCACCCTGAGATGCTTAGCCCTCCCTAATACAATCGTATTAAACTTTGACAATTGACTGTAAGTTGGTTGTACCAGGAAAGAGCAAAATAGAGACCTTATAAGAAAGAAAATAGCTACTTCAAGGCTCAGGTTTTTGGAGGAAAATGACTCGCCCCTGGTAGCATTTGCTGAAGACACAGCTGGGGAGCGTGTGTCTTTTATCATTCATTTGAGGTATCATGGTTTGCTGTGAGCAGAGCCATGGAAGACTGCAATAGTAGGCCATGTTCTCGTCCCTGCTTATGTTCTGGTTGGCTTCCTTCTAGCCTCACACTGCCCTGAAGCTGATCTCTGACTGGCATCTGTGACATTGCTGAAGCTGGTGCATGCTGCTGTCTTATGTGTGTCTGTGTATGGCAGTGGCATTGAATGCATGTGTGTGTTTGTTTCCTGTGGCCTTGAATTCAAATGTTGAAGTTGACTGCTCGGTGCAGCTGTGTTTGAGGGCCTTTAGGAGATGAGAGGGCTTTAGGGCTTTAATGAATGTGTTCACCTCCTTTATTCCTCTACCCAATGAAGATGTAGATGTAGCCTGCTTAGCCTGCCTTTTTTTTGCTTTAGAGGATACAGCAGCAGGACATCATTTTGGAGACAGAGACCAACTCTTGCCAGACACCAAAGCCACTAGCACCTTTATTGTGGACTTCCTGCCCTTAGAACTATGAGAAACAAATTTCTGTTGTTTATAAATGAACCCCTCTGTGGTGCTATGTTGCAGCAACACCAACAGAATAAGACATAAAATAGAATAAAAAAAAAAAAACCCGAATCTACTGTCTGTAGTCATTCTGTGTTCAGGGGAGTGTTTCTGAAGGCACTGGACTCCTTTGCATGAAGTAGATAGAACTGGTTTTCTGTTCTAGTCCAAGCTGTCATCGGGGAGATCCAGCTCTCTCTCACTCCACTGAATAAAGACTGTGGTTCCGTTTTTAGATTTAGAAAGTCTCTTTGATGATCTCTGGTCAACCCAAAGCAGGCTGTTTTCCATACAGTCCTCCAAACTGTCATAGCCTCTGTGCTGCCCAATGATAGATCAGTAGATCATTCGTTGCCCAAGTTGCTCATTCTATCTCAACCATCCTCACTTTCTTTACAATATTCTGTAACATATTATCCCTGTGGATGAGTAAATGGGTATATGGTGGACTTGGTACGCTGATCCAGTGAGCATTCAGCTTCAGGTGCTGAAGAGACAAGGCTGAGAGAGAGGTCACTGGCAATGTCAGGGTCTTTAAATGACTAGGACAAGCAGATTGAATTATTCTCCTGTTGATAACACTTCTGCTATGATCACTTCTAACCATACCATTTACAGAGTCTCTATTTCTTTCCTCCCTCCCTCCCTCCCTCCCTCTTCTCTCTCTCTCTCTCTCTCTCTCTCTCTCTCTCTCTCTCTCTCTCTCTCCTCTCTCTCTCTCTCTCCGAAGCTCACAGAGATCTTCCCGCCTCTGCCTCCTGAGTGCTGGGATTAAACGCATTTGCCATAACACCTGGCTTTTGTTTAGAGATTCTCAAAGATGACATCAAAAGACGTGCTGTTATCAGTTTTCCCATCTTTGGTAGTCTTTGACAGACGTCTCCTAGGCAACCGAGTTTACTGTAACAAACCTGCCAGGGGAGCCTTTTTGTGCCTTTTTTTTTTCTATTGCTATAGGCTCCCCTGGTTGTATCAGTACATCATAGAAATCAGTATGGGAAGCAGCTATGTGCAGAAGGGGCTGTGTGGGGTCGCCTCTCTTTATAACAGTGTTCTCTCCTAGAGTAGTTTACTGTGAAATGACAAAGAGAAGCATTTATCCCTTCTGATCCATGCAACTCCAGTAGCCCCCACCTCTTTTATTATTTATTTATTTATTATTTATTATAGTGTTTTGAAGCATGGTTTCCTATAGCCAAGTTTGGTCTCAGGTTCACTGTGTTGTTAAGGATGCCCTTCTGGTCCTCTTGCCTCTACTTCTATAGTACTGAGATTAGAGGTGTTCACGACTACATCTGGTAGTGTATCCATTGCTGGGAATGGAACTCGGTGCCTCCATTCATACTAGGCAAATGTTGTAGTGACTGAGCTGTATCTTCAGTACAGTCTGCCCCATAAGCGTTCTGCCCCCGAGAGTTCTACAGTGGAGACCAAGCTTCCAAAGCACACCCACCCACAGCACACTCGGGAACTGTGTCGACCCATAGCACTTGTTCCCAGTTTTATTTGCCTTTTTTGTCCATTTCCAAATCATTAGGTTTGGCTTGCCTTAGCCGTCTATGGAGGTAAGGTTTTCACATCTTCCTATGCTCTTCTTTCTCCTCCTTCAGGTCATCTTTGATCAGTAGGGCCAAGGCCTCTCCCTGTGCTGATGAAGTGTCCAGGCTCCGAGTTAAAGACATCAGCTTGAAACCTGGCTCCATCACATACAGCGGAACCCCAGCCCCACCCCTTGTTTATGCCAATAACCCACACATTTGTATTTGTATGGGAGCTTCCTGGGTCTTCTGATTCAATAGAACAGATTGGACGTCCGCCCATTCATTAATCTCTCCCTGAAGTGACAAAGCCGGCTGCCTATGACAAGTGACAGAGGTGACCAGCTGAGGTGGTTAAAAATAGTCCCCGAACTTAAGACCTACAGAGCCTCTGATGGAACAGAGACCCTGACTAACAAGGGCCTCAGTCTTTGGAGGGTTTTCTTCCTGTTGGTATCGGTCACTGGGGCTATTCTAAGAAATTACTTTCTATAAATCAAGAGAACAGAGAGAGGCTGAAATGTCTCTCCGCAAAGGCGTTTCTCCAGCCCAGCCTGGCCCCAGTACTGATGACTCCCAGAGCCTGCATTAGCTAGAGGAGGTTTCAAGCCGCCTTGCTGTGGTCCACAGGGAGCCACGTCCGGGCTGGGAGATTTCCTCTCTCTCTCTTTCCATTTTCAGCTTCTGCCTTTGGCCTACATATTTGAAAACCCAGAAAACGATGACGGCTGTCATCGTGGTTTTGAAATTTTGGTGGTTTTTGTTGTTGTTTGTAAGTTCCCGCTCTTTTTCTTTTCCCCTTTATTTCTGTTTTCTCTCCTTGAATGCATTTATTTATATATTTGTATTTATTTATTTTGTGTGTGTGGAGGTCAGAGACCAGCTTTGAGAGCTGACCCTCTTTCCTTCCACCCTGTGGCCCCTTACCTACTGAACCTTTCATCTCACTACCCGCTCTGCTTTCCCTTAAAAGACAGGGTCAAAGTATGGACAAAAGAGGACCGTGTAGCTCAGGTTTATAATTCCAGGTATTTGTGAGATGGAGGCAGAAGGACTGTGAGTTCCAGGCCAGCCTGAGCAACTTAGTGAGGTTTTAGAGCCAGTACCTAAGCCCAGGCTGACCTTGAAGGGCTCCATCATCCTGACCTTGAAGGCCCCATCATCCTGACCATTTTAGCCCTAGAGTCCTGGGATGACAGATGCATGCCATCTCATTGAGATCTGTAGATCTAATCTCAGCCCTTGGAATCCAAACTCAGTCCCTTAAGCTTGCCTGACAAGGATTTAACCAAATGAGCCATTTCCCCAGCCTGAGAGGGATACTTCCTTTTTCTGAGACACATACTCATTCTATAGGCCAGGCTGTCCTGAAGCTCATGTCACGTCAAATGCCTCAGCCTCCCAGGGGCTTGATAGGAGTGCACCATGAACCTCATCTACCGGTAGTTATTTTTCATGGTCTGAAATCCTAGTCTACAGGGAGGGTCTGGAGGTATTAGGATAGACACATGCTGAAGATGACTGGGGAGCACAGTATGGGGGAGAAGAAAGGGGAGAAGGAAGGAAGGAAGGAAGGAAGGAAGGAAGGAAGGAAG
>NC_022020.1:27149064-27156019 GCF_000317375.1 Microtus ochrogaster
CAGGCAGGCAGGCAGGCAGGCAGGCAGGCCAGTGGCTTTTTCCCACAGCCTGCTTGCTGTACGACCCGACTGATACTATACACAGCCTCCTTCCATTGTTGGAAGTCAGTGTTTCTTAACACACAGTTGAATTTGTTAATAGCTGGCAGACAGGATTCCCTCCTGACCATTTCATTCTTGGTTAAGTTGGTTCCACAGCTCAGGAACTGCAGTGTAGTTGCGCTATGGTGCTTGCCTTGTTGTTGTCTAGGAAGAAGCTAGAATTCCTCATGAGAATGTTCTAGGGGCAATGTGGTTTGATTCCAGTTGTTTCCTGCATTCAGCTGCAGAGTTAAAACAGGTACAAAGCTTAAATGGGGGTCTGCATCATTCTCATTCGAAAGCTTTTGACAGATGAGAAGCCGCAGGGAGGAGAGTGAGGGAGGTCCAGGCCACTGCTATGTAATGGAACAGGTTATGGGAAAGACCTGTGAGAGAGTCTTGAAGTCATGGAGAGCTGAAGGAGAGCATGTGGAAGGTGACGAGAGGTTTCCCGGGCTGTCATGGAAAAGGGGAGATCAACGGGACATGCCTGGAATGCAGGAAGGAGAGTGCCCTTCAACCCACGTTCAATCAGAACACAGTGGATCTTTGAGTCTGCATTGCCCGAAGTGAAGTATGGGGGTTGGTAAGTCCAGAACGATGGTATGGTCTGTCTTTGGCTTTCCACATCCCATCCTGCCCTGCCAACCTGCTGTTGTATGGCTGCATCCCCTTGGCTGGTTTGGCTAGACTAGGCATTGACTTTCTTCTGCATCAGTGACTGTCAGAATCTCACTGGGAGCAAAGACTCCTCTGTTTAGAAGACACCAGGTGCTTTACCTGGCAAGATGACTCAGGGCTTAAGAGCATTCACTGTTCTTGCAGAAGACCTGGGTTTAGTCCCCCGACCTACGCTGTGTGTTACAACCAGCTGGAACTCCAGTTCCAGGTGATCCAATCCCTTCTTCTGACTTCTGATGGTTCCTGCATAGAGATTTCGTCAAACATGAATTAATAAATTTTAAAATAAAGTAAAACTGAAATGTGATCTATAAAATAGATTTTTTTTTTGTTTGTTTTTCAAGACAGGGTTTCTCTGTAGCTTTTGTTGCCTGTCCCGGAACTAGCTCTTATAGACCAGGCTGGCCTCGACTCTGCCTCCTGAGTGCTGGGATTAAAGGCGTGCGCCACCACCGCCCGGCAAAATAGAATTTTTTTAAAGGTACCAAGGTCCGCATATTTCCATGTAGTAGTCCTTGGCAGTCAGAGAAAGCCCTTTATGGAGTCTTACCCTCCTCCGCTTCATCGTCCAAACATTTGTTGCTTTTTGATCTTTGACATTTTGTTCTGTTAGGGAAATCAGAGATAGCTCCAGATCAGCCTGTAGCTGTTCTTATCGGAAGACAGAGTGACTCCTGGGCAGCTCTTTTTGGAGGGCTCCTCTGCTTCTTGAACCCGGTGGTGCTATGATGCTGGCCTCTTGTGTGGAAAGAGGCTAGCAAGCTGAGGTCGATGTGCCAAGGGGTATCTGCTAGGCTGTCTTGTTGGACAGGCCAGATGGCAGCAGAGTCTCGAAGTCTCTGATCCGCTCTGTCCAAAGGTGGCCTGCTGACAGCTTGAAGTATGGTGCCCTGGGTAATTGGCTTCCTCATTTAGTAATTTGTCTGCTTTCTTTCCCCTCGCTCCGCTTCCTCTCTTGTAAACTGATAGCCTCCTGCCCCTTCGGTAGACTGACAGAGCCAGTCGCCTGAGCAGAGGCCACGGGGAGGGGTGCCAGAACCCAGGTGGAGGGTCATTTGGGAAATGCACACAGAAAAGCACTATCTGCCGTGTGGTGATTCCTCTCTGCCTGCTTGTGGTAACTTTTAGCCTCTGCCTGCCATTTCCTCCCTATCTTAAGTTGCTGCCCCTCATCGCTGCTCATCTTTAGTTCTCCTTTTTCTCTGTCTGCTCTTTTGCCCCTCCCCCTCTCTGTTACCCATCTGCATTCTGTCCCCTCTGTTTTTACAACTGACCTAGTTAAAGTTCAATTCAGAAAAGGAAATTATACATTTGTTCAGGTTAAGCTGCCCTTTTCTCTTTCTTTTCCGTTTTTCGTGTAGCTTTTTTTCGTCTCCGAGGAAGCAAAATAAATTAAAAACACACATTTCTGGTTCCTTCTGGCACCTTCATCCTCTCAAATGTGTTTGTCTTTAGGTGTCGGAAGTCCCAGGACCCAACATCTCTGCTTCATTGAAAATACAGATACACTACTTAAAACTGCAGCCCTTGGAGCTGGAAAGTGGCGTCTGTTTTCACTTTATAAGTCATTTTGTTTCCCAGGTGGAATACAGATTATTCTTGGATGAACATAGGAGCAGACCTGCCCTGGGTGCTGGCAGGGTTAGGTCAAATGTCTGAGCCTGTTTTCTACCTGGAAGGGTGGGATCAGTGTCCACCCATTCACTGCTGCTGTTCCCAGATGTTGGGTCATCCTGGCAGCACAGATAGAGGAGGGTCTCCGCCCCTGCCTCATGGTAGACCACTTGATGCCCAGTCATGTACCTACCATTCTTTATATCACTACTAGATGGGGCCCATGGACAGGTTCAGGATAGGAGAACATAGCTGGTTTCCACTACACTTTCTCATTCCCTGTATTGATTGATTCATTCATTGATTGATTGATTCATTCGTTGATTGTTCTGGTTCATGAAGCCCTGGCTCCCACTTGGCTTTACTGAGTTGAAGGCAGTCTCTGGAAGCAGATACTTGAGTTCAAATCTTAGCTCCGCCAACTGCAAAGCCTTAGACAAATACTTCGCCCCTTGGAACATTAATTCCCTCATAAGCTTCATGTGAAGCTTAAACTCTTGTTTATAGCCATACCCCCAGCATCTAAGGTGATTAATAAACATATCACAGGAATGAATATAGGAGGTAAGAGCAAGAACTTTGCGCTGGGTTTATAGCCCCATATGCTCCCTGCGACACCGTGAGCCCTGGCTAATCACTTCATCTTTAGAGCCCACTTTCCTGGGGAAGGAGATAGGGTTGTGTCTCTTTCCTAGGGCGGAGTCAAAACCCCTCTGAGGCTCCAGGGAGAAGAACTCTCTGCTTCTTGCAGTTTGGTGGCTCCAGGTAGCCATCAGCTTGTGGAAACTCAGCTCTGTTCTCTGCTTTGATCCTCACATAGCCTCTTCTGTCCTGGAAAATACTTGTCATTGGATTTAAGATATGATTGATTAAGAAAATGTCAGCTTGAGACCCTTAATTATATCTGCAGAGATCTCCTCTCTAAATAAGTTGTCATTCACAGGTCCCGGGAGTTAAGCTGTAAGCACGTATCATTTTAGGTCCTGCTCTAGGGCTGTCATGAGAATCATTTGAATCAGCTGTTTGTGATAAGGCCTTGCAAATGATAAGGGGGAATTGAGTGTTCTCATATACGTTACAGCAATCCTATTGTAAAATTGAAGATACCTGTGTGTAAAATGAACAGTGCCTGGTGTACACACAGTAAGAACTCAGGAAATCCAGTTGGTTAATTTAGCAAATCAGCGTGGAAGGCCCTACTGTGTGCCAGGTGCTTTGGTCTAAGAGGTTGGGAAATTTAGTTTTGGTTAATTTAACAAGCCAGCAGGGAAGGCCTACTGTGTGCCAGGTACTTGGTCTAGGGAATACAGTATGATAAACAGTCCATACTAAGAAAATTAATAAGATCACACAAGGTTTCCCCCTTGACCATGCATGTACCCCGTTTTACTAACACTGTTTTCAGCAATATCACTGCGGCTACCCCTGTGGATGCCAGCCTTGTAGTACCGGGGTGCCCCAACACGGGACGCTGAGGGATGAGTTGTCCTGTGGAAGAGGCTACAGAAATCAACCCAGCAGAGACCAAGTTTCTTGCTTGTGGTTTCAGAAGCATAAAAGATCAATTTGAGTTTTAGCAAAGCTCAGTTCAAAGGTCTGTGGTTTGGTTTTCTAGGGAGCCTTTTTACTCTTCTAATTTGTGGGGTTCTGGTAGAGGAATGAGGAACATCAATCTTGCCTGAAAACTTCAGTCAGCCCTTGTGATTTCGGTGGTGTCCAGGCGGCTGACCTGGATCAGGCCGACCTGCTGGGGCTGAGGGCCAGAACCCTGTGGGCAGTGGGCCATAGAGAGCCCTAACCTCAGAGAGCAGCCTTGCTGATCCCCGTTACCATGACAGCAGCAGACTGTTCTGAGAGACCCTGAGAATGAGTTAAATGGAACGAAATTGCTGGTGCCCTCAGAAGAAAAACAAGAAATTGAAGCAGGTTTCTCCGGGGCCTGGGACACTGTTTTGACACCCCCCACATCAAGTTGTGTCTGTTAGCAAGGGGCAGCTTGGGGGTAGAAGTTGGGAGAGCCTGCCCTGCCCATGGGACATGACCTTCACAGAAGATCGGATCCTACCGATTGTAGACGTTTCATGACTTTCAGCCAAATGAGCAACCCTGTTATGGGTGGCAGGGATGGCCTGCTTTATCTCCCATTGCCACCCACATCTGTGGAGTGTGCCCTGATGGGACACGGTGACCTGGAAACACAGAGCTCTGTTTGGGAAAAGGCAGTATAGAAAGTAGACACGTGGGCTAAATAAAGCCCAGGCCAGGAAGGAAAGGTTTGAAAAAGCTACCAGGAAGACCACGGGTGAGGGCAGGTTCAGAAATTTCTCTGCTCCTGGGGCCCTTGTTGCTGACATCACTGGAATTGCTCAATGGAGACCTCCAAGTGGGGCAGTTGCTTTTGGAGGCTGCCCAGTGTGCCCCCCAGCTACGAGACAGAAGAACCCTGACCTACTTTCTTTTTGAAAAGAAAGTTTTGCTGCTTGCTGTGGGGCCTTGAACAAGGGAATGAACTTGAAGAAGTGGAGTTTTTGTATGTATTTTTCCCCCACACTATTTAATATGTCAGATTCCACGTGTCCCTTATGGAGATGAGCCAACCTCCGTAGGGCCTGCATGAGGATCGGATGAAATAGACAGTCTGGGCATTGAGGCCGCTTCCTTCCTTTTATTCTTTCTACTCAGGGTTTTGAGGTACTCTGATTCTCTGCTTAGGGCTCTGCCCTGCTGTGTGTGTGTGAGAGAGGGGGGGGGCATTATCTTTGGGTCTAAACAGGTAGACTGCAACACAGCCTCCTGATACTTGGACCAAGGGTTGTGGTATCCCTGCTGGAAAACGGCTCCATGGCTTTCCTCTGCATCTAGACACCACTGCAGTCAGCATCCTACCTCACCTGGATGAAGTGAAGTCACCTTGCTGACTTCTCTATCCTCATCCACTGATACCCACCTTCCTCCCGTTCCAGCCACATGCATGTGCTTTCTGCTCAAGTTCCTCCTGCTCATGCTAGGACTTTGCACAGGGTCCTTTGCTTTGCTATAGACACTCTGTCCCCAGGTCTCATATCTGACTGGTTCTCTGATTCACATTCATTTGGTGCTTTCTCAGATAAACCTATGCCACCACGATGTCCCATGTGTCCCTCCCATTGGTCACTGCTGATCATGCCCTCTGTTTCAGATCACTTGCTACTGTTGGAAGTCTTTAGATTTGTTAATTTATTCAATGCTTGATTAGTGAAATCTTTCCTGGAGCTCTAGGTTTGTCCTCCCCCCCTTCTTATTTATTTTAATTAGGTAATTATTTTGAGACAGGGTCTCATATATAGTCCAGGTTGGCCTCAAACTCAGTATGCAGTTGAAGCTGTCCTTGAACTCTTCATGTCTTCATGTCTCCACTTCTGGAGTGCCCAGTCTACCGATGTGTACCATCGTGCTCAGTTCCTATGGTGCTAGGGGAACCCAGGGCTTTATGAATACAAAGCAAACGCTCTACCAAGTGAGCCACATCCCAGCCCTACTTTTAATTTTTTAGACAGCAACTTATGCATCCCATGTCTTCCTCAAATTCACTATGTATCTAGGGATGATCTCCAACTTCTGAACTTTCTGCGCCTATCTCCCAAGTATTGGGATCACGGGCACTCACCCATGTCTGGGCAGAGCCTGCCATTCTTGGTCACGGAGTGACTGCTTTCTAAAATGTTGCCCAGGGAAAGAGAGCCTGAAAACCTCTTAAGGAGTAAGTGTCCCTGACTGATATTCTTCATAGATCAGTATTGGCCAGTAGCTTTCTTGCTGAAATCTAGTGATCACTATGCTAAGGTGGAGTATACCTAAGATTTCCAAAACCAGAGATGCTCATGTTAACCTAACTGCTCCTGGTCCATGAGTTCAAGGGAAGTGACCCCTTGTCAGCCTGGCACACAAACACATAACTCTTAAATCAAAATCTTTCCTTTTTTGTTCATCCCCAAGATCTCATGTTAATTTCTCTTTCACAGTATCACTTCCTAACTTGTCAAAGTCCCATACTCTTCAAAAACTCAAACACTTTAAAAGCTTGGAGTCTTCAAAATACCCCAAATCTTTTGACTGTGGGCTCCTATAAAATCCAAAGTAAGTTACATGCTTTCTACTTCCAAGACGGAAGAGCCCCGGGGCACAATTACAGTCTGATCAAAGCAAACCCAAAATCCAGCAATGTAAGAAAATCCCAGTTTCCAGCATCTGGGACTCATGATTTCCTGGGCTCCAAAGGGCCTGGGCAGTTCCCCGTCCCTGGCTCCGTCATGCACGGCATACACAGCGCGTCCAGTCTGCTCTCCTCCACTTCAGCTGTCATCCTTAGCACAGTCCCGGCATCTCCAGGATCCTGGAGTCTCCACCGCAGCCAGGGCTGCACCTCTTCATGATCTCTCCAGGGACCCCCGCCCTGTCCTGCCCATTGTACCAACTCTCAGCTTCCCTCCATGATGACCCCCTTAGTCCTGGAGTCCCTGCTGCAACTGAGCCTACACCTTAACCAACCAACTAACCAACCAACCAACCAACCAACCAACCAACCAACCAACCAACCAAC
>NC_022020.1:27156119-27171066 GCF_000317375.1 Microtus ochrogaster
CCAACCAACCAACCAACCAACCAACCAACCAACCAACCAACCAACCAACCAACCAACCAACCAACAAACTAAACTAACTAACTAACTAACTAACTAACTAACTAACTAACTAACTAACTAACTAACTAACGGCTCGTCCTGGCCTTTCACAGTGCTAAGGCTCGGCTGCTCTCCACCTCCTTCAGTTTTACTGCTTTGGTGCTGCCCAAACCAGTATGATGCGGAAGATTCTTGCACAACAGGTCAGCTGTTGACTTGAGCCCTAGCCTGACCACTCAAGGTCACAGCTTCTCCATGCTGACTCTAAGGAAACATACTGGTCTCTTATTCATCACAGCTGATTCTTCAGCCCCATCTGTCCAGGAACCACAGATAGTTAAAACAAGATATCACACAAATGGCTCTGGCAGAGAGAGGTTCTCGCTTCTCTCTGAAATTTGTAAGCCCGTCTTCCATTGTCTGCACTTCTCTGAGCATTATCTTCCAGCCTCTCACAGATAATCCCATTAAGTTTTGAGCACCCAGTGGCTTTTCCAGCTCAAAGTTTCAAACTCTTCCCCAGTCCTCTCCAAAACAGCGTGAGGTCAGGTCTGTCACTGCAATGCCCCACGCTGGGACCAATTTCTGCCATGATGATAAAACACTAACCTTAGGCAGCCTGGAGAGGAAAGCGTTTGTTTGACTTATATAACCCAATCATAGCCTGTAATTGAGGGACGTAAAGGCAGGAAGTAAAGCAGACACCACAGAGGAATGCTGCTTACTGGCATGTTCCCCAAGTTTTTTTGTTTGCTTTTTTGTTTTTTGAGACAGGGTCTCTCTATACATTCCTGGCTGCCCTGGAACTTACTCTGTAGACTACGCCAGCCTTGAACTCATAGAGATCCACCTGCCTCTGCCTCTACCTCCCAAGTGCTAGGATTAAAGGTGTGTCCCACCATGCCCAGCCTCCCCATATTTTTTTTTTCAGTTTTCTTTCTTATTTAACCCAGGACCACCTTCCCAGGGGTGGCACCAAGTACAATGGAATATAAGAAGATACTTCACAAACTTGCCTCCAGGCCAACCTGATGGAGACATTTTCTTAGCTGAGGTCCCCTCTTCTCAGATGACTCTAGTTTGTATCGAATTCACAAAAAAAAAAAAAAAACAAACAAAACCTAACCAGTGCAGGAAGCTTTTTATTAGGGATAGACTGTATACCCACGGGAGGGTGATACCACCTGGCTCTTGGAATAGGATTTGCTTGAATTCTTTAACAGCACATAGCTTGGTCAAATGTGCTGTTCTAAGACAACATAAAGAATACTCTACTGTTTCACATTAATTATTGTCTTCATCTCTTTGATTTCTTTGATGCTGTTTTCTTGACACATCTAAATAGTGAGAAAAATTCTAATCACATTTCCTATCTGCTAGAAACATTTAGTTGCAAATAGCCCTTTGCCTATGAGGTTGACAGCACTGCTGTCTGGTGAACACGAGTGAATATCCTTTCAAGTATTTTGCTTTAGCCAAATCCTTCAGGAGTTAGCCCTAGCCAGTGTCTCATTTCTCCTCTGTGTCTATACCCATTCTTTCTGAGCATCTCGGTGGGAAACATGCCCAGACACCAGATTCCAGCTTGCTCTGTTCAGTGAGACCGAGCACCCATGCACACAGTGGGTGACATGAAGTGGATTTATTACCCAAGATAAGTGTAGATAGAGGGCGTCTGGAGTTCATTATGACCTGGTCCATTAAGGCTCAGAAAAGCTGCCTGGGGGTGATGGAGTCTCACCTGCATGTGTCCCTTTTCCAGAGTGGCAAGAGACCCAGAAAGCCGTTTGGCATGGCTTTTATACCCCAGGGCTGTGTGAGTCACTAGGACAAAGCATTAGAGGACATCCTGTCTCTAGGCTGGAACAGGGCCCGGGCTGTACCAGCCGGCTCCTTATCACAGGATGGTACATTCCCTGCACTTCCGGCAGGTATTGTGAGAAGTACAGATGAGACAGAAGTATCAGTCCAAGCTTACCTGGAACACTGGCCTGCACGCAGTACTCTGAATAGGATCCATCAGGCTCACCAGACCCAGAGACATCCTGTGCTTGCTGTTTCCCAATTGTAAAATATTTCCGCCTACACAAAAATACCTCCCTCCCTTCCCCGCTGTTCTGAGCCTTAGACATGAAGCCTCATAGTTAAATCCTTTTCCCTCTTTCTCTATAAGAAACCAATTACTGGGTGGCATTTCTGTGTGTGCAGTTTATTTACACTTGATTAACCCATAACAGTGTAAAATCCTACTTTTACTTTAACAATTTATTAGACAGCATCATTGTATATGCGCACTCTTCCCCCTCCTCTCTCCCTCCCTCCTCTTCGTTTATCCTTCCTCCCTCCACAGGCTTTCTAGCCAGCTGTCCTTGAACTCACTATGTCTCAGAAGATGATCTTGAACTTCTGCTCTTCCTGTTTCTACCTCCTGAGTGCTGCGATTCGAATTGTGTGCTGTCATGCCTGCTTCATGCAGTGCTGGGGTCAAGCTCAGGGCACCCTGCACGCTAGCCAAGCACTCCACACAGTGAGCCCCAGCCCAGCCCTGCGTACACTTTTGAAACATGCTTTAACCTCATGCAATGTGGATTTTGCCATGTGGAGTCAGTAGACCAGAGATTAAGAAACTGTGCTCCAAACCAATTAAACTGAGCAACTTTCCATGCTTCTGTGAGCACTCAGTATTATAGTATTATAAGACTTGAAATATTTTTCAATTGTAAGTGATAAATACATTTTTAAATGCTTACATATACTAGGTTACTAATAAGATTCTAATAAGCTTCTTTTTGTTTGTATACAGGACATTTTGGTGTTGTCAGTAAGTTGCTGGTTACATAACTTCCTCATGTCTGTGTTTAGTTGTGTATTTCCTGCCGATCTGCAGTTCTTAAGGAATCATGGATAGCAATAGTCTCTGTGCCCCTCACTTGCTTGCGTGTCTTTTATATTTTAAGTTATCATAAAGACATAATTTTTCATGTTGCCAAATTAATATACTGTTCCTTTATGTATTGTCCTGTTTGCTTTTTCTTTGTTTGTGTGCTTGTTTTGTTTTTGAGAGAAAGCCATGTAGCTCTGGTGACTTAGAACTCACTGCTTCTACCTTCTGAGTGTGTAGGTTAAAGGGCTATACCAACACACCTTCTGTTTTTTGTTTTGTTCCCTGGTTCTGGGAATTGAACTAGGGCCTCCTGGACACTGGGTAAGAACTCTACCACTGAGTTGTACAACCTTTCTCTACAACCTTTTGTTTTCTTTGTAGCTTTGTAGCTTGTTCTGGAACTCCCTCTGTAGATCAGGCTGGCCTCGAACTCACAGAGATCCCCCTGTCTCTGCCTCCTCAGTGCTGGGATTAAAGCCATGTGCCACCCCCGCACTACTACAACCCTTTCTTAAACATTTTCTTTTAATTAAATTTTGACACAAGGTCTCACTAAGTTGTTTAAGCTGGCCTCGAATTTCAGCACACTTCAAACCATTTGGCCCTATCTTAGCCTCCTGAGCAGTTGGAATTGCAGGCCTGTACCATTAGGCCTGACTTGACACTGTGTTTCTTAGTTTGTGCAAGAGATTCTTTCCTAAGACAAGATCTCCTGAGTAAAGTAGGAACATGGGGACCTTGGGAGAGGGTTGAAGGGGAGGGGAGAGACAGGAAGGGGAGCAGAGAAAAATGTAGAGCTCAAAAAATAATCAATAAAAAGAGATTCTTTCCTAGCATCTTATTCATATCTGCCTCTCCTTTCTTATAGAGGGGATGGATAGTTGTGTTCTCACAGGTAGATTTCTCTGTCATAAAGAATGATAAAGAATTTTTTTTGTGTAGGATATGGTAGGATTTAGTTTTCCTTTTTCTGCATGGAAAATAAAGACTTAGCTCTTACCCAGACTTGTTTCTCTTATGTGCTGCCTTCCTCTGGGTTATTGTTTGCCAGTGCTTTCCAGCGGAGGCCTGGGTAGCCTGTGAGTCAGGCCCTCTCTTGAGGTAACTGGACTCCCCTGGACTCTGCTCCTCTGCACTTTGGGGCGGGACAGCCTTTTATGTTGTGTGCGCTGGGCCTGTCTCATACCTGCTGTGTATTCATGCACATGGAAAGGCCAGTATGGCAGAGTTACTATTTCAAATGATGCCAGAGAAGGGCCTGGGGAGATGGCTTAGTTAGTAAAGAGCCTCCTGAACAAACATGAGAACCTGAGTTCCATTCCCAGCGTCCACGTGAAAAGCCAGGTATGTGCTGGGTGAGGTGGTACACACCTTTAATCCCAGCACTTGAGAGACTGTGAGTTCAAGGCCAGCCTGACTGACGTAGAGAGTCAGGACGATCAGGTCTATGTTTTACTACATAGTGAGACCTTGTCTCCAAAGTGGGGAGGGGGGAAAAGCCAGGCGTAGTGGTGCACATAGTAATCCCAGCTCTGGGGAAATGAAGACAGGAGGACCACAGGGGCTTGCAACCAGCCAGTGGGGCTCAGTTGGTGAGCTCCAGGTTCAATGAAGCCCCATCCCCCCAAATGAGGTTGATAACAATTGAGGAAAGCACCCTATATCAACACCCCCAACCCCTGCGCATGCACACACATACAAAGGGACTGGAAAACCTGGAAAGGAAGAGTGCTTTATGCAAGAGGACACATTCTGCTTCCTCGGAGCAAGGCAGAGCCTAGGTGAGCACGGGGATGCCGATCAGGCTCATCTCCTTTTAACTTGTAAACACAGTGCTCCTTTCTGTTTTTCATTTTGTAGTGTCTTCGTGGGTTAATGCTATGATGCTTCTGCCTGTTGGGACAGCGTCCACAATCATGCAACCCATTAGGAAGTAGCTATTCCCTCTGTTGCTTTATCACTGGGAAAATTCTAGACCCTAATGTGAGAACAATGGGGAGTCCGGCCTTTAAATAAATGTCTCTTCGTGTCACATCTAGAAACCAGTGTCACAGCTCTCAAAACTTTGAGTGCAGATGGGAAATACGGTCTTTTTTTTCCTCTTTCTTTTTTTTTTTTTTTTTGATGGTGTTAGAGGCTGAACTTGAGGCCTTGCATACTAAACCAGTATTCCCTTCTAATTTATGTCACAGGCGTGGCCCATGGATTAGGAGATTGCCCATCTTGTGCCAGGTTTGAGAAGAAGTTTAAATGTCTAATTTTTGTCCTTGTTTAGAGTACTGTTAGTTCACGTAAGTAAGGCAGAGGGACAGAGAGTGATTGTTGTGGCCAGATAAGGCCAGTTCCTGGGAAAGCAGCGGACAGGAAGAGGGCTAGTTTTTGTAGCAGGCACACCTCCCTCTGACTTATCTCTCTTGGGAAATGCTCTGCTGTGTGTTTGCCCGGTGCTGACAATGCCGAGTCCACCTTCCTGGCCGCAGATAAAGCAGCGCTGTTCATTATTAACCTTTTGGACTTTGCACGGACACCTGCTTAGGCAATTTAGCTATCCCTGGTAGCCGGAAGCTGCCGGAGGTGTGGGCTATCTTCACATCCGCAGCACAGATAGCGAGGCCAGTTCGGGTCACTTGTGCTCATGACTTCTCAGTGCTGAGGTAGATCTTAAAGTGGTTGTGTCGTATTAGCTGCAGGGAAATATCCAGAGTGGTCCCTGAGTACAGGAATGGAAAGCAGATGCATTAATTGTCTTAACGAAGCCTGGAAGACGCAAGAAACTTTGGCTATGGTCTGTGTTTTATAATCTTTAAAAATACGTTCAGTATTATTAAAAACAGAGACAGTGTGAATTTAGGTACAAGTGACACTTTTGGAAAAATCCTTTGTAATTTTGTTTTTGTTTTTTGTTTGTTTGGTTTTGGTTTTCAGAGACAGGGTTTTCTCTGTGGAGCCCTGGCTATCCTGGAACTTGCTCTGTGGACCAAGCTGGCCTTGAATTCAGAGATTCACCTGCCCTCTGCCTTTCGAGTACTGGAGTTATAGGTGTGTGCCACCACTGCCCAGCAATCCTTTCTGATTTGTCACTAAAAGGATTGAATGTCTTCTCACCCAGAGGAAACACCCTCATTATGTAGAGCTTCTGCTGTGTATACAAAGGGTTAATTTTTTACACAGGTGTTAAATGTAGACTCACAAGGTGGTGGTTTAGAATCAGATAACAGTAGGAAGTGAGATTTGGTTCTCATTGATGATTGCATAGTTAACGAGCCTTTTTCAGTGAAGATAGTGGTTGTGTCCTTTTCTCTTTTGGGGGGGGGACAGACAGAGTAAGGAAAAAGGAACCAAGAACAGGCGGCTGCATGCAGACTCAGCTGTGCCCACACAGCGCAGGGAAGGGGTGAAGGTCTCCTGTTAGTGTACAGATTTGTCCTGGTGGCTCTGATAGTAAACCCAAGGAGCTTCCTCTCTCCTGGTCCCCTTCAGCCACTGTCCACATCTCTCCTACTCAACGAAAACCTTCAAAATCATCTCCTTTTCTGCTGTCTTGGCCTACCCCCTTCAGCAGCCCTCTGCCAGACAGGACTCTGATGGTAGTCGCCCCGTGTCGTGATTGTGACTGTCCGTAAGGACACAGCAGCGCCGCTCCTCCCAACGCTGCTCTCCCTGCTAGGGCTTTTCTTTCTGCTTCACTGGACCTTCTTTGCCTTTCTCTTTTGTTGAACTCTTTTCGGATCAAAAATTTTGGAAAATCCAAGATTGTTCCTGATACCACATTTCTTCATCTTCATTTTTCTCAGCAGGGCCCTTTCCTTTCATATAATAATGATCAGGAGGAGGATAACACAAGTTTATTATTATTATTTTCTATGATGGGAACCAAATGTAGGGCCTTGGGCATGCTAGGTGAGTGTCTACTATAAAGTCCTATTTTCTTCCACTAAACCTGACGAACCTTACTCTGTTCTATACCTCATATGAGGACTTCAGTTCTGTGACTCCATCTCCAGGGCCCTGAATTCCAGTGTTCTGGGGATAGATCCGGCCTCATTCTTGATCTTTTGTCT
Organism: Microtus ochrogaster; assembly: GCF_000317375.1. Taxonomy (NCBI): domain Eukaryota; kingdom Metazoa; phylum Chordata; class Mammalia; order Rodentia; family Cricetidae; genus Microtus; species Microtus ochrogaster. The sequence goes on from NC_022020.1 coordinate 27,163,104, forward strand.
TTAATATCTAACTGGTGTCTCAAACTTAGTATTTATCGTACACTGTAGCCTACCTCAGTTACAGCTCTTGCCTGAACCTTGTGGGTCTTATTGAAAGACAAAGTGTGTGCTCCCTCTGACCCCAGGAATGTCTCAAAGTCCTCTGTCCTTTCATTCAGCATCTAGTCCCTTAGTGAGTCCTGTTAATTTGACCTTCACACTCAGACCCAATCCCTGTTTACCTCTCTCCATCTCTTCTCCCTTTGTACAAGCCGTGTGGCCAACTCTTTCTTGGCACGTTATTGCCGCTCCGTGATTGATTTCCTTGCTGCCACCGTTGACCACTGATAACATTTATTAACCCCGCAGCCAAAATAATCTCTGTCAGTCTTTGTCAGTCTTCCCACTAAAACAACAACGAACCATTTCCAATAGTACTAAACTCATTCTGCTCACATCAACTCACACAGATAACAAATATAGACTGTCTCGGGGTCAGGGGAGATATATCAACAAGAGTTGGCAAACATGGTTGGAAGGAAGTCTATACTTACAAAACAGAAAATAGGCCAAAGCAGAAGTGTTCAAAACTCCATAACTCTATACAAGATTATTGCAGCTCTCTGAGTTGTGCATGTATGGGGTAGTCTCTCCATGCAGGGCAGAGTCAGGTGTGCACAGCCCAACAAAACATCAGCTGTCACCTCTTAGGGGACATAAAACTAGGAATTTAGGCATTCAAATTAAGATCTTAAAAAGAATAAGATAACAAACAGCATATACTACATGGAGAAATATTAGGGTCGGAAGGTTGTGTACTTGATTCTCATTCTCTAGGGTACAATTGAAGAATCACAGAGTAAGAACTAGAAAAAACAACTGAAGGAATTATGGCAGATGTTCAGTAAACTGCATTCACTTAACCGTTTATGAGATCCAGTGACCTCCAATTAGGAGACTAAGCAGAGAGAAAACTGCGAGCAGATAGCACAGCCGTCTACAGCAAAGGAAAGGATAAAGCAGCCAGAGAGAAGTCAGAATGGTTGTGGACTGCCTTCTCTTCTGCCATGTGAGGACAGTATATACTAACTTCAAGTACAGAAATTTAAAATATAATCATCTTCGTCCCAGAATCATATGCCTCCCAGAACAATAAGGAGAGGCTGCGAGTGCAGCTGAGTGGCAAAGCTGAGTGGCAAACGGCTGGCAAAACATGCCATGCAAGGCCCAGAGTTTGGGGTACAATATTATAGAAAACATGCCATCCAAGGCCCCGAGTTTGGGATACAGCATTCTAGAAAACATGCCATCCAAGGCCCCGAGTTGGGGGTACAGCATTATAGAAAACATGCCAGCCAAAGCCCCAAGTTTTGGATATAGCATTATAGAAAACATGCCACCCAAGGACCCAAGTTTGGGGTACAGCATTATAGAAAACAGACACACAAAAAATAGAAAAGAGGGCTGGAAAGATGGCTCAGTGGTTAAGAGCTCTGACTGCTCTTCCAAAGGTCCTGAGTTCAGTTCCCAGCAACCACATGGTGGCTCACAACCATCTGTAACGAGATTTGGTGCTCTCTCTTCTGGCCTGCAGGGATGCATGCAGGCAGAGCACTGTATACAAAAATAAATAAATAAATAAATCTTAAAAGATAGAAAAGAGGGGGAAGGAGTTGAAGAGGGTCATTTTTAGGTCAGTAATGTGAAGAGCATTTATGGTTAGCTTGCAGTGCTACAAGGAATGCTGAAGAGGAGGTTTGGGGGTTGATCAGGATTGAGACTAAAGAGATCTGCCTCTTCAGAGCTGGCTGAAGACTTCTGAACATGGATATTTGAACAAAAGGCAATTTACCCCTCTTCTTTCAAACTATAGAATGGCAAGTCTCTTCATTCATTCTTCTCAGAAGATTTCAGAAAAAACAAACAAACAAACAAAACCAAAAATGAACCAAAGCCAGGCCCTTTGCTGGTATCTGATATACAGGAATGTCCACGTTAGCTTTTCTTTGTTTTCCATCCCTGGAAGTCAGTTACCTAGAAGTAAAATAGTGTTGTAATGGTTTTCTGGTGGGTCAGGGGGAAAGGGTGTTGGATGACCCTAATGGTAGGACAGTAGAATTTGGGGGCTAGGGATCCAGGACTGCTCCAAAGCTGTTCACTAAGTTATGTTTCTTAAAGACTGAAGACTGGGGTCACTGAGCAACCTGCTATGGTGCAATATTCTCAATAAACTATGCTTTCATAGAGAGAGAGGTAGAGAGACAGAGAGAGACAGAGTCACAGGGAGAGATAGATAGATAGAGAGAGAGAGAGGATACAGAGAGACAGAGATAGACACACACAGAGACGATGGAGTTTATCTGATGGAAAATATTTGATTTGGTTTGCCTAATATGTTTAAGAAAAAATATTTTATACTGATGTCTTCCTTCTTCATACTTATTTTTTCATTTGTTATGTGAAAATTCCACAAGGTGTTTTTCTTCACCCCTTCTCCAAACTTCTCCATGTTTAACTCCATTTTCCCTGCCCACCAAATTTTGTCTTTTTTTTTTTTTTAAAATAACCTATCAAGTCCCATTTATGCCACCCATATAGTCTTGGATTTGTGGCTTTCTACAGGGGTATGGTAGGTATAGCAGAGGCCTGCACTCAACTGGGCTCTCCTCCTTTTAGCCTCCCAGTCAGAGGTGGGGCTTGTGCTTACCACTCCATGTTGATCAGGCTTGTGCAGATCTTGTACGCACTCTCACAACCATAGGAGTTCACTTGTGTGACTGCCTTGTGTCTGGAACACGTTGTTTTCTTGTAGCCATCCACTGCCTCTGCATCTTACAGTCTTTCTATGCCTGCTGCTACAGTGACTGTTGTGGGAGCTGCGGGCCTGCTTTTTGTCCCACCCAGCTCCCGCACGGCTAGCTTTACACCAGAAATAACAACACACAAACTGTATTCATTTAAACACTGCTTGGCCCACTAGCTCTAGCCTCTTACGGGCTAATTCTCATATTTTGCCTAACCCATTTTTAGTAATCTGTGTAGCACCAGTCTTACCCGGAAAAGATTCAACATGTCTGACCTGGCGGCTTGCTTCATCGTGGCTGCCCCAGAGAGGAGAGCTATCGAGTCTGAGCTCACTTCCTCTTCCTCCCAGCATTCTGTTCTGTTTACTCCACCCACCTATGTTCTAACCTATCAGGGCAAGCAGTTTCTTTATTACTTAACCAATGACCTTCCTTCATCAAGTGATTTCTGAGCCTTGGGAGGGGGAGTGCAGTGGAGATGCTGCATTTATATCTGAGCACTTCAGTCTTTTATTCTCTCATTCCTAGGTCTCTGAACTAAGTCCCATCCACTGGGGGGGTGGGGGTGGGAGAAGCCTCTTTAATTAGGAATAAGAAATGCACTAATGTATGGGTGTGAACACAGGAACTTAGAGGGCCATTTAGTGCTATGTCCTAATAGCAGTATTAGGTTCTCAGTTGGAGCATGTGACCTAGCCAGCCATGATATTTTGGCCTACTCAATAGTACTAACCATGAATTCTATCATGTGGAGCAGGCCTTAAATCTATATCAGAAAATGGTTGGTCCGATAACATTCATGCCACTATTGCACAGGTAGGCGTATCTCTCTAGGTCAGTTATTATAGCAAGGTTCATAGCTGGGTAAGACTGTTGGTGACTTTTCCCTGCTAGCATGCAGAGCATGCTAGACAGTAGGGGTGCAGCTACCAGGTTGGTAAGCCTCCTTATTTCCTCCACATCCTATAACTAAAGTGCTGTTTTCAGCAATTGGATCTTATTATCAGATCTGGAGCATAACCAAGAGCAGTGACAATGGCCTGTCATGTTTGGGGAATCCACTGACCAAGACCTTAAAGAGAGGTAACCCAGACCTGACACTGAGGTTTTTTATTTGATGGCCTGCATGGCTTGGGTAGGGATTGGCCTAACTGGGGCAAAGGGGAATGAAGAAATGACAGACACTCATACAGAAAAGTCTGGGATCAAGTGGGAGATGGGCTCTGCTGGTGATGTACCAACAGCAGCTGGGAAACCCAGTGAATTTAGCATTTACGTTGAACCAGGTGGGCTAAACTAATCGAAGTCTCTGTAGGGAGCAACCTCAGGTTACAGTCAGCTGGGAGGAGAAAGCTTCAGGTAATACTTTCTCCACACACTGGTTTTAGCTAAAGATCAACGGTCATCAACACCCTCAGCCCAGGGAAAGGCTTTACCACTTCTCACAGCCTGATCTGTTGCGTCTGAGGCAATTAGGGTCCTTGGCATGGCCACGCTCACAACAGTAATACACACATTCATTCAGGACTTCATCCATTCTCCACACTGTGGTGTCCGTGAGAGGCATTGCTCTCCCTTTTCTAGGGCAGCTCCTTTTATATATGCATACATGTGTATTTCCAGAAGCTTCTACAGTAGTAGGTTTCCATGTATGGCATTTCCAAAGGTCTTCCTTACACACTGGCATCTGTAGGCTGAAATCATCAGCCGAACTCAACGCTTTTCTTCGTCAGTTGCCTTGGTCCTGGTGTTTTGATCGTAACAATAGAAAAGCAACTAAGACAATATGAGCCGCCTGGTGCTGCCTTTGCAGATATGCAGAAAGAAAAAGTGATGCGGTCAAGAAACTTCGAGAGAAAAACCTGTGGGTACAGATGACAGGGAGCCACAGCAGACTCCCTGTAGGGAGCCCCTGAGTAGTCTATGCATAAAGCTTTTTGGACAAAACTTAAAATGCGATAGAGACCCCAGGAATACAGATGCCAAGAACTTGGAACCCCTGCCGAAGCAAGCTCTAGGCACCAAGCATCATGGGCTTAAGAACAATGCATAAAACAGGGCTACCCAAGCCCACCGGCTACCACGTCATGACGCCATCTGCCCCAGTGCTACCCCTGGAGTCACAGAATTTAATATCTTCATTGTTGGACTTCAGTCTTGATTTAGCCCAATATCTCTTCGCTATCCTCCTAGTCTTCCATTTTAGAATAGACATGTTCTTATGTGGGGATCTGGGGGCAATTGGAGACTAGGATGCTACTCTAACCAAAATCTTCCCTGTGAATCATTTGTTAACGAACTTATGCTTTGTGGGACCAGCCTCAAGTCCATGAGAAGCTTCCGGCGTGTGACGGCCGTGGTTGGTTGCAACTGCTTCATATCCTGTTCTTCCCTTCTATCTTTGGGGGTGTGTGTGGCAGCTTTTGTGCCTCACTGCCGCCCTGTGCATATCCTTCCATGCCTTTCTGTTAATTTCTCCCTACCACCTTATTCTAACTTCTCCCTGAAGGCCTTTCTTTCTACCACCAGGCAAGTCACATTGCCCCAGGATACCTCTGCTCTACCCCTCCCTCACACACCAGTGATGAAAGCTCACCCGATGTGCTAGCTTACCAGACTGAGCCTAGCTCTACAAATTCTAGTTCAGACTCCACTGGCGTGTACTCAGATGCCTGCATGTGCGCACACAGAGTCGCTGGGGTTTTTTTTTTTTTAATCTGTGTTCTCTTCATCTATATGACAGTTAATTACAACATCATAATGTCTTTGTTCATCTTAACTATTGAATGCATTTTAGTTGCTGATCTTAGTGTTTTCTTTTTCTCCCTCCTCCTTCCATCCTCTCCCCGGAACTTCTGGTCCTTCCTGTTGATTAAGTTCCTCTGTCTCTGTGGGCTTCTTCCCCTCCACCTATAAACACGTTTGTACACCACATATTAAATAAGCCAGCAGAAGTCTCAGGGGGCCTTTGATTTCCTCCATCTGCCATCCTTTGCAGAGGTGGCCTCTGCTGAAGGGCAGGGTTCACTGAGTTCTCACCATGGCCACTGGTGACATCCTAGTTGCGAGCCTCAGGGAGCCCTGTGAGTCTTTCCGGTCTTCTGTGCTGCATTAGACTCTGTTGACCAATTTACCCTTTGTGAAACTTGTTCCTCATGAACTTCTGCCCCGGTCTTTCTGAGGTCTGTTCTTCCTCTGGTTCCGTAGTAAGCCCTTAACAATTGGGGTTCCCTGGGGTTCAGGGCTCAGCTCTTTCCATTCTGTCTTCCTGATTTTGTCTATCCCTGTGGCTTTGACCAGAAAGCTTATTCTTCATTCCCAGCTCAGCTTCTCCTGTATCTGCAGTATGTACTCTGCGATGCCAGCAGGATGTCCTTTTCACCTTTCCCTCGCCATCTCTCTGTGAATATGTATCCTTACCACTTAGTGTTAATGGCCTTGCCACGCCTCTGGCCTCCTGAGCCTGAAGCCCAGCTTCCCGTCTCATCTCCTGCTCCCCCTCTTCCCTCAATAGCAGCGCAGATCCTTTGCAGTGAGGCAGCACCACTTCCAGTTCTGGCTGTTTCCCCCTCACCCCGGCCCCTGAGAACTCCTTTATCTTTCAGAACCTCATTCCATTCTGTTTTGCTGCCATGATAATATTACCTAACTCAAAGGTCTTTGGGAAGGGATCCGTGTGATGATGGGCATTTAAGCCAGCACTGTCTCACTACTGAGCCTTTCAACCTTCTCCAGTGTTATACAGATGGAAGCTTCTCTCTCCCTTCTCTGATGACCTTTTCATTCTGGTCCTATTTGCCTCTTGTCTGGACTGCTCTAGAAGCTCCCCACCTATACTGTCTCCTTTCCTTGGGTGTCATCAATCTAAGCATCCTACTTGCGCTGGTTCTCTGTTCCTCCTTCACACCTGCTCCCTCAGTGTAAGACCCTGAAGGCAACTAAATGCTCCGTGGAAAACGTGCATTGTTCTTAGTGCGGTTCTCAGGCTCCTGGGCGTCCAGCCCGCACCCCCCTTCTCCCTGTCACTGTCCTATGAGCCCTGTGCTCCCCTGCTCTGACTCTGCTCCTCGCATTTGGAATTCCCTGAGAGCTCCTGCTGGTAACTCACAGCCTCACCGAGTGGCACTTTGCCCTTTCTAGAACCCTCTCACAGTGTCCTCCATATTGTAATTGTATGGGAAACTCTACGATCACAGTTTTCTCATTTTCTTCTCGTGCTTGCTTTCCCTAGGCTCTCCCCTCACTCCCAGATGACTAAGAGCCTCATAGAAGGGGCAGTTGATATTCAGAACTCAGAAAACAGTCAGATTGACCAAGCTTTACTCCTGGTGTTTGCTGGCACCACCTGCACCCACCCCCACAATGTAAATCCTGCCCTTACCACTTATTTACTTGGTATACTGGCCAGTTAATTACTCTGCACCTCTGTCTCCCCAACATGGAAGCTTTCATAGTACCTACCTTCAAGGGCTATTTTGATATTTAAAATAATTCATATAAAGAGCTTAGCTTATTCTTGATCACACAGTAAGTACTCAATAAATGTTGGTAGTTGCTTCTACCACTGTTAACATGATATATATAATTTTGTTGTTGAAAGTAAGAATGTCACACCCATTCCAAACTTCTGGTGTGATCATGAGGTATCAAATATTATCTACATGGTGCATTAGAAATATGCCCATATTCTAGTTAAGCAGAGACACAGAGTAGAGGGGTGTGTATCCTCCATGTCTCAAAAAGTGACGGAGCAGGGACTTGAACCCAGTGAGCAGCAGCACCTTCCTGTACTTAGCAAAGGGACTAAAAACACAGCTCAACGTCAGGTCACCATGGTCATTGCTGTGTCAAAGTTCTGAATTTAGCGCGTTGCCAAAACCAGAGTTTCACAAGAAAGTAAGATCGCCCAGGTATGTGGGGGTTTTAGGCAGATTTCTCTTGAGTTTGAAGATGCAGAAATGTTTCATTTGCTGTGATGCCCCTTTGTTCGGTTAAAACCAAAGAGTTGAAGCTTCCTGATAGGTTTGTCCTTCTTTTCCCTCATGAGTTGGCAAGAGAGTCTTCAAGGTGAATCCTTGGGTGTATCAGGTTCTCAGGGCCCACACTAAATAAGCTCTGTGGTGCTACCTCAACTTCAGGGTAAATCTAGTCCTGGAGATGTCTGTGGAGATGTTGCTGTC
>NC_022020.1:27171388-27197875 GCF_000317375.1 Microtus ochrogaster
AAAAAACAAAACAAAACAGCCTCGCCTCAGACCTTGCCACAAACACAAGTACATAGACTCTGGTTGTGAAATTAGATGCTTCTTTAGCCTGAGGTTAGATTGTGAGGGAGGTTTAAGGACCCATTTAGGATGACAATAAAGGCCCATAACTCAGGGGATACATATCTTTAATGCTGGCCCAAGGGAAGCACTCTTTCTCTCTCCTAGTCAGGTGCTCTCCTGCTCAGTGCCAGTTTGATGAACTTGACAAGAGACAGCATGCAGAGGATGCTGCTGCTGCTGCTGCTGCTGCTGCTGCTGCTGCTGCTGCTGCTGCTGCTGCTGCAGTGGAAGATGCCAGCTGAAGCCAGGAGGGAAGGAAGTGGGAGGAGAGTGGTCTGAGCAGGCCTAATTTCATTATGAATTCCTGCCTATTCTGAGCAGATTGTCCCCAAATTTGTCATTAAAAGTGCAATTTCCTCTATGCAAACTATCTTTTCAAGGACCCCAGGAAAGATGATGAGAACAGGAAATGGGGTTTCCAATTATTCATGTCAGTAATGAACTTGATTCTGTATTCATTTATGTATGAATTCTGCGTTCTGTTCAGTCGTGTTCAGTAATAAAGTTAGCTCTTCCTTTTAATTCCCTCATCTGTGCATTTGAGGAACAGACATTTCTTGATTGCCCACTATGTGCACACATTGTGTGTGTTGGCACCAGGCATGTGGCAAAAAGCCCTGGTTACTGCCCTGGGTGTTTCTGTTCCACCAGGGGAAGATCACACAAGGCATCTAATTACCAACTGAAGTTGTATAATTGTCAGGTTTCTGTGTTCTGTGGAGAATCACAGGATATGATGGGAACAGGTCACGGGAGGGGCTGGCTGTGTCCGTGGCCTTAGGGAAGGCAAACCTGGCAAAGGGACGCTGGGGTAGGAGCTTAAGATAGAGAAGAACAGGTACAAAGTGAGAGAGAAAAGCCTGAGGGTGTGGCTCAGTGGTAGAATGAGCATATATGAGGCCCCAGACTGAGCCCTAGAACAGGGGAGGGAGGGAAAGAGAAAGAGCGAGGGAAGGAGGGAGGGAGGGAGAGAAGAAGGGAGAAAGGGAGAGACATAGAGAGGAAGGGGGAGTGATGGAGAGAGGAAGGGAGGGAGGGAAGAAGGAAGGAAGGATCAGATAGAATTATAAGTGTACACAACTACATCTGGCTTGCATTTGAGTGCCTAAGAATCTTTTGAGTAGGTTGGATCTTTCATGAGCTCAAGGCCAGGCCAGACTATACTGAATTTAAGCCAGTGAGGTCTGTACAAGACTGAGTCTCAAGAAGAAACATCTTTTGAGTTCAGAGTGGTGAAAAGGGATGGGATGATTAGGGGAAATGCCCCTCCTTCTCATTTCTTCTTCTCACAGAATATCAGGGTTTATATGTGGAGGAATTTATAGAGCCAGCAGAGTCAGATTTCTGGCTTTAGAGCTTTTTAAAATACAGTTATGAGCTGCATAATGATGCTTTTGTTAATAACAGGCCGATCCATATGATTATATTGCCCAGAAAATGGACACGAGGAGCATAGCTGGAGTCCAGAATTCAGGAGGCTGAAGCATGAGGACCAGGGATTCAATGACAGACTGATACAAGATACATATCAAGATCTTGTGTGGGAGGAGAGAGGGATAGATGGATGGATAAAAGGAGAGACAGACAGACAGAGACAGAGAACAGCTAGAGACATCATACTCATCTTGATTTGTCTAAGTACACTCCATGATGTTGGCACAATGAATCTTGTGGTGGTAATAGGTTCAGACAGTGTTCACTGCAGCAGCTGAAATCATTGCTGGAAGGTTGTAGATCTAGCTCAGCCGCAAAGTGCTAATCTAGAATACTTATCCATATGAGATGGTGGTGATAAGAGCCACTGGGAAAATGATATTCACACAGTATTGCCTAGATTATTATTATGCAAAAGAAAAATGTGTATTGCTGAACCAAGCCCATTTTGTCTACCCTTTTGTAAGCAGAGGCTAATGTTCGTTTCCTGGCCTCCCAGACCTGAAATAATCACACAGAAACTATATTAATTATAATACTGTTTGGCCAATAGCTTAAGCATATTACTAGCTAGCTCTTACATCTTAAATTAACCCATTTTCCTTATTTTGTATTTTACCATGAGGTTCGTGGTTTACTGGTAAGGTTCCCAGGTGTCTGTCTCCTTCCACCTTCTTTCCTCCTCTATCTCTGCTTGGAATTCCCACCTTGCTCTATTCTGCCCTGTCATAGGCTGAAGTAGCTTCTTTATTAGCCAATGGTAATAAAACATAGTCACAGCTTACAGAGGGGAATCTCACATTACCCTGTAGTCTGCCAATCACTACAAAAGTGAATTTATTCACAAAGAGACCAAGTACAAGGAAATGGAAAACCCAGTTCTCAAATCTACCTTCCCAAGATTAGGACTGTGGGTTATTTATGGGTAGCCTACGGTGTGAGGAAGGTGACAGGAGGTAAGAAAAAGTGGAGTCACTGATGGACCGCACATATGCCATCAAATTTTATGACTCTTCTAGGACCCATGTTCAGAAACCAATGGCATTGGCGCATTCTGAGGGTAGACTTTGGTCCTTTGACATAAGAAGGCCACCCCACTGGACGCTTTCAGAGTTGCTTTGAGTTAACGAATTCCTGAAAAACAGTTCAGGAAAACATTACCATCATGACCATCTTCAGGGATGTTGTGGGCAGCGGAGTAATGGAGTCCATTGCTTTCAGCTTCGTGATCTCTACACTTGCTGATAAACACAAGTGATGCTGTAGGGCTTCATTAGCATATCCCTTCATCCCTCGTGTCTTCCCAGTGGGAGATGTTGCTAACTAACCCACGGCGGAGCTTAGGGTCACTGATTAGATGCCACATGAGTACTGATGTGGTACACTAGGATGTAAAAGCAGACAAGTCTACGAGGACACTCTCCGAAGCCACCAGCCTATGCTTTTCCACAATTGCACTGCTGAAGAGAAAAACAGATAGGAAAAGGTTACAGGGTCTGCATTCATGTTCTAGAATTAATGTTGTAGAATGTAGATTAAAAGAAACTAGGTGTCATAACAGCTAAATGTAGCGTGTGGCCCTTCATTAGATCCTGATTCAAACAAACAAACACAAACACAGGCTATAGAGCAATCCAAATGTCTATCAAGCAATAAACTGATAAAATGGGACATATGACTATTTAGTGAGAAGAAGGAATGAAGGGTTCCTACTGGGCTGGGGATCTAGGTTAGTTGATGAACAGCTTGCTTAGGATGTACAAAACCATGAATTCCATCCCTGTACTATATAAAACCAGGCAGAGAGGTGCATGCTCGTCAAGCCAGCACTTGGGAGGTGGAGGCAGAAGAATCATCCAGATGATGTTCAAGGTTATCCTTGACAACTTAGCAATTCAGAGCTCAAGATCCTCTCTCTCTCCTCCCTCCCTCCCTCCCTCTCAAAAAAAATTCACAATCAGAAGTCAAGATGAGTAACAGACACTGGCTAAAACATGGTGATCTCTGGAGCCATGCCAAGAACCCTGAATGTGTGCTTCATGCAAATGCACGCGCCAGAATGCAGAGTGGATTTGTTGGTGCCAAGTACCAGGAAGAAGAAAGTGGGATGCAGACTTTATTCCTGGAGTTATGAAATGCTTTGGTAGCATACCTTGTGAATGTTCTAGAAACATGAACTGTACACTTGAAGAGGGAACATTTGGTCTCTGAAGTATATGCTTTTTTCTTAAAGCACTATAGACCTAGAGAGTTGATTCAGTGTGTAAAGTGCTCACTTGTGCTGAGGTTCAGATCGTCCAGCATCCACATAAAAGCCAGGCATGGTGGCATGCACCTGCAGCCCAGCACTAGGAGGGTAGAAACAGAAGGATCCTGGGGGCTCACTGTCTAGCAAGCCTAGGAAATAGCAAGCACCAGGTTCAGGGAGAGACTTTGTCTCAAAAAATAAGGTAGAAGCTGGAAACATGGCTTAGGCAGCCAGGTGCCTTCCTTGAAATCATGAGGACCTGAGTTCCCCGGCACATAAAACCACCCACAACTCTGGTGGAGTGGGGAGGGAAACAGGCGAGTCCCCAGACTGACGGTTAGCCCTTCTAGCCAACCAGCGAATGCTGTTTAGTGAGAGACCCTGTTTTAAAAAGATAAGGTGGAGAGTTATTGAGTAGTTGACAGGTGTCAAGCTCCGGCCTTCACATGCTCACATACTCACTCCCACCTTGTACACATGCGCACACATATGCACAAATCAAAATTAACATTTAAAAGGGGGGAACGATCAAGGAAAACACTTGAAGTTGACTTCTGGCCTCCACTTGGGCACTCATGGGTGAAGCACACCTGCACACAAATGTGCATAAATGTGTCTACCACACACATGCAAATATACAAATCCCTAGAAAAGATGTTCATTGAGATGACCGTTAAAGAAATTTGAGTGAATTGTGTATTAATTTCTTTCCATCCATATTAAGTTTTGTAGTGATACTTCATTTGCATTTTAATAAATAAAGCTTGCAAGATCAGAGAGTAAAACAGCTGCCCTGGTCAACTTTACAGACCAGGCAGTGGTGTCACACACCTTTAATCCCAGTAGCCACACTAGTTTGTCATAGAAACTGGGCAGTAGTGGTGCACGCCTTTAATCCTAGCTCTAGAGAGGAATATAGAATGGGAGGAGACAGCTCTCAGGCTCAGGCTCAGGCTCATTCTGAGGACTCCTGGAGGCTGGATCGCCATTTTGAACTGAGGTAGAGTTAAGAGCCAATGAATGGCTGTTTTGCTTTTCTGACCTTCAGATTGAATCCCAGTTTCTGTCTCTGGGTTTTTATTAATTGTGCTAAATTTAGCTTGGATTTGATAATGGTACTGTGGAACTATTTAGAGATTATTTAAGGAAGTATTTAGGGAGAGAGTGATATCATATTTATATTAATTTCAAGTGGATTGGAACAAATATATTAGGGGCAGGCAAATTTGAAAATATTTTGATAACTGACTCATTGTGTTATTCTTTTAATTCTTTTTATAACTTGATTTACCTTAAAATAGGAATACTGGGGTGTGAGACCACTTATTGAGTACCTATTACAAAGCTTGTGGGAGACACTAAATTCCTGTGTATTGTCACAGAGAAGCCAAGAACGTTGAAGCCCCAACCATCTCCCTTCTGAGGGACTCAAAATGGAGAGTCAGTGGTCCGTTTCCCGTCTGTAATTCGTTTGGTCCCACCAGCAACAGAGAGGGAGAGAGTCAGGCAGTCCATGAAGTTCCTGCTGTGTCTTATGCTTCAAAGTAAAATGGTTGCTCCAGGCTCATGGGTGACTTCATAGCATCGACTGGGTGACACAATTTCCCAGTAGTGGAATGCTTGCCTAGCATGCATGAGGCCTTAGATTCAATCTGCAGCTCCCCAACCAACCAGCGAAACCTCACAGAGTGCTAATACTGACTTCATTCGTGAACTCAAGGCTGATGAGTTGGTTGGGGTGATGGCATAGAAAAAGACGGATGGGCATGAGTGTCTTATAGGCATGGAGGAACCCAAATGGTCAAGGCTTGAAACTCAAGGCTTAGCAGATGAACACATACACAAGAATGAGGAAAGCCAATGCCCAATCCCCACTTTAGTAAACTGGAACCATGGGACATCTTTATCCAGGTGCTTTTGGCTAGTGGGTAGAAAAAAAGTGACATATTCTGTCTTCCAGCTCCTCACATTAGCACTGCATACACTTCAGGGACCTGTCACCTCCCCCCCCCCCCGTGTCCCTCCCTCCCTCCCTTCTTTCTTGGAATGAATTTCACCCATATGCTAGGAGAAAGCATTCTAGGATTCAACCAACTGGTGTTTACCTTTTAGAAGGGGATTCCAGGGTCTGGGCTTGGAGCAGTGGTAGTGGCTGTTGAAGGTGGTAAAGCAGCAAGAACATAATGGGGTTTTGAGAAGCTAAGTAGGAAAAGCAGAGAAGATTGGATTTCTGGTTCACCCCTGACCACGGGCGCCTTCTGTTTTTAAAATAGATGAGCTTCATCCTTCCCAGAGCAGGGGCCAAAGATGGGAACTCAGAATGAGACGTCCCAACTGGGGAAATGAAGCTGCAAGAGCTCAATGCTGAAAAATACCGACTGTTTCTTTTTTTAAGTTAATATTCCAAATTTCTTATGAAAGTCAACTTAAGACATCCAGGACACAGGAAACAAGGCAAGAGGCCACAGCCAGCTGCCTCAGAGGACTCGGGACACTTTCTTAATAACATCCAGATGGTTCCACAGAAATTGTTAACATCTTGGGGAGGGGAAAATCAGCTGCAGAAGAAATGAGATTCAAGTGGTTTAGGAAGGCCAGCCTGGGGGAGAGTCCCCAGGGATGCAGAGCACTTCTGAAATATAACCCACAGTGGTGGGATCACTGCTCCCTATAGCAGGGAGGTGAGGAGGGTGCAGGAACAGCCGACTGGTCCTAGAGCCTTCTGGCTGGGAAGGGTGGCCCAATGGTCTGGTCTTCTGCTCAAGTTCCATTCACTAGTTGGCGTTTGCGGCGACTCTAGGCTCCATTACAGTTAGTGGTCTTGCTTTAGAGAGAACTACTTATTCCCAGTCTACTGTCTCTGCGAGGTGCCATGGGCTCAGAGCTCAGAGTCAATTAGTTTTAAGCATGTATGGCCATATTTCATCTTAGAAAAAAACATTACAAATATGGGGTATTTATAAATATAATGTATTTGGGAAATGATATATTTTCCACTGTATGAAAATAAACTAGCAGCTTTTAAATTAGTCAATGTCTCGATGCCGACAATGGCTAGCATTGTTTTTACTCAAATAGTTCCTAAGTTTATTGTTCATTAAAGCTTTATTGCGTTTGAAAACAATCTGCACCTTAAATTTTCTCATTTCCCAAGGATTGCTTAGACATCCGTTCCGTGGAGCCAAATAAATTTGGAGGGGAGAATTTAAAAATTCTTCTGGGCTGGGATGTAGTTCAGTGGTGGAAAGCTTCCTAGAATTTGTGAAAACCCAGGGTCTATCTTTAGCACCTCACGCTATAGTTTCAAATACAATCCTTCCATTATTTTGTTGGAGAAAACAGAGGATCGCTACAAGGAATGTATGAGTTTTGTAAATGTTTGCATTAAGTGGAGAAGAGCTGGGAGCCCTGGGAGGGAAGGAGGATATGGCTGTCTCACCACAGTCCTGAATTTCTGTGGTGTGTCTCTTCTCCTCCTCCTGCCTTCCCACAGGAAGAGGAAATGACTTGCTTGTGGAATGTAACTGTGTGCACGCAATTCCCTTTGTTCCAACCAAAAATGGAGGCGAGGGAAGTTGGGTCCACGGACTCGGAGCTTGGTCAGCCTTCAGCAACCCTAGGATTGTGTCATTCCCTGATGACATGTGAGAGCCTCGGCCTCCTACCCTGTTGTTCCCGCCTTCACAGACTCATACCCTCTGTCTGACTGTGACAGCAGATTAGGGTCTCTGAGGGTGAGCTGGTGTCCTGCCTTGCCGTTTCCAGGAAGCATGCAGAGGCGGAGGAGGAGCAGAAAGGATGAGCACATCTTGGAAGTTTTAGGCTGCTGGACCTGGACTTCGAAAAATAATTGATGTGTAAGGGGTCAGGGAGGACTCCTAATGCAGGGACCAGAATTCTGTCCAGTGAGCAGGAGTGTCTGCCCTGGCGGATTCTTAACCAGGTAAAGTCATCAGGAGCCATTCCTTTCTTTTGGGAGAATATGGACATTTAAGCTTTGGATTTTTGAGATTTTGCTGAGCGACGCTGGTGGAATGCAGTGACTTTTTCCTTCCTTCCCAAACTGAAATCTGGGGAATTACTATTCCAAATGGACACAGAGTCCTGCCAAGTGTATAGGAAACTGGAATGACAGTGTGGGTTCCCACCACGAGGAACAGCAGAAGCTGAGTCCCCTGCGATTTCCAAGCACATCTATTTTTATTCTAAGGGGCTCTGTGTTTTCATTCAGCTTTGTGAGCCAAGGAATCCACATGGAATAGGCAGCGATTCCAACATAACGAAAGCATGCTACTTGCCTAGCCACAGGCACAGGCACAGGTCAGAAAGAGTCACAGACATTTGATTGTGAAGACCCTGTGAAAATTCATCTGCTCATGTCTAATGGCTGTCTCCTGGACACATAACAGAGGAAACTGCCAATCATTAAGTCCTTGTGCAGCAGACAGTCCCTCCCCACCCTGGTATCGCTGCACCCTGGTCCTGGGAAGTAAATCTAAGGCTGCATGCGTGCCACGCAAGGGCTCTACAGTTGAGCTTCACTCTCCTCCCCAGATATTATTTTTGATGTATAGCTCATCATTTAGGGCTGGAAATGGCTCATTTGGTAAAGTGCTTGCCACACAGAAGGTCTATATTCAGTCCCCAGAACCAGTGTAAAAGCCTGGGTATGACTATGCACATTTATAATTCCAGTGCTGGAGAGGTGGAGGCGGAAGGCCCAGGGGGTTGCCGGCCAGCCAATCTAGCAGGATCTGTGAACTCCAGGTTTAGTCGGAGACTGTCTCAGAGAATAAGGTGGACACCCACTTCTGGCATACACATGCACACACAAAAAGTGGAGCCTGTCATTTACTATGACATAAGTTAGCTGTTCTCTGATACGTAGCTTGCATTACTATATAAAAGTCCAAATATATGTTTTTGATATTGAGTTCAGGTGGGATGGGAAGGGCCAGAGACTCAAAAATCTCTATGAACAAAGCAGGTGTGTTTTCATTAGGCTTTCTTGAAAATACATGTTCTTAGTAACTCTTTGAAATTATCTTGTTTGTTTGTTTATTTATCTATTTATTCACTGTAGGACTTCTGCTTCCTCCTTTAATGCCCCCCCACCTTGGTGACCATTTGTCTTGATTCTGTATCTCCAGAACTGGAATGGTGCCTGAGATGCAGTAGATACTTAATGCATCTACTAATGTTTCTAATTAAGTAGATGCTTAATTAATAACTTTCTTTCTGTATTCATCCAATAAGCAAGGGGTTTGCTCCTTTTCCTTCTTTCTCTTTCTTGCCATCTTCTCTTAACCCTCAGTCCTGGGAATCAAACCTAGGGCTATATGCGTGTCAAGCAAGCATGCTCCGCCACTGAACTATATCCCCGGACCTTAGGTTTCTGAGACACAGTCTCCGGGTGGAGAGATGGCTCAGAGGTTAAGAACACTGACTGCTCTTCCAGGGGTTCTGAGTTCAATTCCCAGCAACCACATGATGGCTCACAACCATCTGAAGTGCGATCAGGTGCCCTCTTCTGGGTGCACAGGCCTATATGCAGGCAGAACACTGAGACACCGTCTCCACGTGTAGCTCAGGCTAGTATGTACCAACTGTGTAGGCCAGACGGGGCTCAAACTTCCGATCCCCCCTGTGCACATCAGAATCCCTTTCACCCACAGTTCTTTTTCATCCCTTAACATATTTTTTTAGAGTTACATTTATTTACTTGGGGTATGGCATTCCTGCCATGGTGCACCTGTGAGAGTCTGTTCTCTCCTATCATGTGGCTCCTAGGGATCAAACTCAGGTCATCAGGTTTGGCGGAAAGCACTTTTACCCCCTCAGCCATCTTGCCAGCCCCACAACTTTTTTTCAGAAGGCCAGTTATGAAAAAAGACATCACACATATTCTCATAGGTGACTTGCTTTTCTGTCATTGTTGCTGTTTGTTTTGCCTTAAGCTGCATATTAGCTGGGCCACACACGACATTATTCATTTTTAAAATATTTACTTGCTCTGTACCAGGCGCGGTTCTCAAGTGAAAAAAATACTGTATCCATGGATCTTACATTCCAGCGGCGAGGGCCAAACTGGAGAAAGGAAATGTACTCTCTACCAAGTGGGGTCGAGTCCTAGGAAGGAAAGCAGGGTGAAGGGTACAGGAGTCTGCTGAAGGGAATCTGGGAAGAACATCAGTGGGGGGGGAGGGGGGGGGCTGTCCTTACAAGGCTGCAGACAGGGGCATAATTCAGTATACAGCCTCGGACACACTGCCTAGTTGGCCCTGGCAAGAAGGTAGAGGTGAAGCCAGGAAGCAGGAGGGTTTAGGAGGCTGATCAGAGAGCTGGGTCAAGTAAGGCATGATGCTTGACTTTTACTCTTTGTGAAATGAGGTCCTTGAGGTCCGTAGAGCCAGGACCCCTGGTGAGGACCATTTTAATTATTTTTATTTTGTGTGCATTGGTATTTTTGCCTGCATGTGTGTCTGTATGAGGGTGTCGAATCCCCCTAGAACTGGAGTTACAGACAGTCGTGAGCTTCCATGGAGTGCTAGGAACTGAATCTAGGTCCTCTGGAAGAACAGCCAGTGCTCTGAACTAATGAGCCATCCCGCCAGTGCCTGAGGATCATTTTAAAAGCTTGTGTAGTAATTCAGGACTAGTGGCAGAGTCTAGAAGTGGCTTTGTAGTCAGGGCCAGTAGGAAGTGCAGGAGGACTGTAGTGGGATGTGAGGTCAGAAGGCCCTTAGACACCCTGGCCATTTAGTGAGACGGAGAGAATGGTGGGAAGAGAAGCCTTGTGGAAAAGGTATAAGAAGAACGGATGTTGGGGTGTGTTGAAAGTTCTTCGATGCTCTGGGAAGAGGCCACCTAGGCCAATACAGAGATGAGGATGAAGGACCAACTTGTGACCTTCTCTGGCAAGGATAACCACAGCACTTGCCAAGGTCCAAGAGGCTAGGGCCAGGTGGGGTCAATGTCAAGTGATGCAGACGCTGGAGCTGAGTGACCGTGGAGCCTCCAGCCGAAAGCAATGAGTGCTGTGTGGTTCCCAGAGAGATCTGCCAGCAAGCTCGGAGAGCCCACCTCTGAGTCATCTGCAAGGGCCTTGTTTTGTCTATTGACTTCCTGCTAATGTTTTTTATCTCCGTTATTTCTCGCCCTCTGCTATGTATTGATCGAAGAACCATAAAGTCACTTTTTTTTTTTTTCCTTTTAAACAAGACAAGAGATGACAGCATGAAGGTTTAACTTCAGAGTTTAAGCATTTAGCTTTTTGCTACTGACTGGGGGCCTACAGGCAGGGAAGCATAAAAGAACCCCCTCCTCCATATGCCTAGGGGAGAGCCCTCAATGTCTCTGAAGGCTGTCAGAAAATGCTAGCCTTGGCCTGGGCAGACAGGCCCAAGTCCCCTCTGCGGAGACACTGTAAGCGTCGATCTGGTGATGCTGAAGGCTGGCTGCAGCTGGACCTGGGCAGCAAGTCACTGTCTGTGGGGAGTAGAGTGTCAGTGCTTCCTAACCGTGGGGAATTCTGCAGCCCCAGTTCCTTCATGACTGTTAACTCTTCCGGGCCAGTCCCCAGGGACCCAGTATAATCAGTTGGCAAATTCCTTTTGCAAGGAACCTAAATCTGAAGCCCCACGGGCTTTTCCCATAGCATAAATAGCATGCTATTCCCGTGCATATTGTCTCATTCGCAGGAAATAGTGTGTGAATGACATCACAGACCAGTTTTACTGTATCCCATTGACGTTTATTATGGAACCATTGTGGGAATGGCATGGTTCCTGTCCCGCATAGTTAGTATATCCTACCTATTATGTTCAGGATTCTAGAGCCAATGTCAGCGTGGGAAGAGCACAGGGAAAAATTCCAGGATGTTGCACTGTCTTCAATGTCAGTGTTTTAGCAAAACTTGTCTCTAAATAATTCCTGGGCTCATTGACATCTATGACAAAGCAGGATGCTCTTCCGACCTGTGCCGTTTGCAGAGGTGGTGGGATGACAAGCTAATCTTTAGAGAGCTGGTTGGTGGGGAAGAGGACAGGGTCTGTAAGATCCGTGTTATAGAGAACCGGTGTCCTCTACCTTTGGTGGAGACTTCCATGCTAATCTGGTCCTACAGCCACCTGGCCTTAAGTCTGCACTTCTCAGCTTCTCCAGCAGCTAGGTAGGCTGAAGCTGGTTTCTGACCCATGAGAGTAGATGAATTTGCCTAGTAGCAGC
The DNA here is from genome assembly GCF_000317375.1 of Microtus ochrogaster. Taxonomy (NCBI): domain Eukaryota; kingdom Metazoa; phylum Chordata; class Mammalia; order Rodentia; family Cricetidae; genus Microtus; species Microtus ochrogaster. The sequence continues at coordinate 27,183,399 of NC_022020.1, forward strand.
CCCTTCTGAAGAGACCTTGGGTGTGTGCTTTACTCTTCCTCTGTCCTGATGCCTGAAACACAGACACACTTTTTCAGGTGAACTTAGGAATGATGGAGTACCCAGAGATTGGTCAAAGTCATCATCCCAACTGTTACCAAGGCCGTTCCTGCGAGGGGGAAAAGGAACATTTATTTATTCATTTTGCTTCATTTGAGGGTTGCAGATCTTCACAGATGACCCTAATCTTAGCTAACTCAGCTGGCTAACTTCCCCTTGAGGGCATACAGTGCTGTGTTCCATGGTGTCGTTCTCAGCTACTGGGAGCATTGTACCCACCCCTACCCACAAGCCCTAGAACTTCTAGTTGCCCCAAGATCCTGCAGCTTCTTCCAGGAAGTCTGTTCTAGTCTCCGTCAGGTGAAGGGTGTTTGAATGGCTAGTGTGGCCTGAGCCCACAAGTTCCCTCTACGATGCCAGGAACTTGTCCCTGTACACACCACTGTCCTCTGTACTTGTGTTTCTGTCTCTTGGAAGCTAGACAAAGCCAGACAAGGATGAACAGATGCAATAGAGTCTCTTCTTGGCAGCTGACGGAGGTGCCTTCCACTCCTTGAGGCTGCTTTGTGTTATTACGGAAGTAGAACGGGTAGAAGATTCCAGCAGTGCAGATTCCAGCTTTCAGGGTGTCTGCTGGAAAAATCTTCATGTGTGTAAAGCCCCCTTTTCAAAACACACTCCGTTTATATAACATTCATCATCTATGGAAAATCTCAATCATATCATATAAATGAGAGTATGCTGCATATTATAATGTCTTTTGTTGGGTGTGTACGGCTCAATGATAGAGCCCTTGCCTAGCATGTATGTACAAGACTGTGTGTTTGATCTCTAACACCACAAATACATATTTTACATTTTGCTTTGAGACAAGGGCTTGCTTCGACCTTGGAAGTCACTATGTAGACCAGGCAGGCCCCGAACTTTCAATGGCCTTCCTTAGACCTCTAGTTCTGGGATTACAGGTGTATACCACCACACTCCATTGCTTTTTAATTTTAATTATAATTGTAGCGATCTTCTAAAATAATATAAATGTGCCGACTACACTACAATGTGAATCTACAGTATTCCACTGTGTAGTAGGTGCATCAACATTTATTTAGCCACTTTCCCATGAGCAGACATTTGCTGGCAGTTTTGTTACTAGAAGCATTGCTGCAGCAGATCCGTCTTACACTCAAGGCGGCTGCCGGGGCACGTGTAGGAGGCACACCCAGAGCTGCATTTGCTGCATATGAACATCGAACCGTGTGAGTAGTCCCTTCTGCATTTACTCCTCGGGCAGCACAGCCCACGCTGCTTTTAGCTCAGATTCCCAAGTGGACCACAGCTAGGCATTCTCTTTGCTTCTTGCTCACACCTCTTAGGTTATTTCAGTTTCTGTTCAGAAAGAGCAGGACACGTGACCTTTCGAAAGACAAATGAGAAGGAGGTGGATACTCAGCTTGGGGGGGAGGTGTTCTACGTTGTATGTGCACTATGGGCGGAACTTCTCTCTTATTGTTACTAAGACAGTCATGATTATTGCCAACTAAGGTATGGACAGAAAGTAAATACTCTTGAGGAGTGAGGGGAGTCGCTGAGGTTCTTTGGGGAAGAAGCATCAGGAATGTCACAGAGAGAGGACAGACCACTCTTCTGGACATACCACAGAGTCTAGGGAGGGTGTCAGGCTTGGAGAAAGTAAGAAGTTAGGATTTAGGTGAAACCTGTGCTCTCTACCCCTAGCTCTGAATTTTTGGAAAACAACAATAACAACAACAACAACAACAAAACAGCCGCAGGGCATGCCTCGGGAGAGGTATAGGAGAAAGAGGGTTTCCCACACCCTTGCCAAGGTCCAGCACTGCTGTGTCAACAAGGAAGGGAGCAAGAATCCTCATCTGAAGTCCGCCTTTGCGTCCTCTCCGCATCTGTTCTGCCATTCTCATGCTCCTTAGACTCCTGCCTGCTGCCCATCTAGATGAGAAGAGGAGCCCTTTGTAGCAGAGGAGGTTCATGCAAGAGGCCTGTTGTCAGCAGTGCTGCAAGGGCTGTCTGGGAGCCCTGGCTCCAGCCTCCTTCAGGTGACAGACCCTGCCAGGCTTTCCTGGAGCATCTGTCTTGGAAGGAGGTAGCACCCTCTCCTGGGCTCAATCCAAATGTTTTCTGCGTGTCCTGAAGCCATCTAGGATAACTGCCAGCATCTGTCTTTCTCCAGCGAGCCCTGCCCCATCACTGCCCCCTTCTGGCCCCTTGTGTATTTTATTTGAATGCCTCACTGGATTGCTGGTGAATTCAGTCAACATGGGAGACTAATGAAGATCTCTATGGAGTCAAGAACTTATTTGAATCCTGTGTTGAAGACACAGGGTAGGGCTGTGATTATTAAAAAACAAGAAAACCTTATGATCAAGGTAGTAGGAAACATGAAGAATGAATGCTCTATTGTATATGAAATATTGTTTTGAAGAACTGTTGTCAATGTGGGGACTGATGGAGATCTCCGTATTTGGCAAAGATGCCAGGGCACAGAGGTGTTCACATTACCTAGAAGTCTTTTCATGTAGCCACAGACATTGGAAAGGAGTTGCCTAAGGAATAAGTGTGTCCTCACTCCCGAGAAGTCTCTGGAAAGAAACGTATTAGAAATTTTTTTTTTTTTTATGGAACCAGTTAATGGAAACTCCACAGCTTTGGTCTTTCGGATTTCTTCCCATCTTCAGCCATCTCCTGTGCTCTTCACCTGCCAGGCATTTGTTTCTCAATGACATTTACGAAAAGGAGGACTCTTGATGGCTCCTCATCGGTTCTACTCACTACTCCAGTTTCTGTTTTATCAAAACGTTTCCTGTCAAGGCACACAGACACCCGCTATATTTAACCCTATCTGTTTCTAACAACTCTGTGCATGCTTGTTTGTTTGTAAGTGAATAATTGTGCCCAAGGTGGTTGCTCACACTTTAGTATAATAACAATAAAAAAAATCAATAACAGCTGTCACTCAATCTTTACCCCAGACTAAACACATAGTAACTATATATTATTCTGATAGATAGATGAATAGTCTGAATATCTATCTTTGTTGTTCTGAGTTTTCTAGATCTGGAAATATGGTTCGGTGGTGTCAAGTAACACCCCAACTACAAAGATAGAATCTGAGCGTGGAATTCTAGCTCTGGAGGTCTCGTGTACATTGCTTGTCTTAGTCACGAGTCTATAGTAAATGTGCAGTCACTCAGTGGCTAAAGAGATCACCTACGCTTATAAAGATCTAACAGAAAGCATTATGTTAGCAGATGGAGCTCCTTGAATGAGAGTCAAGTGAGCTGGAGGCATGGTAGTCGGGGTAGGTGGAAGCCCTGTGCTCTCCTCCTCTTGGGAGAATTCCACTAAGGGAAAAGGACTTGAAATGAGGTGTGCTGATTTCTGCCAGCAAAGCAGGGCTACCTGGATGGATGCTCCTGCCATGTAGGCAGGGCACTAAAGTCTGGGCCACACTGTCATTTGCTCCTCGTGACAGCCCCTCCTTACAGAGTTGCCTCAGAATGGTGAAGTGACTTGTCAAAGTCTCACAGGTAATGCTCAACAGAGGCCGGACACTGGAGCACCTCTGCGACTTTCAGATTCTCTTATGGGCCTCTGAACACTCCTGCCATACAGAGGATCTCCCTGGCTAGGGTGGGAGGCAAGAGGAAGGGCAGGATCTCATTAGGACTGGGTCAAATGTGTAGCTGGGGATACTCCTGATCCTGAAGATGTGAGAGTATGTCTGCCTGAAGCAAACCCAAAAGAAGTCATGCCAAGGTCCAGGAGAGACTTGCAGGTGGATCTGAACATAAACCTGCATCTCACATTCCCCAGTGAGCTTCAGGAGCAGGGGTGGATCTTGTAGGGCTCACAGACAAGGTGAAGAAGCTCCTGGTTTGGGATAACAGGCTGCTTAGAAAGCCTTTCCCTTCGGATCCAGACAAAAAGGACCCTGGAAATGTGAAGCTTTGGAGACACAACGTCTTGGTTCTAATTCTTGCTCTGCCATCTTTGGCCACTCACCTGTCTGGGCCTGGGCATACTGAAGAGTTTTGCAGGTGAGCACCTGGCTGGGTCAGCAAGGGTGGGGGTGGGGCGCTATGGTATGGTATGCTGGACCAGGGCTGTGAGGAGTGGGGAGTTTTTATAAAGGCTCCGGGGAATCACTTCCTGCAGCACGTGAGCATAAAATCCACAGTCCCAAACTGAACCCAAAAGTGGAGGGACAAACACCTGGCACCAAATAGAATTTCCTCTCGCAGATCATTGCTGCCCGAGGCAGCCACTAATTTCCAGAGCCCTTCTCCTCCACTGACACGTAATTGTCAGATTGTTTTATGAGCACAGCTTCCTGCCCCCTTCCGGCCTGCGTCCAAATGTGTTCCTCCCTTCTCCTCGCCCTTAATCACGGCTTTCCTGCCCGCAGCCCCAGGCTGGCGATTTCCTAAATCACTCGCAATAGGCTTCCAGCGCCCCGGGTGGGCTCCGGCTGCCAACATCCTGACCCCCAGGTCCCTGCATCTGTTTGATGCCCCCTCCCCCTACCTCAGATGTACCCTCCCCCCATGCCTGCTCCTGTTGCACCTAAGGTCAGGGAGAGAGTGGGACGAGAGTTCGAGGTTCCGGTACACCTTCCATGCCCAAACCCGGCCGGTTCCAATATAGTCCTTCATAAAAGCCAGCTCTCAAATTTTCCTCCCAGAGACTCGTAATTTTGTTGGCTATCTCTCCTTCTCTCTCCCTCTCTCTCCTTCAAAAGTGCATTCTCAGGAGGAAGTGCTAAATTCTAACATTTTGAGTTTAATTTTCCCCATTTGAGGAATTTCCGAGGAAGCAGCCTGTGGCTTTTTATACTTTAACTATACTTTTTTATTACTGAAGAAATTCACAATCACAGTAAAAATTTCAAACAAGATCGTTTCCAGATGGAAACCACAGTAACAACATTTTGTGTATTTTTCCAGGAAGACCCTGTGAGCAGGCCGGCATACCGCTGTAGCTTTTTTTCTTTCTTTTGACTGGATCTCCATATGTAGACAAGGCTGATCTCCCACTCACAGAGATCCACCTGCCTCCACCTCCCAAGTGCCTTTTAAAGGCCTGTTCCACCAAGCCCCTCCCCCTTTTTCTTATACAAACAGAAGTATCTTTCTATGTACCTTTTTCTACAGCTTGCTGTTTTTCACTTGGCACATTGGAGAAGTTGCCCTTTCAACGCATTTAGGTTTATGTGAAAGTCAGTCTTTACTATTTTATTGTGACTATGCTAATATATTTAATCAACCTGCTATTAATAAAATTTGAACGTTTACTTTGCTTTATTGCAAACAGTGCTCATAGTATCTGACGTTTATGTGTAAATCCTGTGTTTTTATGATAGCTTGCCTTCTGAGATTAAAGCAACTGGACAGTCACAGTTTTGAGAGACAACAAATAGTGCCGGATAAAGACTATTCCAGACTTCAGCAGGGCCGCTGGCCCCATCACAAACACAGGCCCCAACAAACCTCGGATCCTACCAGCTTCGTGGCAACTTTAATATTTAAATTAATATTTCCCTAAGGTGGGCTTCCAACCTTGTCTCTCTTCCCTCCTTTTTGGGGGGTGGGGGAGGATTAGGCAAGGGGGCAGTAATAGAGTACCACCTGCCTCAGGTTCCAACCTTCCTAAACAATAATGACTTTTTTTCTCTAAGCATTCCCTGTAAGTAAGTTTGGTCATTTTTAAAGCTATTATTTTTGTCTACATCTTACTGATTTGTCTGTAGAAAGAAAAAGAAGCACTATCATTGCTTCTGAACTAGGGCCATTGTTTTTTGTGAATTGTTTTCCCAATAACAATTGGAACATTGAGCCTAGGGAAGCAGGTTAGCTGTGGAGCACTGTCACGCGTATGTCTAAGGCTCTGGGTTTGCTCCCCAGTACCACTAAAACAAACAAACAAACATCAATTTTCTATTGAAGTAACTTAATTCCTTTTTCTGATGCTAGGAAGAGCAAATTCAAGACCTCATGAATGCCAGTCAAACACTGTACCCCTGCAGTGCCCCACTGCAGCCAATGCCCCCATTATACCCACTGCCCCAGTACCCCTACTGTCCCCAGTGCCCCCACTGCCCCCTGCCCCCATTGTGCCCACTGCTCCCAGTGCCCACTGCCCCCACTGTCCCCACTGCTCCAGTGTCCCCTCTACCCCCACTGTGCCCATTTTCTACTTTCAAGTATGCTTACATTCCCTTCTATGAGCTAAGTTTTTCTTTTAATCATTCATTAATTTTTTTTAACATTTAATTCCTGAATCTGTCTGGGCATGGTGGGATACATCTATAATCCCAGCACTTGAGAGGGACATACAGGAAGATTACGAGTTTGAGACCAGTCCATCCTCCATGGTGAGCTCCAGGCCTGGCTGGTCTACATAGTGAGACCCTGCCTCAAAAGTTCTAAATAAGTCGTAATCATTATTGTTGTTACTATTTGGTGAGCCTGAGTCTTAGTGTAGTTCTGATTGACCTGGAGCTTGCTATGTAGTCCACTGTGTTCTTGTGCTGGCATTGAAGGTATTTACCACCAAACCTGAAAATAAACACATTTTTAAAGGAAAAATAAATCACACAGTGGAAGTTAAACTTTATGTCAAGTGTTTTTAATCAGTTGCTCATGTAGTATTCATTAACTATCATGCATTCTAAGTACTTCTAGAAATAAAATGTCTTAATATAAGAAAAACACTCCTTATATTCATAAGTAAAGCTTTCCTAATGTATAAGGCTCTTTAGAGAAGAAAAATTCACCCCTTAGCTGACTTAAAGATGCCAGAGTCATCATTCAGAAAGAACTAGTAAATTGCTAGCTTTTGACTATTTGTAAAATGAAGGGCTCATAAGATAGGCTCCTAGAGATCATGCTTTTCATTCATTCATTCATTCATTCATTCATTCATCAAGCTCATGATCCTACATGTCAGAGCCTCTGGAGTCATGTAAATACTACCTATAATTTTGCCCTCTAAAAGAATACAATATTATAGGGAACTGTCAGCTCATTCATTGTGTGTGTGTGTTTGTGTGTGTGTGCATATGTGCAGCCATTAAAATACTGGGGGTTGCTAGGGCTTTGGAAATCTATGGAAAGAAGAATCTAATTGAGTCTTTCAAAGAAAGTTGTTTGTTAGCTGGGCATTGTAATGCCCACCTTTAATTCCAGCTATTAGAAGGCAGAGGCAGCCTGATTTCTGTGAGTTCATGGTCAGTCTGGCCTACTTAGTGCCTAGCCAGCTAGGGTACATAGTAGAGCCCTGTCTCAAAAGAAAAGAAAAAGAAAAAGAGAAACTTGTTGTTGGATAGTTGATAGCTGGAATGCAGCATAAAAACCAATATGGGTGTAATCTCAGGACATGAGGAATGTATGCTTTGTGTTCCTTTGTCCAAGACTCAAGGTTCTTCCTGAGAAGTCCCCAGCCGCACGGCACATAGATTCCCAGATCTTCAATCAAATGAATGTGGTAACTCACTCCTTTGGCTGGCAGATCTGGGATATATAAGAAAGCAGGCTGAGCAAGCCAGCGTGAGCAAGCCAGTAAGCAGCATCCCTCCATGGCTTCCTGCCTTAGCTTTCCTGCATGATGGACTGTAACCTAGAAGATGAAATAACCCCTTCCTTACCCAAATTTGTTTTGGTCAGTGTTTTATCATAGCATAGAGAGAAACGAACTAGAACAGGGCCTATCCTCACAACCTGGTTTGAACCTCTTTAAAGGCCCTGAGACCAAATACAGTCACAGTTTCCACTCTTAGAGGGAGAGCCTTGCCTAGAGCAGAGACCCAGCCTAGTTTCGTCACTGAGTCCTGAGCTCATGTTTTTCAGATCAGCAGGGCCTTGGGAAGAAGCGTTTGTGCTCGTGGCTGTATTTCAGCCACCAGGAATGATGATGCCCAGGCTGCCCTGGTTATCTTGTGATCTGAAGCAAGTCTCTAACAGTAGAAGAAGCCTATTTATGCCAAACACAATTCCCCCCATAGCTTTCAATAAGGGGATGAGCTGTTTCATGAATCCTGAAACCCTCCAACTTCAGACTTCTTATAAAGAATACTGTCTTGGGGCTGGAGAAATTGCTCAGCAGTTAAGAGCACTGACTGCTTCTCTAGAGGACCCGGGTTCAATTCCCAGCATCCATATTGCTCACAACTGTCTGTAACTCCAGTTCCTGGGGATTCAATGCCCTCTTCTGGTCTCCTGGGACACCAAGCACACATGTGGTATAAAGACACACATGCAGGCAAACACTCATACATGTAAAATAAAAATAAGTTAATAAAATAGGCAAATATCTTAAGCTGATGATCCAGCTTCGCATCTGGCTTAGCAATAAAGGCAACCCGAGTTCAATCCCTGGGACCTACACGATAGAAGGAAAGTCCACAGGTTACCTTCTGACTTCTACACAGGCTCAATGGTACACATGTGTGCATGTGCACACCCAAAATAAATATTTTAAAGAATTTTAAAAGAATAAATGTTTTGGGTTGGGACTCTAGCTCAATAGTGAAATACTTGCCTTCCATGTGTGAGACCTTGAGTTGGATATCCAGACACACACACACACACACACACACACACACACACGACACACACATACACACACATACACATGACACACATACACACACACGACACACATACACACACATACACACACCACACACATACACACACACATACACACACACACACACGACACAGACACAGGGTCAGGGGGACACTTGTTAAAAATAATCCTTAAAAAGAGCCTCTCTATCAGCACAAAGAACTCCAGTCAAACCAGATTAGACCCAATCAAAAATGTCCATGTTTAATAAATGCCACACTTCTGGGTGGACAGGGACAGTAAGGTGGAGAGAAGAGCCCATGCAAACCCCAGAGACCACGTGTTCCTTTTCCCAGCATGAGCCTAAATGCCCTGTGGGAGTGATCCTGACCCTCCCTGGAGAGGGGTCAGTGCTTAGCAGGCTAGGAATTGGAGTACAAGCACTTGGCAGACTGGGAGTTGGAGTCCAGACCAATGCAACCCCAGACCAGGGGCTGGGGTAATGCTCCCAACTTAATATTACACTTGTCTTTATAAATATAATGCTATTTTCATAGTTGTTATGACAGTGTTTATAGCAGTTTGTGGTTGTTACTTGTAGTTGAGAGCATCTCTAGCCACTATGGAACCTCATTATTCGCTGAGCGAAACTGACTCTCAGAGAACCTGGATAGTCTGTCTCATGTTAATTCTTTAGAGACATGGATTATACGTGACGTCTTGAGTACTGAATATTCAGGTATAAACTCCCATGCCCAGTTTATATGATCCAGGGCCAGGTGCATGTTAGGACCATACTCTCCTAACTCAGCCCAGCTCTTGTGAACTCTAAGACACTGGGGATGAGGATGGCTCTGCATTTAAGAGCCTAGGCCGTTCTTGTAGAGGACTTGAGTTCTGATTCTCAGCACCCACCTAGGGTGGCTCACAAATGTCTGGCGCTCCAGCTCCAGGGTGATCCCTGACCCCTCACCCTGCTGCTACATCCCCACTTAATAAAGATACCCCGATGCCACCAAAACCTTTCTGGCCTCCATAGCCTGCTAGGGATCCTGAGTCCAGACCCCATCTTCCACCCTCCTGAATCCTTTTAACCTTTGCTGGGGAAGCTTCAGGGCTTCTCTGCCTGCTCGATTTTCAGGTTTCATATCTCTCTTTTTTTTTTTCCTGTAATCACTCTAAAAAGTTTCAGAAACAGCCACAGTTTCTACAATGGAAGATTGGGTGAGCGAAACAGTATTTTTTTCCCCTCCGAGTTTACTAGAGACTGGGTATACTAAAAGGGTTTGATTTTTCTCTATTGTTTCTTTGTGATCAAGGACTGCTTTTATCATTTAAAACCATGAGAGAGGATGTAGGAGCAACACTCATCTCTCAGCCTCCTAAATGAAAGCCCTCACAGCTTCACTCCTTCCTCGGATGTTGTTGTATGCCCTTGGGCTACCTTCCAAGGAAACCTTTCCCATCTTGCAAATGGGAGAAATGGCTTTCAGAAGGGGACTGGAGAGGGGGCAGCGGCTACTGCACACCAGATAAGGAACGCTGTTTGGAGTTATTCTTTTCAAGTCTGGATCCTTCTGCCCCTACCAGCTGTGTGACCTCGGGCCAGTTGTCTCGCCCCTTTCTGCTTCCTTTCCTCTTCCAAGAGAAGCTGGCTGAACCTGGTCATGCTCTGCACTTGTCATGAGACTTCAACACTCCCGGTGGGCCAGTACTCAGAGTCACGTGTTGCACGTCAGAACAGCCAGGGTGCTCAGTATCTCGTGCTGCTGTTAATTGGGTTTCACGCTGCTCTGTGCCATGCTGGATTCCAGTTCTTTCGGAGCCACAGTTCTAACGCTTCTTCTTTTGCCATAGTTTTAGGATTAAAGAAAAACTGCAAAAAAAAAAAAAAATGTTGCAGGGGGATTTTGCCGTTGGTTGATATTTGAAGCAGGATTTCAAGTATCCCGGGATGGCCTTGAACTCTTTATGAAGCTGAGGGTAACCTAGAACTTCTGATCCTTTTGCTTCTGCCTCCTGAGTGCTGGAATAGCAGGCATCTACCTCCACACCTTGTTTATGTGTTGCTAAGGATCAAATCCAGGGTTCATGTATGCTAAGCAGGGGTTGCATCAACTGGGCCACATCTCCCTCTTTTTCAGAACGACTTAGCATCCCTTCCATCCAAACTCCACTGTTAACATCTTTACATTACCAGGGCACATTCATTAAGCTAAGAAGCAGGCTCCAGAATCTGGCCCAGGGAACCAACTTACCTTTCAGGTTTCCCAGCCTGCTCTGCTCTGGGAACAGGTCAGTCTTCTCTTGTTTTCCATGACCTTAGCATCGTAAGCTCTGGGATCCCTAAAGAAAGTAGAGAATCCAGGCTGGTTCCATAGTTCAGAGCTTTTCTGTTCCAGAGACTTCTGAGTCTGAAAATTAACAGAGCAAGCAGCAATGTACGTTCAGCGTCTTCTGTAGCTCTGTGTGTGTGTGTGTGTGTGTGTGTGTGTGTGTGTGTGTGTGTGTGTGTGTGTGCCAGCTGCCTGCTTGTCCTAACAGTAATGTAAAGCTGAGAGGGAGCAGGTGTCCTCTCTTCTGAGGGAGGAGGAGTCTCTCAGATGAACCTATTTGCAGATGAAACCTGTCAATGGGGGATAGAATAGGAATACGAGTAGAGAGTGGACGTTCCTAGGGGGAAACTTGTTTGGACTACTCCTGGACATGGGGGGGGTTGCTTCTTGTCTAGAGGACATCGCAAGCTCTCCCCCATCAACTTCCATCTCGATGGTCCTCTTGGTCCCTATTGGGTAGCCCCTCAAGTGCCAGGGCAGAGAATACATCTCTGAATGAAGAAGAAAGTTTCCTATAAGACAGATGCACAGCTGCACATGTGAATACCTTCCAGGGCTTTAGACTTTTCCATTCATGGTCCAGTTCAGACCGCCTCAAAGGGAAGGACATCTGAGGCTCGTTAAACCCAGATTTACATTCTTCCTTAACAAATCACAGTCCTTTAGAAAGTTTGTTTATTTAACATAAAGTGCAATTTATAAAATACGGCTTAGCCTCTAGATTGCAGGAGTTTATGTGACTTCATGTCCCGCTTTCTGGAGTAGGATAAACAAACAAGGAAATGGTGAAGCCTATGGAGAGGTTTTCCGCCTTCTCATGGATGCCTTGCCGTTGTTTATAATGTTGTTGGGTGAAACTCACATGTAGGAAGGGGGAAAAAAGATAGTTTCCTTTAACATAATTGTTTATGTTTCTGGAAGTTGATTAGTTTTGGAAAAATAGAAATTCCACCTTAACGTTTTGTAGTAACTTTATTTTTTTCCACCCTAAGTCGAGAAACCGATTTTATGACCCACGGTAAACAGCCTGCAGAAGAACTGTGGATTGGTGGTGCTTCAGATGCTAAAGCTGTCCCTTGTGCATAGGGGACATGGTGGCATGGTAGCACATGGGAATGTGGGGAAGTGTCCCCAAAAAGCTCATGCATTTGAGCACTTGGTTTCCAGCTGGTGGTGCTCTCTCTGGCGGTTGCTGGAAGAAGTGGTTGCTAAGGATAGGCTTTAGCCTGCCTGCCCTCCTCACACTGGTATGTAAGCTGTGCCCACTGCCGTGCACGGCCATCCAAGGTTTGAACTCATGTGTCCAGTGGTTTGGGGAATAGTGGAAACTACCCAGCTCCTATTTCTGAGGTGAAGGTTGGAGAAGGAGAACTGTCTTGTAAAGCCATGCAGCCGAGTGTCCCAGGAGCTACACTGGGATGGTTCTCGGAGTGAGCCGACTTGGCAGACAGGTATGCAGAGCTAATGCCAGGGGCCTCGTGCAAACATGATCAGCCTGGGGGTAGGGCCTGGCATTTACTGGTACCCCTCAACCCTCAGCCCAAGGTGCCAAGGAGACGCCTAACAGCGGGCCCCACCTTTCAACTTCCTTCCGGAGACTGGCAGTCTTCCTCTCTGGCCCGCTCTCGCTAGTGTCTTTCATCGCGATTCAACCATCCATCACGTCAGCATACTATCTGTGAGGGCCGTCGGAAAGGCACCACTTTCGGAGTCTATGCCAAAGGAGAGCCGCTGGCTCGACTTCCTTCCCTGCTTGCCGTCGTTCCTTCCCCTAAATGAGCCTGTTTAATGAGTCAAGGATATTCCATTAACCAAGTGAGTGCGACTGCCAACAGAAATGTTCTAAAGCAAACACACGAAAACATATCTACTTCTCACTGCTTGGATGGGCAGCTTCCCTTTTAAAATCGTGGTTCCCGGTCTCTCCCCTCGGGTTGTAGAGCATTAGAACAAACTTCCCTGGACCCCACGCTCAGTCACAGCTCCATCTTTTTTTTTTTTTTTCCAGCTCTTTATAGCCATCTCCCCCACCCCCATGTCTGTTCACAGCCTAAGGCACTGCATGGGAAGAAGCTGAACAGTTAAACACACTAACACTTTGGAGCCATTGGCTTGCAAACATAAACTCAGCATTCAAGTCTAAGAGCAAAGCGATTTATTTTAAACTGTGACCTAGCGTTTCTCCCATCCCTTCATGTGACAAATCTCTGTCAAGTGAGGTTGCACAGTCAATAAAATGCCAACTGATATCAACTTCTTTTTCTCCTTTGGCAAGTGGAGAGCCCTCTTGGTTGGAGGCAGATGGACAGCTGGCCTGATCTGCCTCACAGACCCACCTCAGGTGCCTGGTGGACCAAACTCCTCTTTTTGGAGCCTCAGGAGAAGGAACCTCTCCCAGCCTCATCCAGGTTGCTGGCAGAATACAGGCCCAAGTGGTTATAGGACTCAAGTCCCTATTCCTTGCTGCCTGTCATCTGAGAACTCCACTTAGCTTCTAGAAGCTTCCAAAAGTTAGCCTTGCCAAGAAAAAAGAAAAGAAAATGTTACTCAGACTTGAAAAAGGTCTCTTAAGCAAAAAATACAAAATTGGAAAAAGAAAGCATATTTAACAAATGGTGCTGGCATAACTGGATATCAACATGTAGAAGAATGAAAGCAGATCCATATCTATCACCATGGACAAAACTCAAGTCCAAAGGGATCAAAAACCTCAACATAAAACCAACCACACTGAACCTCATAGAAGAGAAAATAGGAAGTACACTGGAATGCATTGGCACAGGAGACCACTTTCTAAACATAACCCCAGTAGCACAGACACTGAGAGAAAAATTAATAAATGGGACCTCCTGAAACTGAAAAGCTTCTGTAAAGCAAAGGACGTGGTCAGAAAGACAAAATGGCAACCTACAGAATGGGAAAAGTCTTCACTAACCCCAATCAGACAGAGGTCTGATCTCCAGAATATACAAAGAACTCAAGAAATTGGTCATCAAAAGAACAAATAATCCAATAAAAATGGAGTACAGACTTAAACAGAGAACTCTCAACAGATGAATCTAAAATATTAAGGAAATATTCAACATCCTGAGTCATCAGAGAAATGTAAATCAAAACAACTCTGAAATTCCATCTTACACCTGTCAGGATGGCCAAGATCAAAAACACTGATGACAACTTATGTTGGAGAGGATGTGAGCTAAAGGTAACACTCCTCCATCGCTGGTATGAATGGAAACTGGTACAGCCGCTTTGGAAATCAGTATGGTGGTGAATTCTAAGAAAATTAGGAAACAACCTACCTCGGGATCCAGCAATACCACTTTTGGTATTACAAGGATATATACTCAACTATGTTTGTAGCAGCATTGTTTGTCATAGCCAGAACCTGGAAATGACCTAGATGCCCCTTGACCAAAAAAATGGATAAAGAAGATGTACATTTACTCAATGGAGTACTACACAGCAGAAAAGAAATGGCATCTTGAAATTTGTGGGCAAGTA
>NC_022020.1:27198448-27206223 GCF_000317375.1 Microtus ochrogaster
AGATATGTCACCGAAGCTGGAGCTACCCAGTCTTCGGCTAGGCTGGTTGTCCTGAAAACTCAAAAAATCCTTGTGTTCCCTCCCCAACTCCTGACCCCAGCTCGACTTACAGGTGCACACCCCTGTACCTGGTTGTTTTATGTAGGTCCTAAGGCTCTGGACTCAGGTCCTCGTGCTGTGGGACAGGCCCCTTTACCCTTCACCCATTAAGTCAGCTTCTCAGTTTCATGCCTGTGGATTTTTGGTGTAATGCCCCTTCCGGGTAGTTATTGGGTATATAAAAGTTCTCATGGTTTAGTTGATTATTTTATGCTGTTCATACCTTTCTTATGTGGCCACGTCAGAGAATCCTGGTGTTGGGAAGTTTTTGCTTTAGTGGTCAGATCTCTTCAAGTAATTGCATTGAATATTATAGTATTTTTAAATGCCAGGCCCCCATAACACAAGCTTGGCTTCTAAGGGTTTTTGTTGTTGTTTTGGTTTGGTTTTTGATGGTGCTGAAGAGCAAGCCTACGGCCTCATACATTTTAGGCATGTGCACCATGTTAGGAACCCAGCCCTTAATTCAAGAGTTTTAATATAAATTTTTAGGCAGTTTACATGTAATCAACAGCATCTATGCTTAGTTCCATTTTGATGGCTTTGAAAAGGGTAAGCCTCTGTGGAATCACTGTGGTCAGTGACACTTCCCACTCACGGTCCCGGTCACTCTTGCCCCTTGTTCCTCTTCCCACCTCAGGCACTGTTGGTTTTGCTAACTGTCACTTGGTTCATCATCTCCGGGGCTGCGTGGACACAGAGCCACACATTTCTATTTTTCCACATATATTTTAAAATCCAGTTTCTTTGGCTTAGTGTAGTATTAATATTTTTGTGTTTTGTGAATGCTGTTATGGATATTGGTATTTTTTTCTTTGTTATTGCTGGATAGTATTCTATTAGGTGAATATACCATGATGATCTTTTTTTATATATTGTTAGAATAAAGTTGCTAATATTTAATCAAGTTTTTTTTTGCATCTACATTCATGAACAATATCAGTCCGTAGTTTTTCTCTCTTTTAGCTTTCTTTTTTTCTAAATTTGCTCTTTATTTTTATTTTGTGTGCTTCTGTGTGTCTGTGGACAGGTACCCTCAAATGACAGAAGAAAGCCTCAGGGTTTCTGGAACTGGAGTTAACAGATGGTTGTGGGCTGCCTGGTATGGGTGATGTACTTGAGCTCAGATCCTCCTCAAGAGAAGCAAGTTCCTTTTAACTACTGAGCCATCTTTTCAGCCCCCAGGTTCCATTTCTTTGTTATTTGTTTGTTTTTAGAAACAGGGTTTCTCTGTTTAGCTTTGGAGCCTGTCCTGCAACTTGCTCTGTAGACCAGGCTGGTCTCGAACTCACAGAGATCCGCCTGCCTCTATCTCCTGAGTGCTGGGATTAAAGGCGTGCACTACCCGGCCTCCAGGTTTCATTTCTTACAATGCTTTGTTTCCATGGGATACCAGAGTGCTACAGGCCACATGAGTGGCGTGGAGAAGTGTTGGGGGTATTTATTGCTATTTGTGGGTGGTTTTTCTTGGCTGCCTGTTGGACATTTCTGCCCCAGAGGACCAGTGATGTCTTTCCCGGAGCTTTTCTACAGGCCCAGGGACTGTGTAGAAGCCCCTGGCGTTACTCTGAAAGTTTTGTGGCTTCACAGTTATTCTCCATTCCTGCTCAGCACATGGTGTGCCAACAGGGCACAGATGTTCAAACACTATACACGGAAACTCCTAAGCCTTGACCTTGTAAAGAATTTCAGCCACCCTATTGAATCTGGCTGCTTCTGCTTCTTCCCAAAGCAGTGGCCTCAGCCACCAAAAATGCAGGTTCTTTCTAAGAGCAGAAATGGGGAGAGGGAGTAAATGGCGAGAGAAGGAGGCTGCTCAGCCCTCCAGAAAACAAATTAGGCTTTGCCTGAGTGGAATGGGGTGAGGGGCACACCTTAATTTCCCGGGGGGAAGTCCCTGAAGGAAAAAAATGAAAGAAAAAGGTGAATTCCTTCTTAAAGTTGACTGGTAAAACAAACCAAAGAAAATTTAGTTGTACACACCAATTTCTAGAAAAGGAATCTTGCACATCATATAATGTTCCCCTCAACCATTTATCGTTCACAAATATAAATGCTGTCTCTCTTTCCCATCCCATAGAGTTAGCCAAGATATTTGAAAACCACTGTTTCATGAGGTCTGGGGGCCTCCAAGGAAATCAAATTCCTGTGGATCAAGGCTGATTCTCTGTTCTTCTGACTTGGCGTGCAGATCAGGATCTTGGAGGTCTGAGCTAGCAAAGTCAGGACAAAGAGCACATTATGCTGACTTCCAACCCAGAACTGGAGCTGCATGGTGATAGAGACACAGCTTGCTGGTGTTTGGGCTAAACATTGGGAGAAAAATCGTCAACACCTGGAGTGGCATTTCAAATGTATTTTAATAAATAAAAACTGCCTGAAAATCTGAGAGTAAACCAGTCCGACTGGTCAGCCTGACAGACCAGATTATGGTAACACACACCTTTATTCCCAGTAGCCACAATAACACACACCTTTAATCCCAGTGGTGCATACCTTTAATCCCAGTTCTAGAGAGGAATATAAAATGGGGCTAGACAGCTCTCACGCACTGTCCTGAGATCCCAGGAGGCAGGATCGCCATTTCAGACTGAGGTGGAGGTTAAGAGCCGGTGGCTGGCTGTTTTGCTTTTCAGATCTTCCGACTGAACCCCAATTTCTGGCCCTGAGTTTTCATTTAATCGTGCTTCAATCACCATCAATAAATGTGCTCTAATTTTTACTGTGTTAAGTGAGTGTGTATGTGTGTTCACATACAGTTATAATGGCTGCTTGATGAAGGCATTAGCAGATCGACAGTGCAAAACACATTTTTGAGATCCTCACAGTGACCTCCAAAGGGGCTGAAACAAGTTGACAAAGGAGTGGCCATTTGTGGAAGCCTAAGAACGTCAGCCCTACACATCTGGCAACTTCATTGTAAACCAGTCATGCAGCTTAGACCGGGAAGCCAAAGCAGGTAGGAGGGTTCTGACACAGAGGTTTCATTTGTTAGCAGAGTTGGAATTTGACTCGAACACATAAGACTTGAATAAAGCAGCTGCCGATGGTGCCAGAACCAAGATGGTCTGGGGACACCCAACAGTACAGACCCAAGGAGGAACATCCTTTCAGACAGGAGCAATCATTTTGTGATGATGGTCCTTTCCCTATACTTTTTGGATGTTTTCTTTCTGAAAACTGTAAACAAAGGACTGGAGGTGTGGCTCATTGGCGAGGAGCTTGCCTAGCATGCTCGGGGCTCTGGGTTTGATGTCTTTCCCAGTGTGGAAGGAGGAGGGGAAAAAAGGAAGCTATAAATGTGTTTCCTCATTCATAAGAGAAACGTTAAGGAGGCTGATGATTGCATTATGTCTAGATTTCAGGGCCTAAATAAGAGCGTGAGGAAATAGCTGTTCCTTATTTTGTTTGCTTGTTTTATAATCCTCTATAAAATTTCCAGGAGGTCTGAGCCATTATCACTGGCTTCAGCTGGAGGTGGTGGAAGACTCAAAGATGGCTGAATATCCGTTTCTCCCAGAAGACTGTTGTCTAAAAATGTCTGAGTATTTTTTGTTTGTTTTAAGACAGGATCTCACTATGTAGCTCTGGCTATCCTAGAATTCACTATGTAGACTAGGTTGGCCTCAAACTTACAGGGACCTGCCTGCCTGTGCCTCCCAAGTACTGGGATTAAAGGCATGCACCACCACACCCAGCAATGGAATATTTTTTAATGTAGTGATTTATTAATTTGAGAATTTCATACAATACATTTTGATTATATTCATCCTCAACCCTTGCCCCAATTCTTCCCAGATCTACTCCCATTTTCTATCTTCTTCCAACTTTGTATCTGTTTTTCTTTTTTCTCTGTTTGTCTGTCTAACCTATGGAGTCCAGTTTGCACTGCCTACATCCTGATAGTGTGTGGAGCCACCCATCGATTGGATCATGGGCCATCTACCAGAGGTGAGCCATTAAAGAGAACTGATGGCCTGGAGAGATGGCTCAGCAGTTAAGAACACTGACTGCTCTTCCAGAGAACCTGGGTTCAATTCCCAGCACCCACATTGCAGCTCACAACTGTGTATAACTCTAGGATCCAACACCCTCACACAGGCAAAACACCAATAAAATAAAAATAAATAAATTTAAAGAAAATCGAGTCTTCTTCCTCCAGAATCCATTGGCTGTCAGTAGCTTCGAGCTTCTCCCCTCTTAGTGCTGGATTTTTGACTGACTGGATCCTGTGCAGGTCTTCGGCAGGCAGCCACAGCTGCTGTCAGCTCCCCAGTCTCCTCTTTTACTTTTAATTGTTGAGACAGGGACTCTCCAAGTTACCCAGGATGGCTTTGAACTCACTCTGAGTAGCAGGTAAGCCTTGCAACTTTTGACCCTACTGCATCAGCCTCATAAAGAGCTGGGATTATAAACCCCTGCCAAGAAGCCCAACTCATACCATGAATTTCTTTTTTTTTTTTCCTCAGTAAAAATCAATCCATGGATTTCCATTTTAGTTTTTTAATCTTTTTAAGAATTTATTTATTTTAATCCTGACAGCAGTTTCCCCTTCTTCGTCTCCCCCCATTCCCTCCCCGCTCCTCTCTGCCATGCCCCCCATCTACTTCTGTTTCTGTTCAGAAAGGGGTAAGTCTCCCATGGCTATCAACAAAGCACGACATAACAAGTTTCCATAAGACTAAGCACTGTTCCATGCATTAAGTCTAGAAAGGCAATCCAGTGTGAGGAATAGGTTCCCAAGAGCCAGCCAGGGCATTAGGGCCAGCCCCTGCTCCCGTTGTTAGGAGTCCCACAAATAGGCCAAGCTATACAATTGTCACACATATGTAGAGGGTTTGGGTCGGTTCCATGCAGGCTCCCTGGTTGTTTGTTCAGACTCTGTGAGTTCCTATGAGCCAAGTTAGTTGAATCTGTGGGTTTTCTTGTGATGTCCTTGACCTCTCTGACTCCTATAATCCTTCTTCCTCCCTCTCTTCAGCAGAATTTCCCCGAGCTCAGCCTCATGTTTGACTGTGGATCTCTGCATCTGTTTTCATCAGTTACTGGATGAAGGCTCTCTGATGACAGTTGGTACAGTCATAGTGTGATCATAGGAGATTGTATACACTTTTTCGTTGGGACTACCAGCCCTCAAATAATGACATGGAGACTTATTTTAATTATGAAAGCTTGGCTTTTAGCTTAGGTTTTTCTCAACTAGCTCTTATAACTTAAATTAACCCATTTATATTAATCTATGTTCTGCCACCTGGCTTTTTACCTCTCTCTTATTCTGTGTGTTTGATTTGTTCTGGATCTTGGTGTCTCCTGTTTTTCTCTATTACCTCCCCTTCCTCTCTCTGCCCAGAATTCCTGCTTATCTCTCCTACCTAGCTATTGGCTGCTGTTCCACTTTTTATTACACCAATCACAACAATATATCTTCACACAGTGCACAAACATCCCATAACAGGAGATGGCCAGTTCAGGCTATAAGATACCATGAATTCTTAAACAAAGTTTGTGTATGTTTTGTAACAATATCTTGTAAACACAAAGCAGGTCTTACAAACAATTACAGAAAGCGTAAGTACTAAAAGCCCCTGGGAATCCTCGGAGGATCCTGTGATCAGTCTCTCTAACCTTAGACAGCCCCTTCCTGTCTTCATCCCCCCACCACCACCAAGGAGTGCCCTTCCCCATGCCTGTTCTCCCAACCCAGGGTTGAGTGGGCATGCCTATATGATATGCTGATTCTCTGGCCTCCCAAGACTGAGAAAACAGCACAGGAACCATTTTGTACTTTGGGGTTCAGAATCTTCCTGGTCAGTATGGGAAGGGAAACAGATAGGGACCAAAGGAAAGCAGGTGGTTTATTACCCACCAGTCAGTGCTCAGTGGGAAGTTGAACCAACTGGCCCACAACTCTCTATAGGAGCTCAGATGCAAGTTGGGAATCAGTCTTGAAGTTTCCTTGAAGGCATGAAAACAACTACAGCCACCTACGATGGCTAGAAGAGGCTTTTATAGACCCTGAGGAAGAAGGCCAACCTAAAGAGATTGTGGAAGATGGGGAGGACATGGGCCTGTAGCGTTCCATAGTCCTCCAGTGGAGCAACCTATGGTTTGTGCACATGCCCTCGGCCTGTTCTACAGATCTCTGCTTTTCATCATCTCCAATGTCAATATCTCCATCATACATTAGTATTCTTGCTTGTCTAGCATTATGCCCAAGTGCACCATGAGTTTTCAAGAAAACAAAATAAAATGTCTGAGTATTTCTGCCATGTTTGGCATCTGTTAACTGGTCCCACCAGGTCCCACAGCCATTTAGTTCCAAATAAACACACAGAGGTCTACATTAATTATAAACTGATTGGCCTAGTATCTCAGGCTTCTTATTAACTCTTATAATTTATATTAGCCCATAATACTTGTCTGTGTTAGTCTGCGTTAGCCATGTGGTTTGCTGCCTTTTTTGGTGAGGCAGTCACATCTTGCTTGCTCTGTGTCTGGCTTCCTGTGTCTGGGTGACAACTGCAGACTGAAACTTCCCTCTTTCCAGAATTCTCATTGTCCTGCCCCTACTTCCTGCGTGGTCACCCTGCCTATACTTCCTGCCTGGCTACTAGCCAATCAGCATTTATTTAAAATACAAGTGACAGGGTACAGACCATTGTCCCACAGCAGTCATCCTCTCCGTTCTACTAGACCACAGAGGTGCCTATTAGAACCTTCTGGAGAGATCCAGAAACAGAAATTACAGAACTCTGCTAACTTTGCTTTAGACTAAATGAAACAAGTATGGTTGAGAAGCCATCTTTTAGCTTCTTAGTGGTTCATTTGATTTTAAAAATAAGCTTCAAATCTTTCTGTAAAAATATTTCTATTGCAGTTTATTTACTTATTTAGTGAGTGTGTGTATGCCTATGCCGGTATGTACAGAGATCAGAGATCACTTGCAGGAGATAGTTCTTTTTTTCCACCATGTGGGTCCTGGGGTCTATTTTTTCTTTTAAATGTAGGGTAGAAGAAATCACAGCAATTGCTATTATTGCTTAACAACACCCCATAAGCTTCCTCCCTTACACCCCTCTCTCAAGAGACCCTCTCCATTTCCCATGGATTTCTCTATATCTTAAAACTGGCCAAAGATCACTATCTGGGAAACGTGTCTTGTGAATTTACAGTAGAAGGTCCATATTTCTACTCTTGTCCTTAATCTTCTCTATTTACAGATCTTGGATCCTGGCTTAGCAGCAAGTGACTTTACCCACTGAGCTATCTTGCCAGCCCACTCTGTACCTTTCTTTTAATAGGTGATCAACAAAGGAAGGGACCTTAGTCCCTGTAGGCAAGCAGGAGTGTCATGGAGTCAGATAAAATCTAGTTTTGAATGTTATGCAGGGCTTTGCAAGACCTTATGGGCCCATTTCCTTCTATTCTCACCAGGAGCTTGTTTCAGTAAAGTCTCATTGCTTCCTCCATTTCTAGAATACTGGAGTCAGACTTGGGGCAGGGGAAGAAAAGTTTGGTTGAGTGAATAGTTTCATGTTTGGGTTCACCAGTCATGGGATAATGGACACGGCTTCAATGTGACCTATATCCTCAAGGTTTATTTATGTATTTAAAATACAGGCTTTTTACACACACACACACACACACACACACACACACACACACACACACACACA
>NC_022020.1:27206323-27210840 GCF_000317375.1 Microtus ochrogaster
CACACACACACACACACACACACACACACACACACAGAATTTTCAGTTGAGTAAAAAAAAAGGAAAAAAGGAATACTTGGTCTCATTTCAAAATTCACAAAATGTGTAGCTTTTGTAGGCATCTCATGCAGGGAGCAGTCCGGACGTCATCCTTACTAAAAGGCCTATGGAAAATGGGCCACTTCTCTTGCTTTCTCTCCTTTCCTTTGGGTAAAGGTGGATGTTCCTACATTTAGGAAAGCCTAGCACTTCTTCCTCTTCTTGTCTTGGCCTTCCTGTTTGGTTCATGACCTGGCACAACACTTGTGGTCAGAAGGGGGGCGGGTGTGGGTCATTTCTTAAAGCAAAGTGCTTCTGTTTCTTTTTCTGTTTGAGTGTAAGGAATGATCCCTCAAAGTTGCTCCTGAGCCTCCCGCCCTCCACAAGACCAGTGATGAGGTTGATGAGGTGTTGGAAGATAGCAAGACAGTCTCCAGCGGCCCACCTTCCAACTTCCTAATTAGGAGCTCTGATGAAAGAATGGCTTGCTTGTAAAATACTCACTCACTGGGTGACACCCCAGCACAGCAAGGGGAGGCGAGGAAGTACACAGGGAGATAAAGCAGGGTGCTTGGCTTGCTTCCTCCCCAGTTCTTCCAGTTCATAGCCTTGCAGCTGCCTGCAGCTGCCATAAATAATGTCCCACAGGGCTTCCTGAGGCCAGAGAAGCCAGTGCAGCATAAATTATCACAGATACATAAAATAGCTGGGAGCCTTCACTTGGTGTTCTTCTCTTGAGACCAGAGGTCTGGATCTAGAATTCCCAACAGCCTTTTATGTCTGTTTGATAGGATCTATTTGCAGTCTTGAGAAACAGGCTGTTTCCAGGTCGTCAGCGTCACACATGAAACTTTCAGGGTTTCTGTCTTTAAACACCTAGGGTCATTGAGCTGTGAGAACACACGTCTTCCAAGTTTTCCCTCTGGAGAAGGAAGGAGCACCTGCTCGTGCTGTGTTGGATATGTAGCCTGATGTTTCCCAGGACTCTGGGACGTTATCTCTGGGACATAGCCACATTTCTTGTTCCCAAGTGAAAAAGTTTTGTACCGGAAAGACATGAAAGATGAAAAGACAAGCTGATTGCAGATGGACGAGATGCAGGGAAACGGGCCCCTTCTAAGAATAGAAATACGGACCCTTTGTTACAGTTTTACAAGGCATGTTTCCCAGATATGATCTTTGGTCAGTTTTAAGAGATGGAGAAGTCCATGGGAAACAGAGTGGCTTGGGAGAGGAAGCACTTACGAGCGGATATGGGAGCAACAGAAGCAATAGTTGTCAGTTTTTCTACCACACCTTTCTGGAGCTTGACTTTAGAAATTTTGATGACTGCTATCTATGCATTGTTATAGCTGTATAAATTCATGGTATTTATTTCCACTGCAGTCAGGTCCCATCACACCAAAGCATTTCCTTCTGCCATCCTCCACGATGTGCTGGAAGCCACCAGGGTGGTCTCGGTCCCATTTTGAGAATGTGACTCACTTAACCTAATGCCCTTGTGTTTAATGCATCTTTTTTCTTTTTCTTTTTTTTAAAAATTGATTTGTATTGATCTCTACATTTTTCTCTGCTCCCTTTCCTGCCTCTCCCCTCCCCCATTCAACCCTCCCCCAAGGTCCCCATGCTCTCAATTTACTCAGGAGATCTTGTCTTTTTCTACTTTCTACTTCCCATGTAGATTATATCTATGTAAGTCTCTCTTAGTTTCCTTATTGTTGTCTAAGTTCATTGGGATTGTGGTTTGTAGGCTGATTTTCTTTGTGTTATGTTTAAAAAACACCTATGAGTGAGTTCATGTGATAGTTGTCTTTCTGTGTCTGGGTTACCTCACTCAAAATGATGTTTTCTAGCTCCATCCATTTGCCTGCAAAATTCAAGATGTCATTTTTTTCTGCTGTGTAGTACTCCATTGTGTAAATGTACCACATTTTCCTTATCCATTCTTTGGTCGAGGAGCATTTATGTTGTTTCCAGGTTCTGGTTATGACAAACAAAGCTGTTATGAACATAGTTGAGCACATGTCCTTGTGGCACAATTGAGCATCCTTTGGATATATACCCAAAAGTGGTATTACTGGGTCTTGAGGAAGGTTGTTTCCTAATTTTCTTTGTATATTTTGGAGATCAGACCTCTGTCTGATGTGGGGTTAGTGAAGATCTTTTCCCATTCTGTAGGCTGTCATTTTGTCTTGTTGACCATGTCCTTTGCTTTACAGAAGCTTTTCAGTTTCAGGAGGTCCCATTTATTAATTGTTTCTTTCAGTGTCTGTGCTGCTGGGGTTATATTTAGGAAGTGGTCTCCAGTGCCAATGCATTCAAGTGTATGTCCCACTTTCTCTTCTATAAGGTTCAGTGTGGCTGGCTTTATGTTGAGGTCTTTGACCCATTTGGACTTGAGTTTTGTGCGTTGTGATAGATATAGGTCTATTTTCATTCTTCTACATGTTGATATCCAGTTATAATGCATCTTTTTCTTATGTGGCAATAATTTGTTCCATTTTATTCCAAAATATAGATGTGCCAGTTTTTTGCATTATTTTACTTATTGAAGGATGTTTCAATTGTTTCTAGTTATTTGGGTCTCTGCTTAAAAAAAAAATGTGTGACATATCTATCTACATAAACTACCTTACTATGCATTGCACACATACCTACAATGTTATAGATAAAACATAAACTGGTTCATTTAACTGTTTTTAGGTGTATAGTGTGGTGGCATTGATTGCATCTAGTGTTTTGCAACCATTGCTCTTTGATTTCCAAAACTTTTTCTGCACCTAAATAGAAACCGCTAAAACATTAAGGAATAACCTCCCATTCCCTCCAGCTCCTAGCAATCTGTAGTTTTTTTTTTCTCTATGAATCCATAAATGGACTTGTACAATATTTGGTTTTGTGGGTCTGGTTTATTGCTGCTAGCTTAATGGTTTCAAATTTCACCTTATGTTGTAGCCTGTGTTAGCATTTTTTTTTAAAAAAAATTTCCTTCTGATAGAGTCTTACATCATCCTGTTGTCCTGAAATTCCATCTATAATTGAGGATTCCCTTAAACTCCTGATCCTCTTGCCACTATCTCCAAAGTGCTGGAGTACAGGCATGCTCCAAGAAGCCAGATTTATTTCACTCATCTTAAAGACTGAATTATACATCATATATCATGTATATATATATGTGTGTGTGTGTGTTCGTTTGTTTCTACATTTCTCTGCCACTTGGGTTGTTTTCTATTTTTGGCTATTGTGAGTATATTGCCATGTACATTAATGGGCTAATTATATTAATTTATTCATCAGAATTGCCGATTCCAATTTCTTCTCCACCTCTACTTTTAAATTTAAACTCTTAGAAGGAGGGAGATTCCGGTTTCTAAAAATCTGGTATTTTGTCTGAGTCTAGTCATTGTTCTTTGTATTTATATTGAGGAATGAATTCCATTAGTTTTTTGTTCACTAGCTGTCTGAGTCTCCCCAAGAGAAGAAGGGACCCTCGGGTTGGTTGTGAGTTCAGTAGACACTGAGGGAAGGGCTGAAGGCTCTGTCTTTGCTTCCTCAGCCTGTGGAATGCTGTTTGTTGCTTGGGTCTAGAGGTGATCTTTGCTAAGGAGTTTGCATGTAGTACCAGCCTGTGTGAGCTAGAGTTTGCCAAGTTGGGAAGAGCTAAGTAGGGGCAGGAAGTACCAAACAGGGAGCACCTTGTCCACGCTGCAGCACCTGCTTCCTTGGAAACTCTGTCCGAACCCACCTGCACCCCACTAGCTCAGGTAATCCCTCACCCTTTAGAGTAAATGCAAGTTGAGACAGTTTGAACCAGGGGAGGGCTGGAGATAGAGTTCAGTTGGTAGAGAACTTGTCTACCATGCACACAGCCCGGGGTTCAAGCCCCAGCAGCACATACACTCAGTACAGTGACACAGGCTTGCAGTCCCAACACTTGGGAAGTAGAAGTAGGAGGATCAGAAACTCAAGGTCATCCTTGGACACAGAATAAATCTGAGGCTCTCTTGGACTACATGAGACCCTGTCACAAATAGGGAATAGATTACAATTATCACTACACTCCAGCCCAACTAGTTATGTCTTTAAACAATAGAAGGGTTTTCTTCCCCTGTTGCTCCTTTCCCTAGTGAATTCCCCTTCATTGATAAACCAAGCAGTAATGGCAGGAGCTCCGTCCAGCCTTTCCTAGCATAAATTTCAGTCCCACAGAAACTAAAGTTATAAAGTTCTTCCGTACAGTTGGGTTTGTCCTCTTTGTAGACTAAATAACCCTCCTTTCCTGTGTTTAAAACTGTTCTTTTGTTTCTAAATGTAACAAATCTTTCATCACATCCTACCCTAGCTTTCCAGGAAGTTGAAGATTCTCAGCCCAAGTGATTCAGTTGGCTTAAATGCTTACATTTCCAGTATGCTGGTGGTGTGTGTGCGTGTGTGCGTGCATGCCTCTCTCTCTCTCTCTCTCTCTCTCTCTCTCTCTC
>NC_022020.1:27210940-27214909 GCF_000317375.1 Microtus ochrogaster
TGTGTGTGTGTGTGTGTGTGTGTGTGTGTGTGGTGTTGGTGTTTCAGGAAGAAATTTTTAGAAGCACTGTTAACATACTCTGAATCCCCACTGCTGCACTCTGGTCACATTCCTGTAGGTCCCAGGGGTCCCAAAGGTCTTCCCATGGCAAAGTGGAAGAGACTTCTGTAGAATAAAATGGCTGCTCGGAGCCTGATGCTTGGGCATTGGCATTTCACTGTTTTGAGTACTTCTGTGCATCCTAGCTTCGTTGAGTTTTTCCTCAAATTGATTTTTTGTTGGGGGGGTGGGGGTGGATATTCCTTAAAGTTGACTAGTTTTTCCAAATGGAATAGGGCTGGGGTGTGTGGTTCAGTGGTAGAGGGCTTGCTTAGGATTTGATTCCTAATACGAAAAATGAAACAAATAAGCAAGCAAACAAACAAAAAAACCCAAAAAGTTGGTACAGGAGGAGAGGTAAACTCACCCAGAAGCCCAATTTCCGCTCTGAGAGCGATATCATGCAAAGCCCTTTCGTACATGCTGGGTGCAGGCTGAGAGCTTTCCTCGTGTTCTTCCCTGAACCCCCATGGCAGCCCTGCGTGTTCCCCATTTCACCACACAACAGGCAGACATTCAGGACCATAAGTCACCCGCCCATGTCACAAGTGGATTTCAACCCCTGACTCTAACCCTGGTTCCTTCAGAGCCACTCCACTACTGGAGTGAGCTGTACAGAAAATGCACGGCTGCACTGTCCCCCCAGCGCCTAAGACTCTGGAAGCAGCCCACCTGACCATCCCCACAGGTAGGAAGAGAGCACGCTCTGCCATCTGTGTGTTCATACTGTGTCTTTTTATTGGCTTTGTAATTGTTTAAAAAATTATCAACAAGTCTTTTCTATGTCAAATAACTGTTTGGTTTTAATAGTTGTATAAAATATACACATAAGAAGTGTTCAGTTTAGTAATATTATAATAAAAATGACTTGGATCAACACTGTCCATTCACAGTAGTTCGCCATGCCATTAACACCTCGCGCATGTTAACCGCTGTTTACTTTAAATAAAACCCTTCACAGTTCACGACTGCACATATTTTGAAGGGCTGGGAGCAAAGAGGTAATGAGAAAGCCGGAAGCGGAAGTGCAGAAGTGACCTACTGTGGTAACGGGGTCCCCACGGCGGGGAGGTTAATGGTTATGCTCGCTCAGCTCTTTGAAGACAGGCCTTTTCTTTCTTTGCTCCTACAATTGCGATTGCGTTGAAAAGTCAGCTGCTGCTGTAACCGCCACGTGATACGTGACCACTCTTCCCTCCAGACGCAGGTAGGGTGGTCCCTCTGTTGCACTGCCTTAAGGATGTTGGCACTGTGCGCGGCGTCTTGAGCCTCTGAAATCTTTGGCTTCTTGCTTCTCATCAAACTGGTACCCTCACTGTTTGGGGCTTTTCACCCCCCACCTCTCCATGGTCTGTTGGTTCCTCGTCCTGCACCTTTGTGCCCCCTTCTCATCTTCATGCCTATGTACCTGTCATTATCTGACCATCCTACGTTCGGATACGCTCTCCGGAGCTACTTTTATGTTCATTCATGTTCTTCAGATATTACATACTTAGGGTTTTTTAATGGCAGGCAGTGTTCTATTTCATTTCCCTTCTAAAAGATTACTTTCTCTACTTTAGTTTTGTGTGTGCTCGTGTGTAGACATGTGCTTGTGGTACAGGCACCCACGGAGGCCAGGCACGCGGGATCTCCTGGGAGCTGGAGTTACAGGAGGGTGTGAGCTGCCGATGGACCTACTGGGAATCCGCTTCTATAAGAGCAGGGCGTGCTCTTGACGGTGGGCTCCCATTTCTCCTTCCAATTCCCTTGTATATGACACATTTTACACATTTTATACAGACATTTATACTCTGCAGTTGGGAAGTTTTAATGACTGTGTACACCACCACTACACTCAGAGTGGACACTTTCACCCCCGCCCCCATTTTCCTGAGTCTCTTTGGAAAGTTTTCAGGAAATAGTTCTTTAAATTTTCTGTTTGTTTATTTAAGAAAAAACACTGGCTGGCCTGGACCTCTTCTGTGTAGACCAGGCTGGCCTGGACCTCTTCTGTGTAGACCAGGCTGGCCTGGACCTCTTCTGTGTAGACCAGGCTGGCCTGGAACTCTTCTGTGTAGACCAGGCTGGCCTGGAACTCTTCTGTGTAAACCAGGCTGGCCTCAACCTCACCTGTCTCTGCCTCCTGAGTGTTGGGATTAAAGGTATGTGCTACCATACCTGGCCTCTTTAAATTTTCTTAATAAATTAGTTTTCTATTATTATGAGTTTATTCCTGGCATGTGTTTGTGTGTGTGCATGTGTGTAGGTCAGAGCACAACTTGGAGGAGTCGGTTCTCTCTTTTCATGTCTATATGGACTTGAAGGATAGAACTCAGGTTGCTCCCATGGTGTAGTCAGGGCCTCTACCCACTGAGCCATCTCATGAGGTCTGCCCCCTTCCGGAATGGGAGTGATCTGTGTCCTGAGCATGTAGGTATTGTCCCCCAGGTCTCCTAGGCTTTCTTCACGTTTTATTCAGCTTTGTTCCTTGTCTTGTTCTCTATTTGAGACAGGGTCACATGATGTAGCCGTGCTTGGCCTTGGACTCCTGGCAATCCTTCTGCCTCACCTTCCGAGGGTTGGGACTCCAGGTGTTCTGCTGTATCTCTGTTAGTGTCTTTATGTTCACTGATGTGTCTGTCCCCAGCTTTTTGGCTGAGTGCGTATAGTGGACTTACAAAATTTCAGTTTAGTTCGTTTTCATTCTAGGTTTCTCTAGTATTATTGTTTTTATTTTGTCTTTTAGTTTCCATTTCTGTGTTTAGAGTTCCTCACAGTTCATTCAGTACATCATATTTTCCTCCAATTTTTTTGAGTTTGGTTTCACTAACTGCTTTAAAGATTTTGCCTCTTAACCCACCATCTGGAACTACTCAGAACCCGTTTCTGTGGGCGGCTCTTCCCCTGAGTACAGCACAGTTCAGTGTGTCACGGTGCATGCAGTAACTCTGGTGGAAAATCGGGCCTTGTAGAAAATACACGATGGCAACTCTAGATCGTGTTATGTTCTTCTGAGGATCATCACGTTTTGGGTTGAACAAGAGATCACCCTTGTGCTGTACTACAACCCAGAGCCATTGTTCTATGGCTTCGTATCCTGGCATTTCCCCCGGCTCCTTGGGGGTTCACCTGTTTCTAAGTCATTTGGTGGCTAGCTGAGTATTCAGCAG
Organism: Microtus ochrogaster; assembly: GCF_000317375.1. Lineage (NCBI taxonomy): Eukaryota > Metazoa > Chordata > Mammalia > Rodentia > Cricetidae > Microtus > Microtus ochrogaster. Next base: position 27,214,192 of record NC_022020.1, read on the forward strand.
TGAGAGAAGTCAGTCTCAGATTTTCTTGTTTCTAAGTTGTGCCCCGCCCCCTGCTTTTTGGTAGTTTTGACCTCTATCTTTGATATTTTAAGCCTAGAAGATTTAATTTTTTAGAGTCGGGAGACAGCTAGCTCAGTTGATAAAGTATCCGCCACGCATACTTGACTCTCAGTCTCCAGAACCCTCATACAAGCTGGGTGAGGGCATAAACCCTAATAAAGAGAGTGATGGATGCTGGTGGGGTAGAGACATGAGACTCTCCAGAGCGCATTGGCTAGCCAGTCTATCCAATCAATGAGTGCCAGGTTCAATGAGAGCCTTTGTTTCCAAAAATACTGTGAAGATGGTTCAGTGTGTAAAGGTGCCTGCTGCCAAGCCTGACATCTTGAGTTTGATCCCGGAACTCCCACAAGTTATTTCCTGACCTCTACACATGTGCTGTGGTCACCTGGTCAAACACACACACACACACACACACACACACACACACACACACACACACACAAATAAATAAATAAATAAATAAATGTATATTTCTTTTTGTGGTTTTTTGAGACAGTGTTTCTCTGTGTAGCCCTGGCTGTCCTGGAATTTGCTCTGTAGACCAGGTTGGCCTGGAATTTGCAGAGATTCACCAGTGTGTGCCTCCCAAGTGCTGGGATTAAAGGCGTGCGCCACCAAAGCCCGGCTTAAATGTACTTTTCTTAAAGGTGGAGAG
>NC_022020.1:27215111-27217000 GCF_000317375.1 Microtus ochrogaster
TCTCTCTCTCTCACACACACACACACACACACACACACACGCAAATTAACAATAATACAAGTAAATGCACAGTGATTTGTGTCCCCCCTCCCCCCAGATAGGGTTTCTCTGTAGCTTTGGGGCCTGTCCCAGAATTTACTCTGTAGACCAGGCTGGCCTTGAACTCACAGAGATCTGCCTGCCTCTGCCTCCGGAGTGCTCGGATTAAAGGCAAGTGCCACCACCATCTAGTAATAGATATGTTTTTTTAAAGATTCCATTGTTTTGCCACAAGACTTGCTCACAGATGGAATCTATACTTGGCTTAGATGCAGACTGGTCCACTATCCAGGATCAGATTTCTTCTTGGCCTCTGTCCATTTTCCCACTAGGTCCTTTAGGGTCTCCACCCCATCTGCATGGCTTAGCTTCTGATGAGGGATCTGAGTAGTTTATGCTCACATTTGTAATTCTTCCATGGTTTTGCTGCTGCCCGTGTTTCCCCTGCAGGTTCCGTCTGCATTTTCAGCCTTGACCTCTGCTCCCTGGCTCTGTCAGTGGCTGAGACAATGACTTCCCTCCTCTGTCCACAACCGTGTCTGTGAGCATTGGACATTGCTCGCGGGCCAGGAAGATAGCAACTCAAAAGTCTTACTACTTACTCTGGTGGCTTTGAGATTAATTTTTTTGCCCTTGCTTCTGATTGGTTTTAGATTCTCTCCAAGTTCTTCATAGTCTTTATTGTTGTTATTATGTTTTTATTATTTAGTTATCCTATATTTTATAGTTATATCTTTTATGATCATTTGAGTTGCCCGTCATTTCTGAAAATTCTGCCCATTAGACTCAGAAGTCCATTGTTTCTGTTTTTTCCATTGAAGCCCGAGTTAGTTCCTTTCTGAGTTAAATCTGTTTTGTTTTGTGATGACCTCTGTGTTCTTCAAAATTAAGTCTTTTTATGAAAAATGTGTTTGATTACTGTAAAGATATTGAGCATGGCACAGTAGCTCACACCTGTAATCCTTTCACTTGGGTGGCTGAGGAAGAACAATCAGGAGTTCAAGGGCAGCCTGAGCTATAGTCAGTTTGGAATAGAACATGAGATGCTACTTCAAAGATAAAAAAGAAGGAAGGAAGGAAGGAAGGAAGGAAGGAAGGAAGGAAGGAAGGAAGGAAAAGAAGGAAGGAAGGGATGGGGTAGAAAGAGACAAGGAGACAGAACAATGGATAGGATTTATGTATATCTGGATCGTTCAGCTCCTGAAGTTCTTGTGTGTTAGTGGTGCCATTTTCCCATGATCATCTCTTTCTTTTCTAAGTAGTTTTTGGGTTGTGAGTTACCGATTAGATGTGCAGTAAACATGGAGCCCTGATTTGAGCCTCCAGAGTTTTCCATCTGCCTTTGCTCAGTGTTCTTCAAAGGTCACAGGCCAATTTTTGTGTTTGTCTCTCAGGCTGAGAGTCCTGCATCAGGCAGATCATATACACGTGTGTCCCCAGTCTTCTTGAGGACAAGATAGTGATCATAGCCCCAAGGAGAGCTTTTCCCCCTGATGCCTGCAGAGATGCCTTAGGTCTAGGCTGATAGCGTATTTCTCTAGCCTTTCCCATCACCGACTACAGTATAGCTCTTTAAGATTTTGTCATAGTGTTCTATAATGGCAGGAAAAAAGGCAGGTCTTCAGAGTCTTTGTCATAGAGGCACAAATCCCATCGATGAGGACAATGCCCTCATAACCCAGTCACCCTTCAACACTGTAGCATTGGTGAGGAGGCTTCAGCATAGTGCTTTGGGTGGCACATAGCAGACAAGTAACTGCAGATGTTCATCTCTTCAGACACAGTTCCAAGTTAATCCTCTGGGAAGCTTTCTCTCGCTCCCCTGGACAGAACTCTTCCTTCTACCTGTG
>NC_022020.1:27217100-27225258 GCF_000317375.1 Microtus ochrogaster
CTACATTCTAATGACATGTGTGTATATCACACTCTCCAGCAGTGTGAACACCTCAATAGCGTTTTCTGCTTGATTCTTCAGGGTCTGTTAATATCCTTCTTCCATAGCAGGGACTGTTGTATTGTTTGATTGTCAAGCAGGCTGGTCTCCATCCTGTTACTAAATGGATCAAGATCAATTCTTAGTGGTCATGATAAAGAATCTGCCATATTTCTACAGGAATCAGAAATACTCTCCACTCAATGCTTAGCAGATTGTTTTGCTGTCCCTGGGGCTCACCATGTGACCTAGAGACTTTCAGGGGATAGTTTCTTCAGTGTATTCCAAGATGTTGTGTTTTCCTCCTCCAGTCTGTGAGAAAGGCTTGAGGTTCTCTGTTTTCTTACCCAGATAAAGATGTCTCCGTCCATTCAGTTCCTTGCCCAACTCTGGAGCTAGTGCCATCTCTGAAGAGATTCCCAGCTGCCTCTTCTCGTCCTTCTTGCAAAGAATGTGGGTTTCGATGTGTGACTATTTTCAAACTGCTTTGTTTCTTTTTGGATTGGTTAATAATAAAGCTCCCCAAACTTGAACAGAAGCACCCAGTGCAGACTATCTGGAGTAAGAAGCCAGTTCCGCCATGTTTTCACTTCCACTTCTTCCTGTTCCAGCTGTCACTCATGGCCGTGGGGAAAACTTTGTCTCCGTTTTGTGTGAAAGGGAATTTGTTATGAACCAAAAGCATTTTTCTGTACTCCACCTGCTGGATATAATGAACAAAAGCCTCAGTAGAAGATCTAAATATTTAGCAAATGTAACCTCAGCCTCTAAACTTTCAAGCCTGGAATACATTTCACAGACTCTCGGATTTGAACCCAGGCCAGATACATGCATACGGATCCTGATTATTTGTGTTCTTTGGCAGCCAGTCTAGAGATGTGTTACAGTTCAGCCGTGTGCACAGTTCTTTACAGATGTTGCTAGTGGAGCTCCCTCTGCCTCAACTTTCTTCTCTCTATCTCTCCCTGGACAGTCTCGTTCATGCCATGCTCCCCACCCCTGCCTGGTTTTGACACTCGAGTCTCACTGCGAATGTGTTCTCTCTGCCACAGGGACTTGGCCTGGCTGCTGCCTCTGTCTGGAATGTGCTTTACAGGCCTTGCTCATACTTCTTCATCTGGGTCAGTTTCTGCTCTGCCTTCGATGTCAGCCTCCTTCCTCAAGACATCTCTTGAGCAAGTTAAAACCCACTGTTTTATGGCCCGAGAATGTTGGATATATTTCTCTGTGTGAGCTTTTGTACAGAGTTCATCCTGAAGCAGACTGTCTATATGGGACACATGATACACAGATGTTCATTTTATTGTTAGCTATATATTTATTTTAATGTGTACTTTTATTTCATATTTTAAAATATGAACTCACCACTTTCCCCCTCCCTTTCTGTTTTCCAGCTCCTCCCAGGTATCCTTTCTTCAACCCCTCCCATCCTTCTCAAACTGATAGCCTCTCTTTCTTTGATTGCTGCATACATATGTATATATAGCCACAAATATATATATATGTATATACACAAATATATATGTATACACACACATATGTTTGTGTTCTGAATTACTTTTTGTTGGTGGTGTATATATGATTTCAAGGCTGACCACACTGCATTGGACAACCAACAAGGGGACTCTTCCCTGGGAGTGGCTTCTCTCTGCAGTCCGTAGACCCCTGCTGTTCTTTGTCTAAAAGGGTAGGACCCTGTGAAAATTTCCCTTTCCTCGTTAGCATGTCTGTTGATATTGCTACTTTTGCGGTCTTGTTTATGCATTGTTTCTAAGAGCGGCTGTTTCACCGCAGACTTCCTGCTGTTCTGGCTCTTACACTCTTTCTGCCTCCTCTGCCTTGATGTTCCTGGAGCCTCCAAAGCAGAGCTGTGATGTAGATGTATCTCTTGGGGATGGACTCCCCATGATCTCGGCATTGTGTCCAGCTGTGGTTTTCAGGTTGCTGGAAGGAGAGGCCTCTTTGATGAGGCTTGGTAGCTACAGTCATCTAGGAAAGGTGACTCACGAAGAGAGCTTAAGGGCTATGGGTCTTTTAATGGATGCTTTAAAAAATGTGCACAGTCTACTGGCAATTAACAACCCTTTGTGAACATTGTAGGCTATCTGACAATGACCCTACAGTAGATACAACTGAATCTATCTTAAATAATAAATTTATAATAAATAGGTAAATTGCCTGAGTTAGAGGTCCCACCCTCAGATAAAGGGCTAATGTGGCAAACAAGCCTTTGAGAAGCAGTATGAAAATACCAAGATTTGGAGAATGATGTACTTACAATAAGCTCTAGCAAAGAACTTTCTGGTGCACCACTGTCATCTCCAGGCTTGATATATAATTAAGAGTTATTAAGAACTCACTGACTCCAGGCAGTGGTGGCACACGCCTTTAATCCCAGCATTGGGAGGCAGAGGCAGATGGATCTCTGTGAGTTTGAGATCAGCCTGGTCTACAGAGTGAGTTCCAGGACAACCAAGGCTACACAGAGAAACCCTGTCTAGAAAAACAAACAACAAACCAACAAACAAAATATAAAAAACTAAAAAAAAAAAATGAAGTATATTGTATGTCTATAATCCCAGCACTTGAGAGGTAGAGAAGAAGGGAGTGTCAAGTCTACTCCGGACCACACAACAAGACCCTGTCTTGAAAAAAAATGTTGAAAGGCTGCACAAGTGATTAAGTGACCAACTTAACCAGTGTGCCCCCTCCTGGGATGATGTCAAGCCAGTGACAGGCCAGGGAGTGGGAAGGCTGAGGTTTTCTTGTGGCTCCCCTCTATGGACTACACATATCAGAGGCAGGATGGAACCTTGTAAGCAGAGCTTGTACCTTCAGATGCCAACTGTCTCAGAGTCACAGGGCTATGGGTACTCACTCATAAGTGGCTCTTAGACATAAACCAGAAAAGAAAAAACAGCCTACAATCACAACTCCAGAGAACCTAGACAACAAAGAGGACCCTAAGAGAGACATACATGGATCTAATCTACATGGGAAGTAGAGAAAGAGAAGATCTCTTGAGTAAATTGAGAACATGTGGATCATGGGAAAGGGTAGAAAGGAAGAAGGGAAGAAGGGAGGGAAACGGAAAAAATATATAGTTCAATAAAAACAATAAAAAATCCATTCAAAATATATGAGGAGTCATATGGTAAGAACAAAAATGAAAACAAACAAACAAAACAACACCCTTGGATTCAGTGTACCATGGATTAAGTACAAGTGACTTTCCCAAAGTTACAAAGTCAGTTAATAGAGGAGCCAAGATTTCATGTCTGGGAGTCGGTTTCAAAAAAGTCTTCTTCAGTCTATTTTGATCTAGGCTGATTTAAAATTTTTTAGATTTGTTTATATTTTGTTGCTGTGTAACGAGTGTTTCTCTTGCATGCTTGTGTCTCAGTCACTTTTCATTCACTGTGTAAGACACCGTGACCATGGCAACTCACAGAGGGAAGGTTTATCTGGGGCTTATGGTTCCGGGGGACAGGAGTCTGTGGCCAATGTCTTAGTCAGGGTTTCTATTGCTCTGAAGAGAGGCCATGACCATGGTTGGCTTACAGTTTCAGAGGTTTAGTTCCTTATCATGATGGTGAGAATGAGAAGTATGACAGCTCACAGGCAGACATGGTGCCGGAGAAGAAACTAAGAGTTCTACGACTATATCCTCAGGCGGCAGGAGACTGCCACACTAGGCGTGGCTTAGGACCTCAAAGCCCGCTTACACAGTGACACACTTCCTCAAACAAGGCCACACCTTTTAATAGTGCCAGTTTCTATAGGCTGTACATTCAACCACATGAATCTATGGGGTCTATTCCTATTCAAACCACCACAACCATCATGCCAGAGGAATGTGGCAGCAGGCAGGCATGGCACTAGAGCAGCAACAAAGAACTCACATCTTGTTCCACAACCAGGAGGTGGAGAAAGCACATTGGGAATGGCGCAAGTCTTTCGAGTCCAACAACGCCATACCTCCTAATTGTTTCCAGATAGTTCCACCAACTTTGGATCACATAATTGTCTTAGGGTTTCTATGCCTGTGAAGAGACACCATGACCACAGCAACTTTTACAAAGGAAAGCATTTCATTGAGGTGGCTTGCTTATAGTTCAGACACTCAGTTCATTATTGCCATGGCAGGGAGCATGGTGGTGTGCAGGCAGACTCGGTGCAGGCTACATCTTGGTCAGAAAGTAACAGGAAATGGACTGTCTATCACACTGAGTGAAGCCTGAGGAAAAGAGATCTCAAAGCCTGCCCAAACGGGGACCACTTCCTTTAACAAGGCCACACCCACTTCAACAAGGCCACACCTCCTAATAGTGCCACTCCCTTTGGGATTTTGGGAGCCAATTACATTGAAACGACCATAATAGTCAAACATACAAACTTATGGTGCCTTTCTCAAACCACCATAGTATATCATTGGATTTGTGGGAACTGGAGTTACAGACAGTTGTTAGCTACCATGTGGGCGCTAAGAATCAAACCTGGATCTTCTGCAAAAGTAACAAGTGCTCTTAACAGCTGAACCATCTTTGCAGCCCCAAGGTTATTTAAATTAGGCGATAACCCCAGGAAGAAGTTCTTCTGAAATGATTAGAGAATTAGTAACTTTTGTTATTTTGATTATTTTTGAAACATGGTCTTACTATGTAGTCTTCAGCTCATAATCCTCCTGCCTCAGCACCCACCAAGTGCTGGGACTATGGGTGTGCACCATTGTGCCCACCTGCCAGTAACATTCTTTAATTTGAAGGAATCCAAAAATATCAACACTTTGATAAAGATTTTCTCCAGCACCATGTTTTCTCGGAAGGGTCATACCTTTTTTTTTAATCTTCAAACTCTGTAGGTCTGGCACAGTGTAGGAGCTATGATTTTCTATGATTATGCCTTGTCTGTTTATGACCTGTCTGCTCCCAATCCCCACTCTGTCTTTGCTTTGGGACACTGGAGCAGGACTGCAAACGTTTCTCCTCCACCAGTGTTGTGAGGGTTGCCAGTAGAGGGCGCTGGAGGGACGCTGTTGGAGAAGGGCTTTTGTTGTGGCTCCTGGGGCTTCCCCTCTTGCTGGGGCAGTGTCTATGGAGACCTGGTGGCGCACGGTCTCTGTTATGACTGTCTAGAAAGTTGCATCTGCAGAGCTTCACCAGCATTCCGATCGGAAGCTTCCTAAAGCGCCATCCAGTGGGCTACAGACGCATGCTCCTAGTACAGCCCGCATCTCTTCATTGAGGGGGCACCAGTTTCAAGTTTATTGCTTCCTCTCTTCAGCCCTGGGAATAGCAGCTGCTCCTTGCACCTGTCTTTGCAGTGATCCTTAGATCTCTAAGGATCTCTTTCCCTCCCTTAGCCACTAAGACCTTCCTGTTCGCATTATTGATGTGAATCCTGTCTCCTGCTTTAATGCTGACTCATAGACAGTAAATGATTAATAATTGGATGTGTTAGTGCACCATCAGGGGTAGATGCTTCTACTTCCTGTTCCTGCTTTTGAGGATGGCACCCCCAGAGGTCCAAGTGTCATGCATGTTGTCGAGCAATCTTAAACCCTTTCTCTCTTTGACTCAGTTAAATGTGGGGGACAGTCTGGTAGCGCCCCATTTTCCTCTCTCTTGCCCTCCCTTCAGAGCCTTCCTGGAGCACCTGTGGTGTCAGAGAAAGCCTGGCCCATTCTAAAGCCGGTGCCATTGTCCAGCTCTCAATGCAGGTGTCCTGTTTTGAGAGTGACATAGAGTTTCCTGTTCATCTCCACGGGGACTGCCAGATGCTCAGCTGGTGTCCCCAGACCCTCAGAGTCCTGACTTTCCACCTCACACAGAAGCTGGTCTGCGTTTCCCTATGGCAGGAAAATGTAAAATGTGAAAACCACAATGAAGTCCACTCCTGCGCACATTGCCTTTCTACGCCCACATCCTCAAACACTTGAACCAAGTGAATGAGCTTCTTAGACTGAATGGAGTTCCCAGCAGGGAGGCCCCTACCCTTCGCTAAGGCTAGAGCAGGGTGAGGTTTTGCTTGTTTATGTCATAAAGCGGACACTGGCGTTTAGCTGCTGCTTCGGTAAATTTAGCCCGTGTGGTGCAATGGGGTAGGAGGAGGAAGTGATTTGGAAAATATCTCCTCCTCACATCACAGACTTTCAAGCCCCATCAGAAGACCCCCAAATTAGGTCCTGTAATATGTGCTTGGGTGAAGCAAACCCTCGTCTGGCTTCGGGCAGTGTGTGACCTCATTTCCTGTTTTATTAACCAGGGTGTAAAGTTAACAGTGTAATATGTCATGGTCACGATGTCAGCTGCAAAGTGGAACTGATGTTTGGCGAGCTTCCAGCAGTCCTAGCACAGGGCCCCCAAAATTTGAGGGGATGTTAGTAGCGTCGGTGTGACTGCCTGATGTCACATCCCTGCGCCTCCAGCTCCGGCTGAAAGTTAGAGTGAGTTTTATGTGCAATGGCAAAAGGAAATTCTTTCTGGGAAGCAAAGGACAGGTTTGGGAGGGGGATTATGCCATTTTACTGGTTGTGCTTTTGGGATGGAGAATACGTAGTTTTCACGGTTCATTTGGACTTCAGTCGCCCTATAGTGTCATGATGGCCCCTAACAACTTTTGTGGGCTGGGGACATAATTCAGCAGTTCAAGCATTCACAGTGCCAGTGTGAATGGAGTTTGAATCCCCAGGACATACACAGATGCCACATGAGTATGATGGTCTGCATGCAATAATTCCAGCTTCGGAAGGTAAAGACAGGATATCCCCAGAATAAGCTAGCTAGTAGGACTAGCTGCATCGGTGAGTTCTGAGTCAATTGAGAGACCTTGTCTGAATAACTAAGGTACAGTGTTGTTGGGGGATGCTTTCCAACAACAGCCTTGTGCCTTTATGTGTATGTCACACATGTGAATGCAATACCCTCCCCTCAGGGATGCCTACACACATCCACAGCATCCATACACATGTGTCCACCACACATATACATACGAGCATGGAAAAAGAAAAAAAACTTAATTTGTGAAAAGTAGAAAGACACCATTTTGCTGTTGTTGAATGGAGGGACCACTGTCACTATGGTAGCCAATATGACAAGAATGTCCCTGTGCCGTGGGCCTGAGTCCTCTCCCTAGCCCTTTGGCAAACAGAAATTCCATCATATAAGCATTGAAAGTGATGACGATGACATCATTTTTGTTTTGCTCTTTGTGGTCAAGGGCATCCCTAAGGGGCAATCTCAGATCTCCTAACCCCTCAAGCATTTAAAAGGCAGAGAGTCACCTTCTAAAAGTTGGCTCATCAAAAATGCAAATTTCAAACTTCGTGTACAGGCTGTACTGGGGCAGCAGAGGTGTTTGCCTCAGTACTGAGTCATGGTGGTAATGTTTTGTGTGTGTGTGTGTGTGTGTCTTAGGTAGATAAGAGGTGAGAAGATCATTTCCAGAAGCTGCTACTCAAAGGCCCTAGGTATAACCTCCCTCCCCCCCCAGCTCATTTTACGAATTTCATAGAAGTAATAATGAACTACGACTCTGTGGCCAGCAAAGATCAGAGAGATAAAGGCTGTGAGAGTCAGGGAGGGAGTGACCCTAATAGCCAAAGGGTGAGAATTCTCCAGGGAGAGGAAGCAGACCTGAGTCTCCAGGATTCCCAGCAGGACCTGCCCCGGAGGCCGCAGCGGATGCTCGGGCATCTCATCATTTCGTTCATTTTGAATTGCTCATGGCTCAGAGAACTCAGCAAGCTTCGGAACAGATGGTGCCTGTATCACAGGATGTCCCCTTGTCCTATTTATTCCAGAATGAACCACGTCTTTGTAAACACTACAGTCGTGGCGCAGAATCATAATTGGGCCTCTTCATCTCTGGAAAGGAGAACGGTTGCTTTAAGCTAGCATTTTTCAAACTGTGGCTGTGACCCATTAAAGCTGTGGTCTGGAATCGAGCTAGGTTTGACCTTTTAGTTCACAGAAAGAACACAACGTACCCCATACTTTTTGTGAAATTGTGTGTTTCAGCCAGGTGTATATGTAAGGGTTTCTATGTTCTGGGTTATAATGGTGAGGGGTGGGGGTACTCCAAAACTCTGAAGTACCACTTAAGATAACTTACAATATTA
>NC_022020.1:27225613-27233471 GCF_000317375.1 Microtus ochrogaster
TTTCTAGGTGGTCCATGAGTGAGAGAAAGAGAGAGAGAGAGAGAGAGAGAGAGAGAGAGAGAGAGAGAGAGAGAGAATTTAAAAGAGACAACCATTGAGCGAGAACGTTAATTCTGCCATATGCTAGGCAACAGAGTGCCTGTTCTTAATTCTCACATCACATCACATTCTAAGACAAAGCCCTTTGACACTGACTGAAAATTTTGAGTAAATCCTTAATTTTACTTAAATTTTTTCCAATTCATAATATCTTAGCTTAAGTAGAAGCCTGTCAACTTGACAATAGCTGTATGATCTTGCACACTGTGTACAAGGAAGAAAAAGTCCTTGAGTTGTTAAGCGTGCTTGTAAGTTTCTAGATGATTCCTCTTCCAAAGATATAGTAAATCCCTCATATTGCCTTGCTTCCAAACAAGGTGGAACTGTTTCTACTTTAGCTTTTCTCATTTGCCTTCAGCATCTCCTACTTAATAGTAGGATGACTGTAGAAAAAGACGCAGCTGACTCTCTGGAATGCCTGATGTCACCTCCGAGATGCCCAGTGTCCTTCCACAGAGATACGCTTAGAAACCCGAGACGTGTTACCCATTAACACAACATTTATTAGTATCTATAAGGTGCAGAGTGTGATACGGGGGGAGGGATGGGGTAAACAATATCAGGCGTCTTCATCAGAGCCTGCTCCGCAGCCAGGGACCGTGGTGACTTTAGGCAGTGTTCTGGGCAGAGCTGGGGATTTGGGCGCCACTGCCTTCAATGCAAAGCAGGGGCCTCATCTTCCATGGCAGCTGATGGACTGGTTAGCCTTTCGTCTGGAAAACACTGGCGGCCACTGGGGGAAACGGCCGGCTCCATTTCTAGGATGTTACTGTCAAACGCCCATATGCTCCTCATGCTTTGTAGGGAGCGTTGGACGCCTTGTTGCCGTCAGCTTGGAACTGAGTGCATGTGAGAGGCACGTGACAAGCAGATGGCTTTGAGACTGAGTTATGGAAGAGAGTTGCGCAACCGAACGTTCCCACGTTCAATGTTCCAAACAGCACAGGGACCCGCTTACTGCTCCCTTTCTGCAAGAACCGACAGCTCTTTTCCTGACTGGAAGCTAGTCCACCCCAGTGAGGCAGACGCAGGGCTAACACCGAAAGTCCTGAGTTTACTTTGCCAAGCTTGTCCCCTATCACTTTGTTGGGGGTTATCTACCGTTCGGGATTTCTAGGGCATACTATTGACTTTGATTCAGTAGGAATCTATGCAGTCTGGGTTTTTACTTGACTGGAGAAATTAATCCACAGCATCTCTCTCCTCATGAATAGATGCTCAGGGAGAGGATGCCAGACTGGCATGGTCCCCAGGGGCCACCATCCAATGCCTGACACACACCGGGCCTCAGTGTCTATTGAGCAAACACATGGATGGTGGCTTGGTTGGTTGTTCAGGCCACAGGGCACAGCAGTGCTTTGAGCCTCTGAAGTCACAGACTCCATTTCATCAGTGTGTGGTGGTTTTCAGTTTGTCTTGGCCAATGTTATCCTTGGGTTTGGTTCATATAAGAAAAACTAACGACTATTCTAAGTATCGTAGATTGCTTCTCTGTATACTTTTCCTGGCTACATCTTCAAATCATCATACAAAGGCACAGTAACCCATGTTTTATCATTCCCTGTGTGTCTGAGATTTACTAAAACAAAACAGAATTGTATTAGCCAAGTTATAGACTAAAAAGAAAAAGGTCATGAATCATCTTATTATAAAAAAGCAAAACATTGTTATAATTATTATGAATCTTTTTTAAAAGCAGGGACTCTCTATATACCTACCCCTGGCTGTCCTGGGACTTGCTGTGTAGACCAGGCTGAACTGAGTCTTACAGAGGTCCACCTGCCTCTGCCTCCTAAATTCTGGGATTCAAGGTGTGCACCACCACATTCGACAGAACGTTATTATTTACCATGTTGTCAGATAACTCAGTTCAGCTCCTCCATCAGCACTTGGAACTCTCAGAGCTTCATCATCTCTCTCCCATCCTAAACATGACCGTGTTGTTATAAGATTTTTTTTTTTTTTTTTAGGGAATAATTCCTGTAGATCCTTGTCAAACAAGTGAAAACTCTCATTGGTTTTAATCCACAGCCATCATATTGTTGCTTTAGATTAAAAAAAAAATGTGTGCGTGTCTGGGTGTGGCTTTGTACTTGTGCATGCAGTAGCCCTGGATGTCAGAAGAGGACATCAGGCCCCTGGAGTTGCAGTTAGAACCAGGTGTGAGCATGGGATGTGCGTGCTGGGAACTGAACTATTCTTTGTGGGAGCCTTACGCTCTTAACCGCTAAGCCGCCTCTACAGCCCCTAGATACCCGTCTTTAAACACAGCAGAAGACAAAGGAGAAAAGCCTCAGGCATAAACGTAGTGTGTTAGATAATTAAGTAGTTTACCCCTCCTACACAGTTGTTATTAGTCTCTGGCTAAATGCGAATCCGTTTAATTCCTTCAAGCTATATAAAATGCGACGAAAATATACAGTCTCACAGTATGTTGAAACGGCGTGTGAAAGGCCTTCCCGCGGCATCTGTGTCATATGTCAGAGATGAATAGTGTTTCTGATTTGATGGCCACCTGGGCCAAGTTTACTTTAAGAGGAGGCCTGCTTGGAGACATAACGGTAACAGAAATGGTCTCTTGGGAAAGCCTATTGGTGAGGTTTAACTTTTTTTTTTTTTGAGGTATGCTTTCTTTATGTCTTCTAAGTGGGCATTTTATAGGCCCTGGGCCAAAGTGCCTTACAACCATGCTTAACTACCATGGACACTGCCTGAATGTTCGGGGAGACCCAGGTGGTGGAGGCAGAGGAGGGTGGGGTTTGAGGAACCTTCGTCTGAATAGCAGTTTCTGCTCTTGAAAGCGTGGTGGGGAAGCCAACAACATCTACAGGACCTGGGAGTCCTTTCTGAACACAGCGCTCCCCGACCAGCCCTGTCAAATCAGCTTTCATATCCAAACCAAATCCTCAGGTGATCTATATGCATGTACGATTCTGGGGGCATCATCCTGGGACCCCAAAGTTTCATGGTGACCAAGCACACCATGCCATGGCTTTGCTTTCCCTTCCTCTCTCCTCGTGTTTAGAATCTCCCCGTTTTAGAGGCTAGCATCCACAGCTGAAGGCACCCTTCTCTCCTCACCGCTCCTACACCTACTCTCTTAACCCTAGATCACTGTGCTTGCTGTTATCAAGAAACCATTTCCAGGGCTCATCCCCTGACTGTGGAGGTTTCCTTGGTAACACCTACTGCTGGGATGAGCCTTCTTACGCTATGCTGAGATCCCATGCTTCCAGGCTGTCCACGGAAATGCCACTCCCTTTTGGTTTTAAGAGCCATCTGTGTGTGGGGGAGGGGGTGTGGGAGGAGGATTTCTGTCTCTATCATAGACTTCCTCCAGTTTCACTATCGGTTTCTTTGCTAATATTTGTGGGGTGCTGGTGGGGGAAGGAAGGGTAGACTTGTTAGGTGCCTGGGGTCGTCAAACCAGGGCTTTCTCAGTAGGGGGAAAGAGCGTGGAACTGCTAAGGACCAACTTCTCAGATCCCTCTGGAGGCTTCACACGGCCTCATCTCTGTGTCCTGAGGTGCAGCTTGCGGCAGGTGCCCGGAGGCAACCGGAAATCCAAACCAAGACCTAGACTGACCAGCCAGTTGGCCCCATAGAAGCAACTTGGTCCTTCTGTTCCAAACTGTGCTGGCAGGGGAAGGGCTCAGCAGAAAAGTGAGCTGGCAATTTAGAAGCACTGCTTACGAATTCAGGCTCTGTGGGCTGGGGGTTAGCGCAGCCAATGGTCAAGGGAACATTTTAGGGTCAACCAAAATAGGGAGCACCCAGGCAGATCCCCCTAGTCAGAAGATACCGGCAGGGGGAGAAACAAGATGGCTTTCTGGCCATAGTGAGTCCGAGGACCGCGCTTGCAGCTCCCGTTCTTCTTGAGGCCCACAAACCAGTTCTTCTCCGCGTGCTTCTTGGATGTGTAAGTGTTATAATGGTTTTCTTCCAGCCTTTCTAGGAACAGGCATTCCTCATCTGGTGTCTGCTAAAGGATAAAAACCAAGGGGAGAAGGACAGAACAATTAGTGAGTGGTTTGAAATAGGGTTCCCTTCCTCTCTTGTTCGCCAGCTATGTGAAGATCTCAGATTCCTCCCCACACTGGTGATTTTCACTAAAAGGCTGGGATTTTTGCCTCAGTGTTGTTATGAGCACAAATACTTATGTGAAATGTGCTTTGCACATCCAAACACACAGAGGAGCGTCAGTGTGTTTCTGTTGCTCTCAGACAGGCCTTGAGCTCCTGGTTCTCTTATACCTGCCTTCCATGTGCCACCATGACAAGACACTTAGAGAAAGAAAAAAGTAATCTAACTTATTTCTATTGTTTCTGAAAAGAACTGTACTTCTCAATTTTAATAGAAATGGGTTAAATCAAGATGTGAGAGTTAGCCAATAGGAGGCTAGAGCTAATGGCCAGGCAGTGTTTAAATGAATATAGTTTCTGTGTGATTATTTTGGGTGTAAGCTAGCAGGGTGGAGGGAACAAAGGGCCACGTTCCTCGTGCAACAGTTTGATATATTGCCAGGGAGTAAATGCAGGACCTTGTATATTCTAGTCAAAGGTTCTACCACAGAGCGATGTCCCCAACTCTAGACAACTGTTCACATTTCACAAAACTCCCCTATCTCTTCGTGCACATGTAGAATGTATAAGGCTCTACAGATATAGATTCATAACCTGTTAAGGTCATAGTCCTTTTTTTTTTTTGATTTTTTTGAGACAGGATTTCTCTGTTTTACAGTCCTGTCTGTTCTGGAATTTGCTTTGTAGACCAGGCTGGCCTCAAACTCACAGAAATCTCTCTGCCTCTTGAATGCTGGGATTAAAGACATGCACCACCACCTTATCTGCTGTTTTAATATTGAGCAATAAACTGATGAAAGTATATTCAATATCCCTACCAAGGAAAAGCGAAGTTAAAATATTATTAGTCATTTATTAGTTAGGATATCTTTCTGAGTATGACTTGGAGATAGGTATCAAAATCTGAACCATCCTCTCTCCATGTTTCCCTTTCTCTTCTTTGTTCCACTTCTGGGACTTGAACTTAAAGTTTTCCCACGTGCTAGGCAAGCCCCTCCTGCCCTAAAGCATGTATTATTACCTTTGGTGCAGCAATTTCCCTTCTAGGACTTTGCCATTAGGAAGCAGTTGAATGAATATAAAGTCCTATTTTGAGGGTGGATTTTGAAGTATTGGCTATCGTGGCAGTACAATGGAAGATGCCTATGACAAGGTGATAAAGTTCCTCCCTCACGGTAGAATCCA
The DNA here is from genome assembly GCF_000317375.1 of Microtus ochrogaster. Taxonomy (NCBI): domain Eukaryota; kingdom Metazoa; phylum Chordata; class Mammalia; order Rodentia; family Cricetidae; genus Microtus; species Microtus ochrogaster. The sequence goes on from NC_022020.1 coordinate 27,230,980, forward strand.
GTGCGGCTTTGGCTTATTGAAATAGCCCAAGCATGTCAATAATATGGTTATTTGGGAAAAGTCTATCAGCTGATATTTTGCCTGCAATTATTCTATTAAGAGGGAAAGAAGTCAATGTTTCAAACTTCTATAGGAGCAGATTCTGGAATGCTCATACTTAATTTGAATTTAAGGCAGCCATGTGGAAATTCTTACGCTATACACTGTCCTTTTGATGACCTGCCATATCGGACTGTGCCTTTACCAAGTCATGATCCTTATGTGCTCTTCAAGCACAGCTGAGTTCTGATTCCCTTGCCATGGTTTTGGTGTTCTATCAGATCATTCACTGTTCTTTATATGTGGACGTGTTTGTTTTATTAGGGTACGAGACCTACCAAATGGAGAGGTGAACCTTGCTAGCCTCTCTGGTCTTGTGTTTCCCTTTAGACCCGGCTTTGCGGACGCTGGCTGCTCATTACCTCGCGAGTGGGGAAGCGGAATTCTTTTCTCTTCCTGCTTGGGTGGGAGCCAGATTTCTGCTAAGCAGAGTTTACCGCTGAGCGACATCCCAGCCCCAGCGCTTTTATTAGCAAGGAACTATGCAACAGGAAGTGTCCGGCTTCTTATTCATTTATAGTCTGGGGAAGTGACACCTGGGTGAGACATTGTGGACCCTTCTGGAACAAAACAGGCTATAAATATAGTATTTAATTGAATGACTCTGCCTCTGGAGGAACTTGGTCCAGACACTAGTACTAGGGGCACATTGTTGAGACAGAAGGAAGGAGGTGGTTTTAGACTGTGTGGGTCGTCATGACCCTGGAGTATGATTACCCCATCATGGCCCTCAGTGGGTGTCGGGTGATGAAGGTGGGGTTGGTCCCAGACCCTACCTGTTGTTCTTTTGTCACACTGGTACAGCCGATGTGCAGAGTGGCTGAGTCATGGCTGAGGTGGCCAGCTATCTCAGAGCTGCTGCACCACGCAGCCAGGCTTTGTGTGTACTTACTATACATTTGTCACCGTGCTGGGTACATGGTCCTCAGGCCCTGATTCATGCCTATTGCTGTGGCTATTTCTATTTTTATATTTAGCGTGCTTCCCCTGCCCCAGTTACTTGAGTGACATACACACATTGTAGAAAATCTGGAAAATACAGGAAGCCGTTAGTGTTTTATAAACCCACCCACTTACCACCACTGTAGATAACTATATTAACACTTCGTTATACAGTGTTTCAAACTTAATTTTTCGAAACAAAAATATCTGTTCTGCACAGACCACAAACAGGAATCGGAATGGATGAATACCTAAAATTTGCTCTGAGTATGAGAGAGTTTTCAGCTCTGTTAGACTGTTTCTTTGTCAATGTGGTATATGCAAAGATTCGTAGGTAGGACATGCTAAGGTCTTATTTGGGTGAATTCAGTGATGGCTATGGTTGATGTGGGACAGGGATTTCTTTTTCTAGAGCCTTGAGAACACTGGCTTCAGGCAGTTCTCCCTCAACATTTATATTTAAGTGAAAATATTAGAATAAGTGTCAAAATTAATTTCAGATAGAAAAAGTCTAAAACCTCAGCACAATCTCTAAGACATAGTGAGTGTGTGGGGCTCACAAGCTGATCATTTGTCTTAGGGGTGTCATCAGAATAGGGCCCCCAGGTGCCAGAAGCTCGTGAGCAAGTTCCCCGTGCTGTCCCCTTGGACCATCTTGAGCCTGTGTAGGTACTGTCTGTTGGGATAGACAGGGCTCACAGTGGACAAACAGCTAGTTAGGATAGGAAAGGTATGAGCTTCATCTGAGGGTCTAAAATGGAATGGTTGACTGATTTGGATTTGTTGGGTGATTAGAAGAATTGCCTTAAAGTCCTTTTCTTGGGCAGCAGTCACACCCAGCGCCAATCACCTGCTCTGTCTTTTCCCATGACAGCGTTCCATCTTCTGCCCTCTAGTGGGCAGTGGGGTAGCTGCGCTGTGTCCACACCGAGCGGGCTTCTACGCCTGTACTGCTTTGGCAGTTTGATACCACTGAAAGTCAGCCCACACTAAACCTACTTTCCAGACAGCATTTTTTTGTAGGCCCCATCTTCCCGAAAGGGAGTGATTTGGGCCACAAATTACAGGCAAGATTCTGATAAGTGCTCGGATACAGAGAAAGAATCACTGAATCCAAAGCATTGCAAGTTGACTTAACATTGTAGGTGACCTTGAAAAAAATCTTCAAATTTTTATACAATTTAATGTTTTAAGTGCTAAACTACTGCAATTTTTATTTTTTAAAAAAGCATTAAGAGACGGGAGAAGTAACAATACCCAGTAAACCTGACTTCAGTTTCCAGTACCTACACTAAAAAAAAAGTCAGGCTTGGTGCATGCATGTCCCAGCAGTGGGTATTGGAAGACAGGCAGACCCTGGCTTTTCTTTTCTTTTTTTTTCTTCTCTTCTCTTCTCTTCTCTTCTCTTCTCTTCTCTTCTCTTCTCTTCTCTTCTCTTCTCCCCTCCCGTC
>NC_022020.1:27233606-27238566 GCF_000317375.1 Microtus ochrogaster
CTTCCTTCCTTCCTTGCTTCCTTTCTTTCTTTCACCCTGGCATTTTCTAGCAAGCCAGCTTAGTCTACATGGCAAGTTCCAGGCTAGTGAGGGACTCTGTTGAGGACTGACCCCCAAGGTTGTTCTCTGGCCCTCAGTGCTTATGTGCACACATGTGTACCCCCCCCCCCAAAACAGGCAGGACATTAAGAGACACACATAGCTCTCACTCAACTCAGGGACACTTTTGGACCGAATGAATAGAGTAGGGTTAGGCATTCTGGAAGGAGTGCCCAACAAGTTAGCAAATTCCCAACCATCATTTCTTCTCTGTGCGATAATTGGAGTATTTTGAGAGAATACCACAAGAAACTCTTTTATGTTCAATGCCTAAAATAAAGCAAGGTGGAGGGTGGGAATCGTACTGGAAAAAATAACAAACAAAGACTAATTGAGGGTCTTTCATTTGCATCTCCCACGTAACAAGACTTCTGGAAACCTCAAGCCTTGGCTGAGTCTGGAGGCGTCAGCCTCATACTTACTGAGCCGTATAAAAGCCCGTCCGTGTCCATGGCCAAGTACTGGCCAGTCTCCGTACCCTTTATATACACTTCGCCCGCGCTTTCCGCACTCAGCTGCAGCTGAACTGGAATGAAAATAACACGAGCAAAAGTCAACAAACACTTTTGCCAGTCGTCCCGCGCCAGAACAGTCGGCCATGGAAAATTCTGCTCATTCGTTCTGTAGCAGAGGACGAGCCCTTCGGTGAATCCAAACAGTAGTTCTCTTTCCTTTCTGTTCACGAGAAGTGACATTCCTGAGACTAGGAGAGACAATGGCTGGCTTGCCAGTCCATATGCCCTGTGCACACCTGCCCAGCTCCTCTGTCCTCCCCCTCTGTCACCTGAGGGGAAATAATTACAGAGAGAGGTGATACTGGTTTCCCTGGTTCCGCTCGGCTAGTACTAGTTCTTGGAGTACTGTAGAGCAGGCAGTGGCAACAGTTTTAGCTGTCACCCTACTGGATAGGGACACACTTTCAAGGCAGAGAGTGACATGTTGGCGGATCACTAATATTTTAAACCCAGAAACCGTTCTTTTCCTAGAGAGGAGAGAGTTCAAGGGAGTCAGGACTCACCCACAGTGAAATTTAGTAAACCCCTCCACTCCCAAGGCATCCCAGATGGGTCCCTGGCAGAGAGGAAGGAGTTACCCATTTGCCCATAAATGCAGGGACGGGACAAAAGCAATGTTTTCAACTGGGGGTCATTTTCTTCCACAAGGGATGCCTGGAAAAGCCTGGGGGATTGTCTGTGTCATTACAGCTGGAGAGGATGGAGAGGGACACTGGCATTAGTGGGCAGCGGACAAGCATGTGCAAAACATCCTCTGATGCAGAGAGCACGCTAAAGGGCCTGGGACCCATGCTAAGACACCTTACGACTAAAGGCAAGGATCCCAAGTCGCTTAAGACACCTATCACCATGTGTTCTGGTTGGTCCTCCTAAGGGGCTTTGGGTAGTGATGGACGTATCTCAGAGGCTAATATCCAATGGATAATTGTTATTTTGCTTGTTGACCTCTGAAGGGAAGTCGTTAATGGTTATCCTTGGGAGACGGAATTAATGTTGGACTCCCGTGGATAATTTCTTTAGCCTCTAGACAGTCACAACTGTCATTCTGACTTGAAGTGAGAGGGCCAAAACTAAGTATGTCTAGAAAGTAGATTAGCGGTGGCCATGGCCTAGGCAGGAGTCAGGATTATGACAGGAAAATATAATTAAGAGGTATGTGGAGTTTTATTGCGCTTCTACTCATAATGAAATCAGGACCAGGACGGCAGCCCAATAAACAGGGCTGGGTTGGAGGGCAATGGACTTGACAGATTTCTCTATGGGTCCACTTAGACCCCTTCCCCTCCTTCAGTATAGTGATGGATACACAGCTTCAGTGGCTAAGCTCCTGGCCCTCCCTTCTGTACATAAGCTTCATCCTGGGAGATGGAAGCACACAGAAGGCCGATCCTAGAGATGGCACATGTGTGCTTTTCTCGAGAGAGCTGTGCGTGACTGCCAAACACACAGACTCCCCCTGCGACAGCGTTAGTGTTCTCTTCACACAGTACTCCACCCCTGGTTTTTCTTAACAGCTGTCAGAGATGAAAGAGGTTGCTTTTGCAGGGTATGTGTGAAAATTTAAATGTATGAGTGTTTACACTGAACTTGTGTGTGTGCACCATTTGTGTGCAGTTCTCACGGAGGCCAGAAGATAGATTCAGAGCCTCTGGGACTGAATTTACAGACAGTTGTGAGCTGCTCTGTGGGTGTTGGGAATTGAACCCAGGTCCAGTGGGAGAGCAGCCAGTGGTGTTAATTGCTGAACCATCTCTCTACCCTCTTGCGTGTTCTTTTGGCTAGCTGACTTGTGCTCCATTTTGTAGCTATCTGTTCTCTGACCGTTGACCACATCCTGACAGATGTGCTGCTGTTTCCCTCTTCCCCTCTGCTTTCCTCATCCTACAATTCACGCAGGAGTGACACAGAGTTACATCACCTCTAGAAGATGGACCTCTCCATCCTCGGAAGTCTGCTGTAGAGACTCAGGACTTCCGCCTACTTCCTGTGGAGAGCAGAGACAGTTGAAATTACAGGAAGGGAGCTGGGAGCTACCAACTTTCATTCCTACTGGGCTCCCTAACTCTGGTCATCTCTGAAAGTCTGGTCATGAGACAGTAGGGCTAAGAACATCTAGGAGCTGCTCTCTCCAGCCTCTCAGAGCAATCACTTGCTCACTATGCTATACCTGTGTAACTTTCAGTTCGTGTGTGTGTGTGTGTGTGTGTTCATTAGGCTAATATTAGCCGAAATGGTTCTGCCAAGCCACCCTCAACAAGCTGTGGTCCTTGAGTTGTGTTCCCAACACATTCTCTGGAATTAACGGGGCCAAGCTAAAAGATATGAGACTTGAGGCTGGACTCTGCATCCAGCTAGTGGGGTGACCCTGGCCAGGTTACTTAATCTGTCTTGGGCACAATGGTGGGTGTTAGGTTCCATGTCTATCCAGTTCTCTCCAGATCTAACTGTCTGTGAAGCGGGTGGCTACGTATGATCGTGATGCTCTGGGGGCAGAATGGCATGGCGCGTCCAGGTAAAAGAGCATAGCCGTAGTGTATGCTGTGACATAGGGAAGTCTGTGATTGCAGTTGCACGAAAAGCCCAGAATAAGCAAATACGTAAATACAGTGAGGAAATTAGTGGGGCCCAAGGCCTGAACAGGGGCTGGGGTAGATATGCAAGGATCATGGTTACGAGCCTGGGAGATTCTTTCTTGAAAATCAAAAATAATAGAGATGTTTGTACAACCCCATGAAGAAAAGTTGTAAGGGCCATGAGATGGCTCAGTGGTTAAAAGCTTCTGCCTTGCAGACTACCGACCTGAGTTTAAGCCCAGGATCCCACGCTAAATTAGTTTTTTTTTTTTTTTAAGATAGGGCTCCATGTAGCCCAGGCTGGCCTCAAACTTGCTATGTAGCCAAGGATGACCTCAAACTCTCAATCTTCTTGCCTCTGTTGCTCAACTACTAGAATTACAGGCTTGCTCCACCAAACTCCCCACCGAAGGTTTGTTTGTTTGTTTGTTTTTAAAGCATTTAACACCTTAGCTCTGTCTCTTGCTGCTTCTTCCTTCTGTGGAATCCCATCCAGGCCTTGGAAAGATCTCACAGAGGTAAACAAGAGCTGGGGCCTGCCTAGACCGTGACCTCAGACCTCCGCCAGGGCTGGTTGGTGTGCCGGTGAGAGTCGGCTCAGGAGTTTCCTCTCTAAATATTATTTCTCCAGGATGTCCAAGTTTCGTAGCTCATTTTCGCTGGGTTTCTTTCTGGCTGCGTTTCCTACACATATATTTCTGTGAGCATGGCTGGCAGGAAGGCACAACGCCCAACCCTCTTGGCGGGGGAGTGGGGGGTAGGGGGGTGGAACGGGACTCCATTCTAGTTTTGCAGACCAACACCCTCTTAGCTGCTGGCTGTGGGGAACACTCAAGGGAAGAGGAAGTGTGACCTCAGAATCTTTGCACCCAGCTTCCAGCCTGTAGCAGCAGAGCAGGGAAAAGGGTTGAAAGACATTCAGTGTCCCCACCCCCCACTCACCCAGGTGTGCTGGAATCTGTGCTCATTGCCAGAGGGGGTTCATGCATCCAGGACTTACACAGCACTGGGGTGACAGACACACAAATCTATGACTCAACAGCTCACTAACAAAGGCCCCTTGTTTGAAGGCAAAAGTAGATACAGGTGGATCTCTGGGAGTTCGAGGCCAGCCTGGTCTACAAGAGCTAGTTCCAGGACAGGCACCAAAGCTACAGAGAAACCCTGTCTCGAAAAAAAAAAAAAAAAAAGTAGATACAAGAGTAAAAGTACAATTAAATATCACACCTACTCCGCTCCTGTCCCTGTTGCTCTGTTTCTCTCTCTGTCATCTCCTCACCTCTGTTCTTGTAGAGAAAAGCAGGAGATGGCATCCAGCTGCAAAGGGACTGCAGGGCAGTAAGTAAATCCTTACTGGAAACTTTGTAAGAAGCGTGAGCACGTGTGTATAGCGCATGAACAAATGTGTGTAAAGTGTAAAACTTCCTGGATACCGGTCAGGGGTGTCCAGCAGCTGCCCTGGGGAGCCTTAGAAGGTGGTAGAGGACCGGGGACCCACAGAGAGACGGTCTGACTCATTCTCATGCTCTGTTTCTATAAAATCAGTTCCGCAACCATCTCTGGGTCCTGGGTTGATGGTGTTTGCTGGTCTTGGGTCTATAGTGTGTGCTTTTGTGTTTTACTACACACTTGTGAGCTATCACTTTCATCGGAGGCACCAACTCCCACAATTCCTCCTGCCTCCCAGGGCTGGGAATGTTTTAAAGTTCTCTTCCTTGTCAATGGGCAGACCCTCAGAGCTCCCCAAAACCCTCATCCCTTCCCTTTTTCCCT
>NC_022020.1:27238666-27265027 GCF_000317375.1 Microtus ochrogaster
CCCCTCCCTCCTTCCTTCCTTCCTTCCTTCTTCTCTCCCTTCCTTATTGTGTGTATAGGAAGTGTCTGTGGAAGGTTGTATGCGAGTTATGATGTATGTGTGGAGCTTTTGGATAGAGTTCTCTCCTTCCAAAACCTTTACATGGCCTCTCAGAAAAACAGTCTCAGGTTTTAGACTTGCAAGCGGGTGCTTTACCCGCCAAGCCGTCTTGCTGGCTCCAAGACTCGATTCTTGCTCCTGGTGACCTCTGAGGTGGGTCCGTGACTCAGCTCAGGCTCCATAAGAGGGGAGCATCCTTCAGACCCAGAACTACTAGAGGTAGGGGTGCAGGATGGGATGGAAGGTCCCAAAAGCCCCGAATTCTCCATATCCAGCACCCTCTACCAGGTGAGCACCCTGAGCGATAAATGACACCCTCACTGGGAGGGAGACCCTGATGTCTATGAACAGGAAGAGCAGCAGCCCTGGGCATTCCAAGTTGTTTGTTAATGAAAAACAAAGTCAGTAGCTAGTTGAAGACTCCCTTTAGCCCAGGTCTGAAATGGAGACAGCAAATTTTGATTTAGCAGAACAGGAAACAATTTTCTAAAGATATTCTAGTGGGTCGATAGGAAATTCAGAGCCTTATAAAAATTGCCTTGAAGCGTCTTGGGAAAGGCTTGTGTGGTAAGATTTTTTTTTCCTAAATGACATCTATCACTCTGTAGTCCAGGCTGATCTGGTATTTGCAGTGATTCTCCTGCCTCAGGCTCCCAAGTACTGGACCAGAAAGCATGAGACACCATCTCTACCTAGTTGGTGGATCTGTTACCATAAATGTCCTGCTAGAATCCAGGGTTGTATTTTCATGTGTTTTGTTTTGTTTCTGGTTTTGGTTTTGGTGCCAGGCATTGAACCCAGGACCTCGTTTGTGCTAAGCCTAGATGCTGGAGGGTGCTGGTTTGAGGATACAAATCATAAATATCAGCCTGAAATGTACAAAATCACCTTAGTGGCTCACGTTCCCATGTTCCGTGCTCACTGTTCATCACCCTGTGGTCTCTGTATGCTCATGCCCCTTCCTGATGAGGAACCCAGCACTTTTCAGGGGCTCCACCAACCTATACCTGGGTACTTGTGCCTTGTGCCTAAGGAGTTAGCTGGCATCCACTTTCTTTTCTGTGACCAGAACCTTCCATGAGGTCATAACAGTAGCTTGTTCACGGAGAGGCTCTTCGATTCCTTACTTTCTAGAGCAGAAAGGAAGGAAAAGAATACAAGATGGCTAGTGCCAAGAGCAGTGATCTCTGGGGCCCACACCCCATGTCCACCCCTGTCCTGCACTAGGGATTTTTTATAGCAAAGATGACAGCTGGTATCTTGGACTGGGAAGCCAAAGGGGAGGGCCTTGCTTGTGTGTGGCATGGCCTGCCCTTTATGCCTGCTGCCCAGAGAGAGGCCACAGAGATTACGTGCCCAGTTTATTCTGGGTTGGAGACTTCCCGTCCTTGGTTGTGTTTACTCAAAGTGAGGTCAGCCTCATTCAGAACTCAGCCAGGTTGTTTATGTCGGTGGGTTTATAATTAAAGTGTAACCACAAACCAGTCTTCGCAAAACATTAAAGACAGAAGAGGGGAAAAACGGACTAGAGGGGGAAAATTCCAGCGGTTTTAAATGTGTGTGTGTGTGTGCACGTGTGCGTGTGCATGCATACATATGGAAAAGACTTTTGCAAACATTCGTAAAGGTGTCTTATCTTTTAACATCTGGAAAAAAAAGGCCAGAAAACGTTTTATTTAGTTCGGAGATAGACTGACACAACACACACACACACACGTACACACGTGTGTGTGTGTTCATATGTATATTGTAGTTTTTCTAGAAAAATCTCCATAATCAAGCAAAGGGTCTTGAGTTAGACTTGAGGACCTAAGAGGCTGATATGGCACATATGGCGGGCAGGAGCATCCTGTTGGGAGAGCCCTGCCCCTCTCTCTGGCTATGGCAGCAGGGTCCAGACCTCCCCAATGCGGTTGTTTGGGAAGCTGTCCTGACTTGCAGTCCAAGCTGGTGGGGGAGAGAAAGCCTTTACCATTAAATGTGGAGTCCCATCAGACCAGACAGCGGAAGTCTGGACTGCCCCCAAACAGTGCACTGCAGTGTGGTCTGCCTGGATCCAGGGCAGTGCAGTAAGATCCTTTGGACCAGCCAGCTCCCCTGGTGCCTTTAGGATGTGGCTAGATTTATAAATATTTGATTGGCACACACTCTGCTGAAGAACATTTCCATCTGTGTGGTGAGTGGTGCCGAGGATCTTCCCCCGACACAGCCTCCTTCCTACGTGCTTGGGAGGCTAGGGGCTGTAGGCTCCACAAGGAGGCTGAAAATTAGGGATGCTTAGGAAGGAGTGTGCAATTCCTCTCTAGCTGCCATTCCAGCTGTTGACTTTATGGAAGTGCAAGCCCCTACATGCCTTCTCCAGAGAGGAAACTCCAGCAGGAAGAGCAGACAGGCATAGGACTCTGCCTTTGCTCCAGTGTCTCTGTCTCGGGGAAGTTAGATGGGAAGGGCGTGCTGGTCTAGGGTCTGGGAAGCTGTGACTCTATGCCAGGTCTCAGGAGCTCAGGCTAGACAGTCTCGGGGAAGATGGGATGGAGTCACCAGCAGTTCTGTGAACGAGCTTAACAATTAATGGCCAGCTATCAGCTAGGTTAGATGGGGAGGCACAGCTAGCCTGCGGAGGGGGACGATGGTGACCTTGGAGAATGACACTGTTTTGAACATTCAGGGGCCTGGCAGTGTACTGGACATGTGTAGAAACATCACCTCTCACAGCCCAACTTTCCTAAGAGGCAGAGAACTGTTGGGATTCTTGTTTTTTAAACAAAGAAACCTAGGCGCATAGAGGAAAAGTAATTACCACAAAATGTCACAGATTCAGTAAACACAGTCAGGGGACAAAGGGACGTCAACCTCCTTTTGCCTGTCTGAGCCACGTGATAGGCTGAACACGCCAATGTATTTAGTTTGTGGGTAGAAATGCTGTTGTCAGGGTGTTAGCATCAGGGTGGTGGTGGGATCCTCAGATAATTCTATTAGAACAGAGGAACTTAGGCTCCACAAGCTGCCCCTGTGAGGGGCCTGGTCAGCGCAATGGTGACTAGTGACCTCAGAGGATTGCAGGTGGAGATGACCATCTGTGCAGGGCCTGGCATGTGCCAGTGCTTGATGGGTACTTCTTGAGATAGTGTTGGGTTTAAATTTATCTGCCAACAATACAAGTCAGCCGCTCATCAAATTAATGCTTACTGGGCACTGAGCCAAGTGCTGGGCAAAGTCACAGTGTCGGCCACCAAGACACAAAGTCCTTGTCCTCAGGGGCCTGTGGGGGAGAAGTCCAGTCCATTAGTCCCAAGGAGAGGGACACAGATCTGTGACACCTTTTACCTGCTCCGTGTTCAACATGAACGGGCCACCTCCCCTGCTCCGTGGCTCTCCCTAGACTCTCTCAGTCTCTCAGGGCTGGCACCCAGTATCAAAAGCTTTCTTTTCACAAGCTGCATCCCCAGGAGCTCCAGAATCAGTAGCCCTCCCTCACTGTCTGTCTGTCTGTTTCTATCGTGGTTACTATGACATTGTCACTAGTGTTTACATCATGAATGGACCATTGCCCAGAGCTGTGACCCAAGCTTTGGTGAAGGCACAAGCCCCTGACCCCCTGTCTCTACAGGAATCTGGTAGAGACATTTTACTTCAGTCTATTTTGGGATCGCCAATGCACAGTGTCCCCCAGAGGCTGGTACCACGGTTAAGATACCTGGAAACTGTTTCTCCCGAGGAAGGGTAAGACAGACAGGTCAGAATAATTTCCCCACTCTGGGGCAGCTTGTCAATCATTGAGGACAAAGAGACACTATGAAAGGAATGAACTTCTGTCTTGTGAGGTCTGAGGCAAGTTCTGTCTTGTGGGGTTTATGATTTACCTAAGTATCTCATTGACTTTTAAGGGCCCTCTTTCTTCAGGAGACTTTGGGGGTGCGGCGGTGGCTGTCATGCTCAGACCGATGGTTAAAGAATAAAACTTCTAAGCTGGGCTGTGATGGCACAGGCTTTTATTTAACCCCAGCACTCGAGAGGCAGAAGGAGGTGGATCTCTGAGTTCGAGACCAGCCTGGTCTATAGAGTGAGTTCCAGGACAGTCAGGGCTACACAGAGAAACCCTGTCTCAAAAAGAAAACAAACAAACAAAAACCGTGTGGCAGATTGTGTGTGGATCATAACGGCTATCCAGGGCTTCTACTCCAAACTGCCCAAAGCTGTCTCTGCCTCTGAGGCCCGAGGTTCAAAACAGCAGTGCCACCGCTGGGCAGAAGAGGGCGACAGATCCACACTCAGGGAGATAGCCCATGCCCAGGAGGAGTGAGACCAGCACTCCCATTCCAGGAGGAGGAAGCTGAGTCTCAGTGAGATTAAAAGCCTGCCCAAAATTGGACCTCAGCGGATATCGGGGATTAGAAGAATCATTGGCATCGTTAGCATCTTTAGTAGAGTATTTCATGCAAAACAGAGAGACTATTTATTGTCTGCTTAGAAAGTGACAGAGTAGGTCATGAAAACCAACATTCCAGGGCCCTGACTGCAGAGGACAGGTGGATTGTTCATTGTGGTTTCAACCGGCACAGGGCAGATTGCTGCTTGTTTATCTTAGCATTGCCCCCTTGGCCCTTGTTCTTAGCTTCAGAGTAAGCAAACAGTAAGCTCATAGAACTGCTTTGAATGTTAGCAGAGAAGGCCGAATCTAGACTCTAGCCCTTCGTGGGTCTAAAGAAGCGCCTTAGTCTCCCATTGCACGTCCATACACTGCAGCAAGTCTAGAGATGCAGGATGCTAACAGTAACATTGGCTGCTGGCATGTACTGGGCCGTTACCCTGGGCCGGGCAGGCGCTGTGTCCAGAATGTTTGCTATGTTATTTCATTTAACTCTCTCATGAAGCCTGTACACGGTATTCTCGTTTCTTTTTAAGCAGAAAAATAAAGCATGAGTGTGCTCAAGTTCACACAGCGGATATCCCAGCACCCCTGGGGTGCCTACTCTTACAGCTCTTCTACTGAGCTATGCTGAGTTCCCAGGGCTTCTGACAGCTTAAGCCGGTAGGTTGGTGCCACCACAAGCTGTCCCAATGTTATGCACCCAGAGACATCCTATGTGGCTAATGACAGAATGAGCAGAGGGAAGGCACATGACATTTGTCCAACAATCCAGTAACTGTAGCCTCTTGTTCCCCCAAAGCTGAAGATTTCCAAGAACCAGGCAAGCCTCAAGAAACATGTCACCAGTGATCATCACCTTTGGTTTGGATCTTGGGGACTAGAATATCCCCCATTAGTGCAGGAAACTGATAGGGTTTACAAACATTTAAAACTCAGAGAAGTTACAGCTTGTTCCCCTGGGTTGTGTGGGTGAACACATGAATTGTATAACATACCTGATGCAATGAGATAAAGTCTAAGTTCATTTGAGAGATGGGGTCTCTATTCTACGCCCGGCTCCAACCGTGTAGCTGGAGGATGACTTTGCTTCTGCTTATTCTCTTCTCCACCTCCCAAGTGCTGAGCTTAGAGATGTATAACGGCATATCCAGCTTGTATTTGGCGAGGCCTCCTATGCTAGGCAAGCACTCTATCAACCAGGCTACAGACTCAGCCCAAACTTGCTTATTTTTAATGTTCTAGAATCTCTATTTTGGCTTGTTCTGGTACCTACTAAAACATAAAGGAGGCCCAATTGAAGACAAGTCATCAAAGCAAAATCCCCAAATCATGAGCTTGCCCCAACTGCAAGCCCTAGCACCCAGCTTTCTGGGGAAGAAGGGACAATGCCGACACCCATCCCAGTCACATGTGCACGTGAGACTGAGCAGAGGGCCATCTCAGAAGCCGCCATCGCACGGAGTCTGTGAAGTTTGGGGCCTACACCGGGTATAATTACACAGAGGCCATGACATCAGCCACGTGCATCCCGTTTTCCAGTCAGTCCCAGGGCTTCCTCCCTCCTATACTCTCCTGTGTGTCTTGACTCTTGAGATTGCCGGTCCTCTATGCAGGGAGCAGATCAGATTTCCCTACACCATCTACTACCCTAGTGGTACTCAGGGACTCCCTCACTCTTGTAGAAAGCAGACACTTAATATCACACACACACACACACACACACACACACACACACACACACACACACACACCAGCGCTAGACAGTACTGGTCGGGAAGATTATTTTCCCTAAGCCACACCTCCATTTATCAACATTGTCGGAAAGCCAGGCTGCTGGGAAAGCCCGGAATTGTCAGCCTCTCACTCTGTGGCTCCCACCTCTGGCTCCATTAGTGTCTAGAGAATGACTTGACCCCTCCCCTTCTGCATACCACAGCCACATCTGCACAAGGCGCTGCAGAGAAAACTGCATAATTTATGATGTGTTAGGCTGTGCTTAGAGATGGGGGAATGCTCAAATCAAGCCCGGTGGAGACATCACCTGGAGAGTCTGTTAACTTGAAATGGAGCCCATATCTTTGTACAGGATTTCCCGTCCCTAACCGTCGGGTTCTTCCCGTCTTGGACGAGCAGGCCCTTGTCTGTCTTACGGGGCCTGATCTTTTGTTAGTTTATAGAAACCTGGGGAGGGGTGCGCAGTGACTGAACCAAAGCCAATGTTATGTCAGGTCAACAGAGAGTCCTTCAAAAGCTTGCAATAAGATATAATTAGCTAAGCGTTAGCCCATAGGTCCCTGGCTTCCAAAAGCCAGCCCCTTTGCACATGTACATGTATGTTATCTCACTTCTGAATGCATTCTGCCTTACACACAGAGCCTCGGAAAGTGGGTACCGGTACCCAGTCTCATTGTCTTCCCATGCTGGACTAGGGGAGACACAGGAAAGTGCGGGTGCAGTTTGCATAGCTGCTTACTGTGCTGGTCGCTTCTGTCCCTTGTCCCATCCACCGTCCCATCTGGAAGGATCCTCAAGAAGTGGCCCCCGTTGCTGCAGTAGAGAAGTTTGGGTTTCTTGTAGTTTCCCGCAGGCAGATCAAACCTCTCGGTCAGGGCTGTGAAGGTGGTGATTTCTCCTTCAGCCATGGCTCAGCAGCAACCGGTGGCGGAACTCCTCTCAGGACTGAAAGAAATGAAACACACCCGTGGAATGTTCTTTCGGTGAAGGTATGGTGGACATATTCAGGAAGGGAAGGACCACGCAGGGCCACAGACTGCTCAGGTGGTACCCAAGGTGGACGGGCCTGTGAGGTGGCTGGCGGTAGAAGAAGGGTGGTCCCTTGTCTGGGAGACATTTTTTCAGACAATTCTCTCTTCCAAATTGGATACAACTTTGCAACAAGCTAGAGCTTTCTTTCTTTCTTTCTTTCTTTCTTTCTTTCTTTCTTTCTTTCTTTCTTTCTTTCTTTCTTTCTTTCTTTCAGAACTTCAAATTTAATCATTTGGCCAATAGGAAAAACATTGTCCTGGTCCCTCCTTCTGATCCACACACATCCTCAAATTAAATACTGTAAGTTGTACTAAAATAACACCCGGGGTCTGGCTGAAACCCACACAAGCAAAGAGGGCGGGGCTGAGGTTCTGCCTTCCGCCCTCACACTGTTTTGACGAGGTACTACCAAGCCAGAGGAGGGTACTACCAAGCCAGAGGAGGGCAAGGTGCCGAGATGGCCTGGGCAAAAGGGCACCTGTGAGCCAACGGTACAGCAGAGGTAACAAGGGGTTAATATATGGCGACCTTCTAAATTTGCTGGAGGAAGGGATGAGGGCAGAGAGAGGGGCCTGGGCATTTTTAAAGAGCAAGTACTGCAGGCAGGACACTTTGTGAGACAGCATCTTGAAGGCTGTCTGACCCCTGGTTTCAGAGTCTTCCACAAGACCCTCTTACCATACATTTTCACCAGGTCTGTCCCTGTACCCAGACCATCTGCATCTTAATTATTTCCTAATATGAGATGCACTTACAACACAGAGCCTATAATAATATTTTATAGAGCTCTGACATTATATATATATCCACTCTATGGAAATTCCTACTAGTGTAAAATGTATCAAGCATTGACACTCGGGATTTGAAAACAAAATCAATGAAAGTCTTAATTTTGAGCCATACATTTGCCTAACCGTTTAGAAAAAGAAAGTTCTAATAACTACAAAAACAGTGAAAGTTGTTTGCTTTTGCTTTTTTTGAGACAGGGTTTTTTGTGTAGCCTTGACTGTTCTGGAGCTAGCTCTGTAGACCAGACTGGCCTTGAACTCACAGAGATCCACCTGCTTCTGCCTCCCAAGTCCTGAGATTAAAGGCATATGATACTACTGCCCAGATTTTAATCATATATGTGTGTGCATGTATGTGTATATATGTATGTATTATAAAATGAAATTGTTTTATAGCAACAATGATCATCATCACCAACAACATATTCTGTGCTGAAAGATAATATTTGTTAACTGATCCTTTAATGTGGATGCTGAAACTCCTATTAAAAATTAAATCAGAGCTTAGAGGCGGTAAATTGTCTGTGCAAGGTCAACAACAAGAAGCTAAGGCTCAGAATGAGTCAGTGAACACAAAGCCCCATTTTGCCCTTAATTACTATGAGAAGGTTACACAAGTTCAATGATATGGAAGTGCTGTGACCAGAAGTGGTGGTTTTACCCATTGTACCAAATTACACCTGCCTTTATAAACTTGTTTTTCAGCCTTCCATCATGGTCTGAATGCTAGTGATCTCCAATAACCTCCCCTGCACCTGTTCCCTGCGGTTACCTCTATAGCAGAATTCCACAGAGCTGCTGAGGCCCAAAGGAACTCATGCTGGTAGCACCCTGAACTCCCAAGACTGGCCAGAGCCCCACGTTCCATGCCCTGGTCAGTCCTACATAAGCCTTTGTGGGAATCTGTTCAGTCGTAACCCAGAGCACCAATCTGGGGAACTTTGTAACCAACAGGAATTAGGGCTCAAATTGGAAACATCCACCTTTTTTTCTCTATTGGTAGTTAGTATGTCTGGTATGTGCAGTCCCGCAGGTCAGATAGTGACTTCAGTTTCACCTACTGTTTGGGAGGCCCCTGCAAGGACACCTCTCAAATTTCATATATGTGTGTGTGTGTATGTGTGTGTGTGTACGTACGTGTGTGTGTTATTACATTCAAAGTCAGACTATCACAAACGGCCCCTCAACACATGGTTCCACATTGTTCTTGCCATATAAGACAGTGAGAGACGGATAATGTTATTTACATTAGCTGCAGAGTGATAATTTACCTTGTATAGCACATTATGCTTTTCGTCCAAATTCTCAATATTTTCCAAGCATCAACCTTTCACCTCAAGCCTCAGGTCTTTCTGCCCACTTCCATCTCCTCTCTCTTCAGCTGCCCACCCTCGCCCGTTCCTTACGCAATTTCTTTCTGAATCACTTGATTTTTTTTTTCCCTGAGAAGTGCTGGAAATAGAGTCTCCTGCGTTCTAATTTGTTGTTGTTTTTCAAGACAGGGTTTCTGTGTAACCTTGGCTGTCCTGGAACTTACTTTGTAGACCAGGCTGGCCTCAAACTTCCAGAGATTCACTTAATTCTGCTTCTTGGGTGCTGGAATTAAAGGCATTCCCTACCACTGCTCAGCTCCGTACCACTGACTGCACCCTGACTCTCTGGATCCCCTCTGATGAAAAGCAATGTAGCTGTTTCAAGTGTGACTAACTTCATGTGTCGCTCCATTAGCTCACAGATTCCCCTTCTTAACAGCGCAACTAAGAGATCGTATATTTTTTCATTTATTTTTATCCCCAGTACTTCCTAAGCTGCACACTTAATTTGCTATGCAGGAAACAATAGCTGCAGTCTAATGGCTACCACTGGAATTGGCAACCTTAGGAGAGCAGAACTTTCTTGTTGTCTCGGGGTCTCCTCCCGCGGTGGTTTCTGATTGCATTTCCCATGCTTCCTAAGTTGTGTATTTAATTTGCTATACAGGAAACAATAACCGCACTCTAATGGCTACCGTTAGTATTGCCAGTCTTAGGAGAGCAGAACTTCCTTGTCTCAGGGTCTCCCCCAGTGGCAATTTTTATGTTTGCATTTCCTCTGATGTGGGCCAGCTGCTTGTCAAGGATGGCCTTCCCTCTTCAGTCCCAACCAGGTTGTTTGCTAAGTGCTGGGCATGGATTTGGCGCTACCTGCCTGTATTCTTGCCTCCTCCAACTGGGATAAAACTGAATAGATACAGCAGAAGGCTGGATGGGGTTGGAGGTACCAGCTCTGGCTAAGGGTGATACCAATGTTCTCATTTACATGTGGGTATAAGCCAGGCAGTCTGGATGTCATCCTCTGAGAACCTTCATCACCAACTCGTGACCTTGGCCAGTCCCAGCAGGCTCTCAGGGGTCCTTTTTCCTGAAGCAGAGTGAGAGCTGAGGTGTGTAAGACCACACCTCTATTCTCTGCCTGCTCATCTCGTGAGTGGGATCGTCGTGGGATGGCTGCACTATTCGGATGCTTCCCTCTACGAAGCCTTCAGTTCACATTTCCTCCTGAATCCCGAAAGCCTCATGTCAACACCTTCAAATCAGCCTGGCATCGCAATGGAGCTGACAGCCATGGCAGCTGGATTTGTGAATCAGCTGAAGCCTGGGGGGAGGGGCACGAAAATCTCTTATTTTCGTTTGTTTGGTTTTCGTTTTTCAAGACAGGGTTTCTCTGTGCGTAGCTCTGGCTGTCCTGGAACTTGTTCAAAGACAAGGAACTGGCCTCAGACTCACAGAGATCCGCCTGCCTCTATCTCCTGAGTGTTAGGGTTAAAGGCATGCACCATCACCACCACCAGGAAAATTCCTTATTTTTAATTTTCTTTACTATTTACTTATGATTTGAGAAGTAGACAGTTCAGAATTCTTGCACCAATCCCTAGTTTGCTAAGGGATATGAATAAAGGAAGTATATGGTGTGGCAAAACCATAAGGCAGCAACCTTAACAAGTGTCCCTGGGGATTTATACGGATTGCTCTCATAAATGAATCAATTAACTAAGTGTAATCAGGCATTAAACATAATGTGGATTTTCTAGCCCTGCTTTTCGTTACCAATTGTCTGTCTCAGTGGCCATCTGGAGAGGGGATTTTCCGTGTGGGAGACAGAGAAGAGCAAGTCCAATGGACTCCCTCTCATCGGTCCACACCAAGTCAGCTCCTGGATTTAGGATGCTGGTGCAATTTTGGAAAGTCAGATGATTTTCTTGGTTTCTCAGTGGCACAGAAGTGAGAGGAACACTCAACCTATTGGAATGTCCACGTTAAAAGCTGACAAACTCGCTTAGCTGTGGCCACTGGACCAGACACATGGAACAATGGGAGAATTATACCCTAGCCTGGGAGCTCAAGTCATTTCCCATGTGGGGAAACAAGCATCTACTGCACAGCTCTGGGCATACCCTGATGGGAACATGGATTTGCCACCCACTCTGGACGTGCTTCCTCTAGTGATCCCTACTCCACCTACCACAGAATCCTCCGAAGGGTTAAACAAACGCAAAATTCAAAAAGCACAAGGGAAGTATAAAAATATAGTCCAACTTCTTAGAGATAAGAGCACATGATTATCTTAGACTAGTTGAAGCCAGGTATGGTGTGGGTCAGCTTAATTTAAGTGAGTTATTTTTATTCTCTTCCCCGTGTGGCATAAGAAGCTCAGCTTCTTTTATTAAATCGCAAAGATGAGAACAGAGTAGTTGAAGGAGGCAAAGATTAGCTGGTTGCGTAGGGAGAATTCAAGCTATTGCTGCAGACTCAGGTATGGACAGATGTGTTGACAGGTGTGGAATTGACTCAGGAATCCTGATGTTCCCAGATGTGCGGACGGGTGTGGAAGTGACTCTGGAATCCTAATGTTCCCAGGAGGCGTTGATGTGTGGCTCAGGTGACTGCTGAGGAGAAAGACTTGTGGTTTTGAGAACCAAGGGCAGACAAACATTGGCACCTATAGGTTGGTTTTAATGCCTATTGCTGTTTATGCAACAGAGAACTATTTGTGTAGAAAGGCAAACTGCATACAGACATTGAAGATAGTGGGTTTAGATAAAGTTGGCCCTTAGACCCAGCATGTGTAAAACAGGGCTTAGCCCCAGTTCTAAACAATGTTCACATCTCTATGAATGAATCCCTTCCTACTACCTCCAGAGATGTTAATTCACTTTAGATTTTATTAAGTCAGGTGTGTTATTAAATGTTCAAAACAAATAAAATGTATTTCAGCCAAAGCTGGAAGGGGTGAGAGGGGAGGAGTGAAGTAGGTAAAATTGCATTGTATGAATTATCAAAAAAAATAGAAATGGACTAAATTATTTAGCTATAGGAGCTCTTAAAAATCCACATATCTATCTATATATACATACATATATATATACACATATATATGCATTCTGGCTATAAGAGATACATTTAAAACATAGGGATTCAGAGTGGTTAAAATAAAAGGGTAAAAATTAAACCTGGGTCAGTGGCTTGCACACTATGGACAAGCACAGCAAGACAGTCTAAAAATAAAAAACCCAAACTCTAATGGAGTGAAGAGGCAGCTTATATATGGGAGGAAAATCTTCGCAAACTGACAAATTATCTGTCAATGGACAGAAGACGGATATCTCAAATATATAAAGAACCCAAAAAACTTAAACAAGAGTAAGGCAACCTACTCCAAAAATGGGTTAAGTAAGGAACCAAACAGAAGTTCTGAGAAGTAGAACTACAGATGACTAATAACTATTTTAAGAACTGATCAACATTCATAGCCATTACAGAAATGAAAATTAAAACTACTCGGAGATCCATCTTATCCTAGTCAGAATGGCTACCAATAAAACAAATGGTAACAAACGCTGGTGAGGATGTGGGCAGGGACAACTTTTGGTTACTGTTGGTGAGAGGGTAAACCAATGCGGGAGTATGGATATCTGTGTGGAGGTTTCTCAAAAAAGTAAAGTACCATGTGACCCAACTTCACCACTCCTGGGCACATAACCAAAGGACTTCGTGCCCTACCGCAGAGGCGCTCACACATCAGTCCATTGCTGCCGTATTCACAAAATGAAATCAAGCTAGATGTCAGCCGACGGAAGAATGGATATTAAAAAAATGTATATATACCAACGGGGATTTTGTGCACCCATAAATAAAGATAAAATTATGAAGTTTATAATAAAAAATGGATGGAGCTTGAAAATACGCCAGTAAGTGAGGTAACCAGGGTTCAAAAAGACTTTGTATTCTCTCTCATATGGAGATCCTGCTTTCTAGTTTTTATATATGTGTATTTATATGTGAGCAACTAGAAAGAGGTGCTTGGGAGGTGACAAAAGGCTAGAGAAGAGGAAAGCTATAGCATAGGAGATGCAGATGTGGGAGGGGGGATGCTGGGGTGGAAGGGGGATGCTGGGGTGGAAGGGGGATGCTGGGGTGGAAGGGGGGTGGCTGGGGGTGGAAGGGGGATGCTGGGGGTGGAAGGGGGATGCTGGGGTGGAAGGGGGATGCTGGGGTGGAAGGGGGATGCTGGGGTGGAAGGGGGATGCTGGGGTGGAAGGGGGATGCTGGGGCGGAAGGGGGGATGCCAGGGTGGAAGGTTTAAGCAGGGATGATGGGGCAGGGGGATAGGTGAGAGGGGGAGGTGCAGGCAAGGCAAACCTAAACTAAGTGTGGAGGAAAAAAACATGAGTGGGGGTGGGGGTGAGGGAGAGGACTCTGTCAGTAAAATGCCTATTGCTCAAGGATGAGGATGTACACTCGGATCCCATGTGATGTAATCAGTAACCCTAGGGTCCTTGAAGCTCAGTGGCCAGCCAGCCTAGCTGAATCAAGATGCTCCAGGCTCAGTGAGAGAGCCTGTCTCAGAAAACAAGGTACAGAATGATTGAGGAAGATACCCAATGCTGACTTACAGCCTATGCACACCCATGCACGCATACATACAAACATGTACCCACCCCCTCACCACTCTCTCTAAGTACACATTTTAAATGTGTAAACACGATAGACAAATAATAACAGAAAGTTACAAACTTGGCCTGGCTACATTGATATGTGATAAAATAATTCCAAAGTGAAAAGAATGATTACAGGCGACAGGAATCATCGCACCACGAAAAATGGGAAAATCCCATAGACAGATTTGGTGGCACAACCTTGCTGTCTACAAGGCTAACATTGAGAAGAGGAGAACAGGAAGTTGATAACTCCATAATGACAGTGAGAACTTTTGATACCCCTGTCTCAGCCGATAGAACAATAGATACAAACTATAAACAAGGACAAGAATGCTGGAAGGGCGTGGCCATCTCTTTAACTGAGAGGATCTTCCCTTAATGACAAGTGAATACATTGCTCTTAAGGACCCATGGGGCAAGACTCAACCCAAATGGAAACCTTTGTTTTAACTGACTGTTGTTTGAATAGAAATCGCTTCCACCCAGTGGGTGGTGACAAGGCCCTCTCACCTTTTAAAGTCCCCAGACAACTTTCTCTTTCCTGTTGCTCTCACCTGGACAGGATGGCCGTGTCGTGGGCAGTGCTTTCTTCTCTAGCTCTGCTTACTCTGGGCCCTGTTGCTCGTGACCTCCCCACCTCAGCGACCTGAGGACTGCTCTCTCCAGATGTTTGGTTCAGTAGAGTTCTGCCGCCTTTAGGGTGAAGTGCAGATTCCTGCCATGGCCCTCAAGGCTTTTGTGATCTGGTCTCTGCCTAGCTCTGTTGCCTTGTCTAACTGGGCTCTTTATATGTGCCCACCACCCCGCCCTTTGCGTTCCTCTCCCAGGCCTGAGCCCAAAGCTGACAGCATCAGGTTCTCTCTCTCTCCCCTTCCACTCTAGCCTGGCTAATCATACTCACCCTTCAAAAATTCAGCTCTCACATTTCCTCCTCCAGAAACTTCTGTGTGGACACACGCCCCAACCTTGACCTCCTAACGCCTGTCCGCACCACACACACCAGGTCAGATGTTGGTTCTCTGGACTCCCTTCAGCAGCACTGAGGGTTGTCACTGTTACCTGCCTTCCTCTGTCAACACCCGCCCATGGATTCTTGTTGCTGGGTAAATACCAAAACCTTGCTACAGCCTGCATGGCCGCTGCGGGTCCGGGTGGTTCCCCCTACCTCGTCTTCCACCCAGCTTCCTCTGCAGACCTAGAGAGCACAGCCCTCCCTCCTGACCTGGGCCGCTTGTCCAGGCTCTTCCGACTGGCTGGGATCCTGTCCTTTCCCTACTTGTCACCGGATCTTAGTGGCCTTATCAGTTCCTTCAGAAGCCTTTTCTGCTTCCGAGAACTGAGCCAGGCTCCTCCTGTCCTCACAGACCCGTTCTCCCCCATCCCTTCATAAGTTTTTAATTACATCTTCATGCTCGTGATTATTTGATTAATATCTCCCTTCGTCACTAGACTGCCAGTTCTGTGGCGGCAGAAACTTGTCTGTCTCTCTCGCCACGGTATAACCAGAAGCTGGCAAGATGCCTGGTACCTAACGGGCCCTTGACAAATATTTGTAGGGTGAGTGAATGAATGCATTTGAACTATGCTCTTGACTGCCTGCTTCATTCCTCTCTGCAGCTCCGAGACAGAAGCCACTGACTCCCTCTGCCTCTAGTACTTGGCAGATACCTAGGCACGTCTGTCCTGATGGAAAAGTGTTCTCAGAAGGCCTAGTTAGCAGGTGGTGTCCTGCAGATGCTGACAGGGAAGCTGAGCCCAAACCTTTATAGGGTGTCTTCGACACAGTCGTGTTACATAGGAAAACCCTCTGAAGCGGTCCCTGTTCCCGCTTGTAACAATCATTTCCTCGCTTCTTCAGAAGAAATGCTTTTAAAATTACTGAGTCCAGAAGGGCAAGGGTCAAGTTTGGCCTCCATATCTGACCAAAAAATGACTGATAGGGCTGTAGAAGGATTCCAGGTCTCCTTATTTGTGCTGCAGAGCATCCCAAGGCAGGCACACCCTCAGTGAAGGAAAGTTTGACTGTGGGGAGGGAGACAGAGTGTTCCCAGCCCTCCTTATTTCTCCTGCTGTGTCCTTGGTACTCTGTATGGATCAGAGTGTGATGGGGCTGGCTGGCCTGGGCTGGTCCCCAAGCCAGCTCTCTTCCATGAGCTGAAGTTCTTTTTCCATTATTGACAGTAAACTGTTGACTCAGCTGTGGGGTGAACTTCCACTGGAGTGTGCAGGAGTTGAACACTTCACGTTCTTGAGAGATCATTATGGCCCAAGCAGAAACCATATTGCCATGGTTAGTAGCTTGAAATAAGCTCCGGCAAGAATGCTTTTATCACAGAAATGGCCTCACAACCAAGACTGGATCAATGGCAATATCAGCGAACATGCTAACATGGAAGAAAAAGTTTCACAGGGCCCCACTCTAGACAAAGAGTTACAGGACGCTAATGACAGCTCAGAGGAGAATGGCTGTCTTCCAGGGATGAGCCCCCTTACTGACTGCCCATCTCAGAGTGGTCAGCCTTGAAACTGTATGTACAAACAACAGAAACAGACTCAACAGATTATATTTATATACTTGTGCGTGTGTGTGTGCATATCTCTGTGTGTGTGCATATGTGTGTGTAACAATAATAATCAAAAAAAAAGGATCTCATCTTGGGGGGGTGCTGGTGGGGAGGGCACCTAGAAGGGGCCAAATGGAAAAAAAGGGAAGTGGGAAAGTGATAAATTCTATTCAATTAAAATATTTTTTTAAAATGCTGTTCTTCTCTTTCTAACCATCCCCCACATGGCTGATTTTCAGCCTAGCATTTGACTTGAGTTTAAATCTTGCTGGATATTCATTAGTGGACCGTTCTTTCTCATAGAGCCACAGTCTCCCAATAAATGGCCACTGCACTGAGTCATCGTGAGTCTTTTGTTGTTGTTGTTTTGTTGTTGTTGTTGTTGTTGTTTTGAGACAGAGTTTCTCTGTGTAGCCCTGACTGTCCTGGGACTCACCTGTGGACCACCAAGCTGGCCTCAGATTTACAGAGATCCACCTTCCTTTGCCTCCCCAGAGCTGGGGTTAAAGGGATTGAGGGTGTGCACCGCCGCTGCCCAGTGACTTTCAGTTTTTAACTAACTCAACTAAAGTTCTGAACCTGGCCCCAGAAAAATGTGTGAGCGTTTGATTGATGCTAACTTGATTATCACCATGTGCAGACTCAGCCATCCACCATGCTGATTTATAACAAGCTTAAGTCTTAACATAACAGTGCTTGAAAAGTATCTCTCTGCTAGGATGGAATGTTCCATCATGACTTACAGGCAGCAATGTTGTCTTTTCATGGGCTTAGATGGGTGGTTCTCAGCCTTCCTAGTGCTGCGACCCCTTTTACACAGTTCCCCATGTCGTGACTCCCAACCATATATTTATCTTCATTGCTACTTCATAACTATAATTTTGCTACTGTTATAAATTGTAATGTAAATGTCTTGTGTACAGGTTATCTGATATGAGACCCCTCTGAAGAGTCATTTGACCCCAAAGAGGTCACAACCCACAGTTTGAAAAACACTGGTTAAATGGATGTGCTGCACAATGATGGGCTCTCTCTGAGTTTCGTAGGGTTGAGGCTTGTGTTGTCCATGATGAGAGAGGGGCTAAGGTCTTAAAAGTCTTTTACTCCAGTCTTTTCTTTTAAGCACTGGGAATTGAACCCAGTGTCTCCTACATGCTAGGCAAGTTCACTATCATTGAGCTACCTCCTTACTCTCCTCTCCAGTTCTTCAGGAGCTTTCTGATCCCAAGAAGCCCCCAAGTTACTGGGCATATACTGTTCCTGGGCAGCCAATGTCAAATGCTTGAGGGAGATCAAGATGGCATACTTTAGGTGTCAATTACTTCTGTTCCTTGTGTCTGCCATAAAGAGGATGCTACAGATGTCCTGGGAATTTAGACAAGGAAAGGAAAAGAAAGCCCCCAAGTCCCTAGTTCCCAATCAAAATCTTAAAAAACTAGAAATACTTTCATAACTGACATCGCGGTAAAGCCTTTCAATTTCCAGTCCTTGTTTACCTATGGAATGTTAACCTCTGTCTAGTCGACTGTACAGTTGCTTTATGTTAGGGAACTGTCCAAGACCCCACTGGGGTTGTTCCACTATGTACGATGGATGAGCCATCCTAACTTCTTAAAAACAAAAACAAAAAAAAAAACTTTCGAGATTTTTTTTTTTTTAATGTAACTGTGGCTGACCTGGAACTCACTATGTATGCCAGATCGGCCTCAAACTTGCAAAAGTCTATTTGCCACTGCCTCACGAATGTTGGGATTAAAAAAAGGTGTGCCAATGTGCTTTCTGCCCTTAAGATGTCTATATTCTGCCTTGCCAGACTCGGCCAGGTTCCAGAGAAGGCCATTGTTGCCTGGACTAAGTGCAACTGTCATCCAATCCAGGTGCTTCACTCAGCCGCGCAGTCTTAGCCTTTGCCTTGACATCCCTCCACAGAGACCAAGAGAAGCAGATGCACCTCCCAGGAGGGCCATCTCCAACATCTTTTCTTTCTCCTCCATCTGAGATCTTTTATTTTCTGCACTCTGACTTATTCACCCCCCATCAGACACCTCCCCACCATAACACCATCATCCAACCGGAGGTCAGGCGTTCTTTTAAGTGCCTGCGGAGAACAGAATCCACATGGAAAGGAGAAGCAGAGGCCGCCTGGCGCAGTGGTGTGCTCTCCTGGCTCCGGTTCTGTCTGAATTTTAATGGGAGACTCTGGTTCAGTGTGTCCCTAAAACCTGTGCACATCTTAAACCAGAATATCCTTCCTGCAGACAGATGCATTAAAGCTGGGGCTTAGAGCCAAATGTTAAGTGATTCTGCAGGGGCTCTTGCAGCCCTCACTCTCCTTCCTTCAACCTCGGCTTACTGATGTGTCTCCAAAAATCTTTTTAATCTGTTGTGCAACTTTACAGTCTCCAGGAAGGGCCCAGCAAGGACATTCCTTACTCCAAGTCAGCTGACTTCCCTGCTCTTTAGAAGACCGTGTTTGCAGAGTCTCCCCCCCTCCAGCCCCCGCCCACTCTTGACCTAGAAATCTTAGCTTCTTCAAACGCAGACTTTTGAAGTGTGTGCTTGTTATCTGTTTGGACTGCAAAAGGCTTGCCTTACCATGCATTACCCAATAAACTGCCCTGGCTACAACCAGAAGCAGTAAAAGTTCTTAAATATGTATAGTGTATCAAACATGGTCCTAAATATGCTGTATACATTAATGGATTCTCAAAGAAATTTTGCTAGAGAAGCATTGTCCCCCATTCTGCTTAACAAGGTGGTAAATAAATAAGAGCAATAGTTTCAACCCAAAAATGTATCCTGGCCTATTACAGTGTTAAAAGTTTAAGATCTGAACCTAGGGTTTTCATATGCCAAAGTCTATGATTTTAATCATGGATTTAGTGTGATCAAGAGAACAAATGTTCTTTGAACTGGGTGACCCTTCGCCTTCTTTGTTCTTTGTAACCTACCGACCACTGTAACTTATGCAGCCCTATGGACAACTTCAAAGAAGGGGCATTTGCTTTCATGCAAGTACAGTCTTTGCCCTGCCATGTCCCTTCCCATGGTGCTGCAGTGACAACCACCAGGCTGTTCTTCTGATGCCTCAAGGTGACCCAGGGTCACGTGAGATCATCTTGGCCCTCATCAGGTGAGCAGTTGCCACGCTGATAAGGACTGGGGGGAAGGACCTATTTGGAAAGGGGCTGACTTTAGAAGATTGGAGATGCCCCTGCAAAGGGAGACCTCTCACGGTTTGAGACTTGGATTTTGGTTTCTGTGGTTTCATTAACGCCTTTTATGACTGGCAAGTCACTTGACCTTTCTGCTCCTCTGTTGCTTTGCCTGGGACTGGGAATGGAGCTCAATGAGGATGGTCATGTTTAGCATGTAGGCCCTAGGTTCCACCTCCAGCAATACTGTAGCCAAGGAAACCAAGATGGTCTTGTGATGGTGCTGTAAAGAAGCAGAGCAAGGCCTAGGCAGGAGGTGACACACAGCGAGCGTCAGTAGAGGCTGTTATTACATCGCGCATCACACCCCGTGTCTCGGGGGTTTGGTTCATTAAACTCTTAAGGCATTTGGAGTTTCACGGAGCTGCTTGAACAAATGAGATTCTCTCAGGGACTCATCGAGGACCGCTTTCTACTCTTCCTGCAAGCTACATAATCACCCCATTTTTCTCAACCCTAGACAGCTGTGATGCATAGGGACTGCACAGTTCGGCCAAGGAAACCTGTGGCTCAGCCAAGAATAAAGCCCTCACCCCTGAGGCATTTGCTTATGATGTCACCTCACTATTGGGCAGCCTCACCTCAGATAGCCCCAGCTCACTCAGAATGTGATGAAGACAAAGGACAAAACTCACGTTTTGGCCAGACAGATGTTATCCAGGTGTCTCTGGAAGAGGAGGTGGCAGGACCAGCGTGGGGCTGCTGTTTAAGGTACTTGGGTACCGAGGGAGGAGTGAAACCCGTGGAGCTTGCTCACACACCCATCTGTTTTGGACCTTAAAGGAGAGCTACGGAGGCCATAGCTGGAGCCCGAGAACTCCAGGCCCGGAGCCAATGGCAGAGCCAAGGCCCATGCTTTGCCAAGGGACCCTGTGGGTGTCACAGCCAAAAGGGCAGGAACAAAAGGGTTCGGATCGCTGGCGCAAGCATTCCAGGACTTTCTTCAGGGACTGCATTAGGACAGTGGCACAATTGTTCCCTTTGGCATTCTTCTCTTTAAGGAGTTGGGTTATTCTTAGCAATCCCTTGTCTTTACCAACTCTCTTGGTATGAACCATATGAACAGTCCCCAAAGGGCTATGCTTCCGTTTGTGCTGCATTTCAGTGCTGCCTGTGGCTCTCAGGATCCTAGAACATAGCTTTCCACATACAGGTCCCCATACAGCTTAGCCCCTGATGGGTATGACGGGACAGAAGTGGAGCAGAACAACATCCTCACCAGAGGTTCTGGAAGAATAGCCAGTCTTGGATAAGGATGAAATCACTTGGAAGTGAGCTGAAATCTTAGGCCCAAGAACTAACGTAAGAGATAAGTCTGCACTGGTATCTCCTGTCTCCAGGAAGGTACGCGTTAGGGCCAAGACGCCATTTCTCAGAAAATGCTGAGGGTAGGTAGGTACCAATAGCTGCAACTGCCCACCCCTCTGTCAGAGGCCTCTCAGTGAAGGTGACTCAAGCTTGTGGTAGTTCAAAGCTCTCAGTTGTCCAGGTCTCATGATCTCCCCCCTCATTTGTTCTATCTGACCTTCCAAAGCCATTTATCTTCTCAGCGTCCACTACCCCTCTCATGTTTTAGGAACCAAATAACCGCTGTGTTGGGTGGGGTGGCTTGAAAAGAAAAATGGAGACACTTAAGTTGCTGACCTTTGAAAACAGATTAGGCAACAAGGAGAACAGAGAGGCTTCAAAGGGTCTCCTGTTTTCTTTCTGCTTCCATAGCTCCCCTGGACAGCCAAGGATCTACATTCCCGGATCCTCCCTGGTCTTGGCAAGTTCCAGGGGACTCTTCTAGAGTTCTATAAATCTGAGTCTTTGGATGGGTCCATGGAGTGGGGCAGAAGGAATGCAGAACTCTTCCCAGTAATTTCATCCTACGTGCTGAGTCCCCAGTGGTGCGATGTTCCCATAGGCCTGATCTTCTGGGAAGTAAATATATATATGAGTATTGCTTTTCGACACTGTTCTCCATAGGGCTAATCCTTACACTGTAAGATTTTACCGTGCAGAGAGTTTGATTGACGGAAAACCCTTATTAACACCCAGAATTTTGAGGCGGGGCTTCTGTCTCTTCAGCATCAAATTCTGTTGTGCCACCTTCATCCAAGGAAGCTCTCCTCACTGCCCTGCTTCATCTCAGACCTAAATATGCCATGGTATGGTAGTTTATGATGATTACAACTGTCTATTTCACTACTATACACACACACATACACACACATCCCTGTCCATACATATATGCTCACACACACAAACATGCGCGCAACTCATTAGGTTTCATATCAGGTTTGTTTTGTTCACATTATATTTTCATCATTTTTACTCATCCTGTCTTTTTTCATCCTTGTTCTTATCATTATTAATGTTATATTTTTAAATATAAATATTTACTCCATTACATTGATTTTGTTTGTTTGTTTGTTTGGCTGGTTGTTTTTTTTTAGACAGGGTTTCTCTGTGTAACAGTCCTGGAACTCCCTTTGAAGACCAGGCTGGCCTTGAACTCACAGAGATCCCCCTGCCTCTGCCTCCCCGAGTGCTAGAATTAAAGGTGTGTGCCACCACCGTCCAGATGAGTTTTCACAAAATGCTGCATGGTTGCTAAGTAAGCCTACAGTAACAGCTACCCTCACGTTACCCCAGTCCCAGCCTTATTAGCTGTCTGGCATTTCTGAGGTATAGCAATCAAACTCTGACTCCCACAAAAGCTTAACAAATGTACACCTCATTACAACTACCTTGCTAATATTTGCACTGACCTATACACCATCAGTCTTAATTTCTCAAAGAGTCTGCTTTTCTTATACGATTCTCCATGCCACTTAAAGCTCAGTGTCAGAGAGAGTGCACTAAAAAACCCCTGCTAAAAACTTAATTCAGATGCATCATTTCCTGGTTTAATTTTTTTTATAACTTTGTATTTCTGTAAAGCAAAATCTAAATCCTGGCATGACCTATATGATGCTATGTGGCCCAGCACATCCTCCCACTAATTTGTCCCCACATTCCAGCCTCTCCATCATCTATTCTTGGATCCTGACTTCATTGTGGTCCTTACCACACAGACCTCCAACAAACTGCTCCCTTTCCAGGAATGGCCTTCCCCAACAGTGACTGTTGGCTGGCTTCTGCTCACCCTTTAGATGACATCTGAAGTGCCACCTCCCCAGAGACTTTCCTTGACCCTCCCCCCAAGTTTAGTGTTTTTCTTCTATACATTTTCTCTTTCTCTTTCTCAAATGATATTAATTTTTGAAAGACTTATGCGTATGAATATTTTGCCTGAATGTATGTATGTGCACCATGTTCATGCCTGAAGTCAAAAGAGGGTATGGGATCTCCTGGAACTTGAGTTATGGATGGTTGTGAGCACCACGTAGGTGGTGGGAATCAAACCTGAGACCCTGCAAGAGCAATAAGTGCTCTAAACCACTGAGCCATCTCTCCAGACCCTATGTAACTCCCTGTTCTTTTCTTCCTCA
Organism: Microtus ochrogaster; assembly: GCF_000317375.1. Lineage (NCBI taxonomy): Eukaryota > Metazoa > Chordata > Mammalia > Rodentia > Cricetidae > Microtus > Microtus ochrogaster. The sequence goes on from NC_022020.1 coordinate 27,261,927, forward strand.
GTGCTCACCACCACTTTTAGTCAGCTGTCTGTTCCTCTCTCTGAGTTCTTTTTGGATGTGTCTCTTTTCTGAGACAGTGAGCTCCTGGGGTGGAGACGATTTCTCTTCACCTCCTTCTCAGTCCTCGACGGTTGGTTCAGATACTTGTTAGGTGATGAGCAAGACGGGGGAGAGGGGATGAGCAGATAAATGAAAATTTCAGATTGCGAATTCTTGCCCCGAGAATCTGCCACACTGAAGGGCTTTCATGCCCTACTCTACTTCCTGTTGTGATGAACTTTGCACTTCTGAAACAGGTGGCTTTCCCCTAAATGATTTTTTTATAGAAAAAGAGGCAAATATAGAGGTAATTGTTGGTTCTCACTCATCAAGTCCCTGTTACCTGTCACCAACATCCTCTTGAGAGTCTGCTACCCAATTTCTGGGAACCACAGGAAACAAATCGCCTGACCACTTGAAATGATCCTGCAAAAATAGCCCGGATTTGACCTTCTTCCTGTGAAAGGGTGCCTTTCCTCAAGGCAAATATTACAAAGAAATTTTATCTGCTTTTCGGAGCTTCTCTCTTCAGTCATTCTTTCAGCGGAATTTATCTGGCCAGACTCAGATTTCCGCTCTGCAATCGCCCCCGTGTGGGCTAGGTCATTGCTTTAGTCAATTGCTCGTTTATTATTTTGATGCTATTGTTTGTGCATCAAAATGGAAAGACAGGAAGAAATCAAGCTGCTGAGTCGTTCTTCCAGGAAAGGAGGGGCTTCCTCCCTGAGCTCCCGTCTCTCTCCCTCCCTCCCACAGGTTCATGATGTTTTCTTGTTCTCTGTTCTCTTACACAATCCCCTACTTGGACTGACCAAGCTGCAGGGAGCAGTTGAACTTAGCTTTCATTGTCTAAAAGGAACTAACTCTGTAGGGCAATTACCAACACTTCCCATAAGTCAAAGTCAGCCATAAGTTCCTCGAAAGAAGACTGTCACTGACTCATTATGCCACTGGCTACAACCTGCCTGCTGGGTGCTTTAGGTTACAAATAGAATCGCAGTTCTCCTGGGCAGCTGGATCTCAAACAAGAACTTTCTCCTTTGAACAACAAATACATGGGACCCTGGAAGGGGCTTTCTTTTCCTACCGCAACTGGAAGTGGTCTTCTGTACCGCAGGGGCATAGTGCCCTATGCCTGGGAAAGTGGGATGATTTTTTTTTGATCTTTTGTATTAATTCAACAAATAAGCAGGAGGTAGACAATTTACCTAGGTTGCTTTAAATATAAGGCAAAGACTGGAAAACTGGAATATATATGTAAACAATAATGAAAATGTTTTTAGGGTATATGATTACTTCTGCCAGAATTAACTCCCATTAAATTCTCTTTTGTTTTCTTTTTTTTTTTTTGAGGGTCTCATGTAGTCTAAGCTGGCCTTGAACTCTCTGTGTTATTAGAGTCTTGCCTTGTCTCCTGATCTTTTTTCCCCTCTATCTCCTGAGTGCTGGATTTATAAGTTGTGTGCCTTGGTGCTGGGCTCTCCTGTTGATTTTTGTGTTACAAGTGTAAACATTTTTGCAAAGTGAAGTTATATAAATATAACTATAAGGGTATCATCATGGTTAATACTGGCTGTCAACTTGGCAGGATCTAGCGTGTCTGAAGAGATGAGCCTCTCTGTGTGTTGTGAGGGAATTTCTTCATTTGGTTATATCAGCTGGGAAGACTCACCCTAACTGTGTGTGATAGCATCATGTGGGGTGGAATTCGATACTACATAAAAAAAAAAAAGCTATTCGAGAACTAGCATTCAGCATTGTCTACTTCCTGAACGAGGGCACAGTGAGAACAGCAGCTTCATGCTCTTACCACCATCCCCTCTCTGCTGCTGGACTTCCTCCTGAAACTTTAAACCAAAATGAAACCTTCCTTACTCAGACTGTTTTTGTCAGCATCTTTTATTGCAGCAACATGAAGATTAACAAATGCAAAAAATTGGTACAGGGAGTGGGGTTGTGGTTGCCATAAAGCTGACCATGTGGTTTGTAAGCCTTTTGAACTGGTTTGTTGGAGAAATGTGGATGAGTTCAGAACTCTGGGCTAGGAATGGTAGATGCTATAAGCAGAGCTTAGTGGGTCATTTTGGTAGGCATTTGGAAAATCAGAAGGCTTTCCTTATAAGGCCTTTCCCACGTGATTGTAAGCACCAGGAGAGCAGGGAGATGCACTACAATGGTTTACACCAGCAACTCCAAATCTGGGGGCCTGGCTTCCTATCTAGTTGGTACTGACTCACTGGTAACTAGGCAAGTTCCCCAGACCCCCTGAATCTCAACATTCTCTCTCATAGACTGAAGATAGTCTAATCCTGTGTAGCACGGCCAGGGAGAGTAAATGGTATAATGCATGCAACATACTCAACATACACGAAGACCTCAGGGAACACGATGAGCTGCTGTCAACTTCCCATTCTACCTGCCACAGGTCTCTGTTGCCAGGGTTAGTTCAGGCAGTGCTAACTTAAGCAGATAAGTAGAATCCGTCCCTCCCCACTTGTACTAGATGACGGATAAGCAGCTTTCATCGTTCTGCATGCCCAAGTCTGATGTGTGGCATTTTTCTTTGCTCAGCGTCTTTGGAATTCCTGGGAGATTTGAGCTTCCCCTCCCAGCTGCCTCTCCTTTTATCAGCACAGGACCTATCACGGGGCTCACACCCTGAGCTTTCTGCTCTGTGTGGCCCATCTTCCTGGGAATTATGACAAAGTCCCTTTTCCTAGTTCTAATGTACCAGGACAAGTAAGCTTGGTAAGCCATGTCTAGCAAGTTACCTCACTGTGTGACCCATGGGCCTCGGGAATTCTCTTTTGGTATTAAGATAAAGAAAAGTGATTCTGCCTAAGGGGAACAAATTTGATTATTTTTCTTCCTTTAGCAAAGTCACTGCAAGTCCAAATCTACTGTGTGTGTGTGTGTGTGTGTGTGTGTGTGTGTGTGTGAGAGAGAGAGAGAGAGAGAGAGAGAGAGAGAGTCCTGGTTGGAAGAGGAGGTAGGTCAAACTCGCTGGGAGGTGCTTGGACAGCAAGGGTACCCGGAGTTAGGAAGGAGTCAAAACTGAGGAA
>NC_022020.1:27265532-27294074 GCF_000317375.1 Microtus ochrogaster
CTATTACTCTTATTTCCTTTACTGAATAATTGTTGTTGCTACGAGGGGAGGAGAAAGCAAAACAGAGCCTGGAGTTCCTTGCTCTGTTGCATGGCAAGAGGCTAGGCCGTGCATGAGCACCTGGACATGACCTATGTTTGTGGGTTTCCTCCGAGGCTTTGCATTGATGGGACCTAACACGAAGGCCCAGACTTGCAGCAAATCTTCATCTGTCCCGCCTTCCGGCTCCCAAATAACCAAATGGAGACTTCTTATTAATTACAAAAGCTCAGCTGATAGCTTAGACTTGTTTCTAACTAGATCATCTAACTTAAGTTAACCGATTTCTATGAACTTGCTTCTGCCTCGTGTCTTTGTTGCCTTTATTCTGTATTGCCCATGCTGCTTCCCTGTGTCATGTGTCTGGCTGATAACAGTGACTCTCTCTCTTCCTCCCAGTCTTCTCTCTGCCCCGAAAATCCTGCCTAGCTAGCTATTGGCTGTTCAGCTTTTTATTAAACCAATCTGAGTGACACATCTTCACAGTGTACAACAAGGTTAATTCACCACACAGACCATTGTGAACTAAGCCAGAAAGAGGTCCTGAAGAGTCAGCTAAGGCTTACCACAGCGCACAAGCAGGCGAGTCTGTCATAGATGAAGTGACACCCGGTACTGAAACAGGACAGGATTGTTTTGTTTTAGCTTCTTCCTAACCTCATTTTCTTTTTTAAACGTTGCTGATATGTATTCCTTCACCTAGCATGCTTTTAATGAGCACCTGGCAGTAGCAGGCATGGGGAAAGGAGTCGAGATTAAGACACACATAATGAGGCACTCTTGAGGTTCACATTCATAGGAAAGATACAAGGGATTCTGGATGAACTGGGCGTTAGAACAGTGAAGTGAGGGGTTTCAGGGAGCTGCATGTCGAGTGATCTACGGGCCTGAGGGATAGCAAGGTGTCCTAGAGGAAGGGTCGTTCCTACTAGGAGGCAGTAGAGAAAGGCGTAGCAAAGGTACTGAGTTCAGAAAGAGCATATTTCCACCGAGGAACTAAAGAGCAGGAGGGCATGCTGTGGCTGGGGAGTTGACAGGTTACCTGGAGCCTTGTGGCCATTTATCGGCAGGACTGTGGGAAACCACTAGACAAGGCAGAGTGGGGAGTGACATCATCAGATTTGCAATTTTCAAAGGTCACTCTGCCTGCCGAGTGGAGCGGCGGGCAGGTAGAGCAGGGATGTTCATGAAGAAGCCCACACAGTGGGTAAGGGAGCCTCCCATGCATGGGTGTGGGCCAGGTGCAAAGCCACTCTTCACAGCTGCCTGACCAGAATAATTTGGGGACATCAGTCCAGGCACCTTCTCTAAGAAGGTGGTAGTATGTTGTGGGAACACAGGACTCAGATGTTAAGCAGCTGACTGAAATGAGGCTCATGATGGCTCACGGGATGACACCTGGCATAGGAGCCAGCTTGCTCTGTTGTGCCAGGCTGGACACTGGGACCGTTGGCCACTTCTCTTCTGCCTGTCTTCTACTCACAGGAGCCTGGACAGACAGACAGTCCTTCAGCAGAGGAGTGTGACCTCAAGGATGCCTTTCCAGCCACACTGCTCTGACTTCTCTGACTACTGCTGACATTCCTATGAGGGGTATGGCTAGGGAAGACAGTCAGGGCTCCAGATGCCTCTCCACTTCTGGCCTCCGGCACTCAGTAATGCCAGAGAAAATGGCTGAGACCCTACCTGGTTCTGCCCCCCCCCATCCCACTCCATCCTCTGATGGTGAGCACACCTGCAGAGTTTATGGTCTAGCTGCTTCCTGCAGACCTACTTGGTTTCCAAGCTGTCCTAGTCTTTGTATTGAGAGAAAACAGATGGCCCAGGAGTTCCCTGGCATCACATCCACCAGTGGCTTCCAGTTCCAAAATACGCCAGTGTTGTGCTCACCTTGGATCTTGCTTCCCTGTTGGCCTGGACCTCTCTGTAGCAGCCCTGTCAATCACCCCACCTGCCTCGGAAAGACAGGTCATGTCTGCTTCTCCTCAGACTCAGTGTGAGCCTCATGCTTGCTGTCTGACTGTTTCTATTGGGTAGAGCCTCTGTCTGTCTTGCTCAACTTTTTATTCCCAGTTATGGCATATAAGATACGTTTAATAAATATGTTGGCTCATGTACAAAATATACAAACCGAAAATTGAAATGTAAAAGAAATACAATTTGCGGTTTCATTGAAATGTGCATAACTACTTAGCAGTAAATTTTAAAATGTATATGTAAGACCTGTGCATCAAAAAGTACAAAAGCAAATAAATGAAGAGTTATGAAACATTCAGGGTTCCAGAAGCCATTTTAAAATGTAAACTATGCCTGAACTTCTTTATGAGTTCAAGGAAATATCAATAAAAATGAGTGGAAAAAAATACAAAGAGCAACTCAAAATGAATTGACGCCTTATGTGTAAAACCAGAAACTATAAAATGATTAGAAGAAAATACGTGAGAAAAAACTTCTTAACAATGGTCGGAGGTGGGAGTAGGGTTGGAAAGATGGCTCTATGGTTAAAAGCATCGGCTGCTCTTGCAGAGGACCAGGGTTCGGTTCCCAGCACCATTCATAACTCCAGTTCCAGGGAATCCAGTGCCCTGGCAAGTGTATATGGCATACATATATACATACACACATGCAGGCAAACACTTGACACATAAAATAAGTAAATCCTTAGGCCTGAAGAGACGGCAAACAATCCCACTATTAATATATTGAAATCATTGTATTAAGTCAACTTCTCTATTCCTACATCTATTGCAACTGAGATATCTTAATCCTTGTGCCTGTTGCCAGTAAGGTGAGGAACCAGCCCAGCCTTAAACTAAAGAAGAAAATGCTGTCATTTGCATCAAGGTGGAGGAAGCTTGAGAGATTATCTAAGCAGATAAGCCAGGTACAGAAAGACAGAGGCCACACACAGATCTTGTTTATATGATGAATCTGGCGCACGCCTTTAATCCCAGCACTTAGGAGGCAGAGGCAGGTGGATCTCTGTGAGTTTGAGACCAGCCTGGTCTACAAGAGCTAGTTCCAGGACAGGCTCCAAAACCAAAGAGAAACCCCCTGTCTCGAAAAACCAAAAATAAATAAATAAATAAATAAATAAATAAATAAATAAATAAATAACAAGTCAATTCAGAGAAACAGAGAGTGGTGGTTGCTTGCAGATAGGGAATGGAGACAAGAGGGTATTGAACACAAAGTTCTGCTTAGGGTAAGTAAATGTGGAAACCTGTTTGCAGCACAGTGACAGTAGTCATAATAATGGGTCCTTGGGGGCTGAGGATGTAGCTCATTTGGTAGAGTATTGTGCCTGCATGAAGTCCTGGACTCAATCCCAGTATCATATAAAACCAGCATAGGGATGCACACCCATGATCCTAGCCTTTGGGAGTAGAGGCAGGAGGAATATGAGGTCAAAGTCATCTTCAGCTACATGAGACCCTGTCTTAGAAAGAAAGAAAACAAACAAACAAAAAACAAACTTTAAATTCAAGCCAGTTACCTCACTGTTCGATTCCAGCACCAAGGAGGCTGAGACAGGAGGACAGTAAACTCAGAGCCAGCTTGAGCTACATAGAAAAACCCTATTTCAAAGGACAAAAAGACCCCAAAGTTTTCCCAAGAAAGAAGTGGGGAAAAAAATCAGGCAATAGTAGTGTATCCTTAACTGCTCAGCAGAGGACCGAAAGCTACGGGAGGCTGTAGGTACGCTGATGATACTGATGGCAGAACTGACTTCACATTTCCACATGTATCAGCATACCTCATTGCATGTGCTAAACAAACACCTTTTAAAAACAATCCCGTCTCAAAAACATGGAGTTAAAATCCATCTTGGAAGGAAAGAGGGCCGTGGGAATGGCGGTGGTGTGGCCATCCTATGTAACATTTTGGTGAGAAAGTTTGCGTTACCTCAGGTTTTCTCATGAAGCAGTGCTTGATAAGCTTTACCAAGTCCCCGGTTATGAACCCAAGAGTGAGACTTTTGATTAACAAAGTCGACCTGAAATTCTATTCATTTTCTAAAACCATTGACCCCTTCCTCATAAAACATTCCAGCTTACCGGAGTGAAGAGATGGAGGAAGAGGTAGGGCTGAGTTAGACGAGTCCTCACTCATTCTTTCAACAAGCATTTAATGGCTGTGACTTAGCAGGCATTGCGTGTGAGGGTAAATAAGCAGTCAACCCTCAGCCCCCATTGCATGCATTCATTCGTACAGGGAGAGCTGAGGAGCAAATTCCGGGCCTCACACACACTCGGTAAGTGCTCTGCCAACTGAGCTACAAACTTAGCCCAGTGTATTCCCTTTTTGTTTTCAGAAGCGAGCACCTTGGAGCTGGAGAGATGGCTTGGAGGGCAAGAGCTCAGGCTGTTCTTGCAAAGGGCTGGAGCTTGGTTTACAGTACCCACGTTAGACAGCTCCCAACAGCCTGTACCTCCAGCTCCAGGGCATCTGATGCCCTTTTCTGAACTCCGGCGGCACCATCACTCACATGTGCACCCCCAACATACACATAATTAAAATAAAAAAAAAATGTGAACTTTTGACTAAGACAATCGAAAATGGTACCTGTTCTCCTTGACCCCACTGAGTCGTGGGCAGCAGAAGGGGCAGTGTGTAAGTAGGTAGGGGGTGGGCAGGGGGTTCCCTGCAGAACTGGCATTAGAAGACACGGGATGTGCAGGAAGCCACCTGTGTCTAAGTGTCCTATTGGAGGAGGCTTTGGGCACCCCATCAAGGAGAAGCTGTCATGTTTCCACAAGTGTGATGTTGACCCCCTTTCTTGCACTTGTCCACAGTGGGCAGGTGACTCAAAATAGCCCACCGGTTGCAGGGGCTGCAAGGATCAACACTACCTTTTTATAGCACGGAGGCTTCTGGGGCTTACACTACTTCCATCCTGAACCTGTTCCATCTTCTTCCAGGCCCCCAAGTCACTGTTTCCTCCTCTGGCATCCGGTTGTGTGTTGACTGCCGTGGTTTGTGGCAATCTCTGGGCTCTACAATTACAATCTTTAGCATCCGGGCTTGCATTCCCCCTCCCTGATCCCTTTCCCTGAATCTTCAGTCCTAAGGGGCAGGCTTTGGTTCTCGGGCCCTCCTTTCACCTGTAGACGCAGATGTTCCATGAATAGTCACAGACATCTTTACATTAGACGGCTAGGATTCCTGTGTAATACTCTGGAGACATTCCTGCTCCAAAAGGAGATTTGATGTGAGAGAATTGAAAGGGCGTGGCGTGGGGGAAAGAGGCTCCCGTAACGTCGGTTACTTCAAGCTGTTCCAGTGGAGGTTGGCATAGTTAGGAAATGGAGATTGTGGGGGCACAGAAAGAAGGACAAGTGGGGACCAGCTGCATCTCCTCCTGTCTTGGTCACGGTGATGTGAAGCAGCCATTGGGAATGTGTCTCAGCCTTCCTGCAAATCCAGGCCACAGATGTCTGGGTTTGCACTGAGATGTCTGATGGCCATTGGCGACTTGTTTAGCTGGCTGATTCGGGAGTGTTTGCTGCTATGTCTCCTGTGTTAGAATGTTTATTGAGGGGATTTATTTCCTATATAAGGTGAATATGTTGTCCTGAATAAGTTAGAAATAATCTAGGTAGGCTCAGTTTTTGTTTTTGTTTTTAATTTCCTTCTTAAACTAGGATGAACCCCTGGGTCTAGTGCTTTCTAAGAAGGTGTTCTATTGTAACTCAATCCCCAACCACTAGACATACATCTAGGAGAAGAAACACACACACACACACACACACACACACACACACAGAGAGAGAGAGAGAGAGAGAGAGAGAGAGAGAGAGAGAGAGAGAGGCTAATTATGTAGTCAAGAAAGGATGAATTTATATTTCTGATCTTTCTGCCTCCACTTAACGCTGGGATTACAGGCATCTTTCCACCATGTCAAGTTTATAGTTCTGGGAATTGAACCCAAGGACTTATGTACACTAGGCAAGTTCTCTACCAACTGAGCTACAGCCCCCACCACACATACACACTTTTTGAGGAGGGGTATCATATTGTTTGCATTTTCAAGTCGTTAGAGTTTAGACTGAAATTCATTGTAAATGGAAACTTGATGTCACCACTGAAAATATAAAAATAGCATCACTCACCATTCATGGGCATTCCAGAAACAAGTGCAATTTATATCAAACATATACATATCTAATTAAGAGTACAGAGCTAGTGCCAGGACAGGCTCCAAAGCCACAGAGAAACCCTGTCTCGAAAAACCAAAAAAAAAAAAAAAAGAGTATATCATGTACCCTATGCATGTTATCTCATGATTAATGTATCATACAGTACCACACTTACAAAGTGAAACTCCTGGTTTTACGGATGGAAACTCAGGCTCTTGAGAAACCAAGTAACCCCAGGGGAAGGGATATTTCAGAACACCAAACTTCCTGTGAGTTTGTTTGCAAACAGGGCATATAAAGAGAAGTTCACGGCACTAAAAAGCAGAACAGAGAGTTTGGTTGAAAATGATGAACTTTGAAAGGAGATCTATGTGTTTTCCAACTGTTTACTTTGGAAATGAAATAAAAAAGTAGATGAAATAAGGAAAAACAAAACTCCAGACTCCGAATATTTAGGCGTCATTCCTGCACTTGGGGGATGAAATGGGAAGATTGTGAACTTAAGACCAGCCTGAGCTATCTCGAAAAAACTAAAACAAAGCAAAATAAGACCAAAGCAGAACAGCCCCTGTACAACAGAAGCCCTCTTCTGGGAGCAAAGAGATGCCTCTGCCCTTGAAGGAGGAGTCAGCGGACCCTCGGCCTTCCATTCACCTCACCCATTGGCTGCCCCTGCCACTGGCATCACCTTGTCTCAGGACAGGAAATGGGCCTGGAGGGACCTAGAAGGAAGGGAAAGAACCAGGTTTTGGTTCTCTCTTAGCTATAGCTTATCAGCTGAAGTAAGGTCATTCATTTTTTTTGTTTCCTGGGAATGGGGGGCGGGAGGGCAAAGACCTGATGGAAGCCCGTGGGAACAGTTCTAGGTTGTTTCAAGGTTAGAAGACTCACAGGTAAGCAATGTGGAGGGCACTGGCCTTGCCTCTGTGTCGTACATGCACTGGACAGTCAAAGCTACTGCATCCCAACGCAAAACAGATGTCTGAGCGCTAATACAAAGAGGAAACACACAGGCCCCCTGAATAGGCGGGGATTTCTCTTGATGACTTGAAAGAAGGACCAAAGGTAGGTGGCATACAGTGTGCCAAGAATGGACAGGGATAGTAGCAGCGGAATGGGCCTGGCTTTGAACCTGCTGGAGCCACCTCAGTTCTACGGAAGCCTGTGAAGCCATTCTGAGTTCCTGTCTGGAAGAATCCATGCATGTGTGCTGCACTCTGGAATGTGAGCTGCCTTTGGCAAAGACGTAGGGTCCCCTAGGCCAGTGCCGGTGAAATGAGGTCAGAATGAAGATTCTACTCAGAGAGCAGCTCTAGAAACTGCCCTTCTGTTTTGTGTCTCTGTAATATAACTGTCCTGTACATTGTGTCTTATACAAACGTCCTGTACCTCTTCATCTCTCCTCTCGGACACTGACGGCAGCTAGGAATATTAGTGAGTAATGAAAATGTTAGTGCCTCCTAAAAACACGTCCTTCTCATGAACGGTGTCCAGTTTCTGTCCACACATCTGAACAAAGCGGCAGTCCCTGGTGGACTTCTGAACTTGTCCATCCGTGCGCAAGTCTTCCTTGAGGATGGAGATTAAATTAGGCAGTGACAATTTCTGATATTAAGAACTGTGATTAGCCAGGCGGCGGTGGCGCACGCCTTTAATCCCAGCACTCGGGAGGCAGAGGCAGGCGGATCTCTGTGAGTTTGAGGCCAGCCTGGTCTACAAGAGCTAGTTCCAGGACAGGAACCAAAAGCTACAAAGAAACCCTGTCTCAAAAATTAAAAAAAAAACAAACAAAAAAACTGTGATTTTAAAAGATAATAGTAATATATATGACTGAAAGGAAAGAATACAAATTACATACGTATATATATTTACATACATGTGCATACTAGAGAATACACACACTCCTCAAAATATAGCCATAGTCAGCATGGGGCGGTAAGATTATAGATAAGATACCTTTAACCATCTGTTTTATTTAATACCTATCATTTTATTTTTTGTGTTCTATATTTTCTGTATAGTTTATAAGGAACCTTTCTGATATAAGCAGGGAAATTTTAATAATTAATTTAAAAATACTGAATCTGCCCCTTGCTAGTCCAGAAGTTAGCACCTTGAGTTTGTGCTGAAAGTTCCTCGGTCAAGGGTCCCTTCAGGAAACCAGGGATGCCCCTCCCCCCACCAAATAAAACCTGAAATTTCTCAGTAGCTGATTTTGAGGTTCAAGCGGGAGGTACTTGCTCAGGGACCCTTGTCATGCATTTAGTATAGAAAAGGGCCTTCTTCTGATCACTTGTCCTCATCTTACCCTCATTCCCTCACGTCCCTGTCAGCATACAGCTGTGGTCATCCAGATGTGCGCTTGTCCCCTGGTTCCACGGTGTTCCCGCCACGGACCCTTTGCATACTAGTCCTTCATGTGTAAACTGACAGGCATAGTAAGAGGGGAGTTGAGACGGTGCCCCTTGGCTTGTGTTGGCACAGCCATGCCAGGTTGGCTGCTCTCATGCCTCATCTTTTCCACCTACCACATGGGGAACTTTGTTCCCAGTTAGTTGGCTCTAAAAAGCCCAAACCATACAGCGGGAATGGTGCCCTCCAGAGTGGCCCCAGGAGCACTCAAACACAAAGAAGGCTTAGAACATAGTTTCTGCTTACCTGCTGGCACATGGCTGCCTTTCTGAAGAGATGGCAGAGCCTTCAGAGGTTAGAAGATGTCTCTGGCCAGGAATCCCTTAGGAGCCTGGCTGTGCCTGGTGCCTGCTTCTCTCTGTAAGCCAGTGCTCTCTTTAAGCTGGGCCTCTGGCTTCTCTGACTCAGAATGTCTTAGGTCATCCCTGAGCCAGCCTTCCCCTCCCCACCTTCCCTACTTCTACCTGTTTCTCTGGGTTTGTCATCCTTGACTGCCCAGCATCGTCAGCCCCGCCCATCTCCATCAGTCTCTCCTCTACACACACAGCACACAGGTCTTGTCTAAGTGAAAGATTTCCTACACACACACACACACACACACACACACACACACACACACACACACACCCCGCATAGGTCTTGTCTGAGGAAAGATTTCCTGCATTGCAACTTGGGGCCAGAATGCCTTTCCAATGACTTTTGGAACAAAACCAGGCTTTCCAAACTTGAGTTTTGGTTGTTTACAATTCAGAAAGCCAGCCCACTCTTCTTTGTCCTTTCTGTCTGCTATGGCATTCAGTTCTCTGGCTGCTGGTCCCGAAACCTCCCTGGTCTTCCAGATGACATGTTTTCCCTGATGGTTGTTACATTTTATGATAAAGGCCTGCTCATCTTCCCTAGACCGGTAGCTGTGTAGCTGCCAGTGGGATCTCTAGCGGAGAACCAGAGTGATTGGCACACAGTAGGGCCTTAACAAATGTCACGCAAATGAACGAGCAACACAATCATAGTATACACAGGGGACTTAGAGCAAGCCAGCATTCAGGTGGACAGCCAGGCCAAGCCACCAGCCTTCACACACCCTGGCATCACGCCTAGTCTGACTCTGGAGCATTCAGATCGCCTTCAAGCTCCAACAGGCAAGCAGGTCTTCCTGCAGTGTCCCAAGTAGGAGGGTGTGTGCCAGCCACATCTTGAAGGGAGTGAGTAACTACCCGGGCAGCGCTTAGCTTTAAATCATGGCTGACACTGTGGTCATCTCCTGAAGCTCCCTGCTTAAAATGGAAAGTGACATTACTCATGACGAAGGGCAGACAATAAAATGCTCATCTAGGTGGGGCCGGACACAACAGTGTGAGTATCCCTGATGATGAGTGCGCGCATCTGCCCTAACAGTTCAGTCACAGAAGGGCTTTGAGTTACACTTCCAAATTAGCTCATCACTCAGCGCCTTGCTCTCTGGGGTGTCAGGCGACATCTCGTTCCTCAGCTATGGCAGGCTTGACGGGAGGAATGTTCCTGAATCAGGATCAGAAGGTGCTGGCGCTCAGTCTCAGCCCTTGAAGTTCCTAGCTCAGTGACATAGCGGGGTAAGTTAGCAGCTCTACCCCCGCCCCTGCCCCACCCCCTCAGGCTCCTCATCTGTGAAATGATGAAAATGACTGTACCTATTCCAGGGTCATTGGGACAAGCTAATATGAAAATCTCTGGAGCACTCCGACTCCAGTGTCTGGTATATGAGTGACATACCACTGCTGGTGGCTGCCATTGTTAGCTGTTCTCTTGCTGTCCATCCTCTTCCAACAGCCGCCACTGCTTCTCCATCTACATGTTTTTATGCTTTCCTTCCTCCATTCATGCTGCTTGCCCTGCAGAAGTCAGTTTCTACCTCTAAGATCCTCTGGAGCTCAGGCCGTACCCCAGGCCTCCCTCTATGGTCACCAGTCTTCATTCTGTAGAAGCCTGTCAGCTTGTATATCAAGACCCCAATCTGATACCTGACCTGTCACCATTTCTTTCCATTTTCAGAATCCATGACCCCATACAGCATGAAATAAAATTCATGAGAATGAATCAGTCTGGTTTTCACAAGCTCTCACAGACAGAGTGGACACGAGGGCCTCAGGTTATCAGGGTTCAACGCTGGATTCCAGGGCTGTAGCAGAATGCTAATACATGCAGGTAGACAGCGGAGTGGACCAGTGTCTACTTCTACAAGGGCTAGGCATTGGGTCGCCTGGTAACAGTAAAAAAAATAAAGTAAAAAAACACTACAAATGTAATATTTCTATTAGGAAAGAATATATGGCCATCTTTCTAATAATACTTTTGTCAGTGAGTTCCTTATAGATTCATGTTTTTCTCAAGATGAATGCTGTTTGCCTACTGCAGGTTATGTACAGGCAAAGGCATAGATGTGTTGAGACTCTTAACTTTGCACAGTATATCTCTAGACACTGAACCAGGAGCATAGCTATCCTCAAATCTCCTAAGGGCTGGGAAAGCTCCTGCTTTTGGCCACCTGGGACTATATTAATCTGACAGCCATCTCAGGGCAAAGCCTGCTCACTCATGACTCTCTTTCTCAGCACATTGAATGTGGAGCCTTCTCTGTCCTGAGCACATTGCTGTGTAGCATGGAAGATATTGTCAAAATAAACGAAGGACGTGGGTTCTAAGCCCTGCGTCTTAGGACTTTAACCACTGTGGAAGATTAATAATATGCACAAATAATTCTCAGAGGGGAAATGTGTCAGATGTCACAAACAATGCATCTAGGTATTTAACTTTGTTTCTTGAGACGGGGTCTCCCCGTGTCACCTACGCTGGTCTGGAACTCTCAGCCTTTCCCGCTTAGCTTCCCAAATGCTGGTATTAGAAGCATCTGCCACCACACTCCTCCCGGCACCTAGCTTTTATTTTGTTGATTGTCTGTTTGCTGAGGGTCTCATATAATCCAGGCTGGCCTCAAACCTGCCGTGTAATTGAGACTGGCCTTGAACTCTGACCCTCCTGCCTTTACCTCCCGAGGGCCAAGATTAAAGACGTGTTCCACCCAACCTGGTTTGATGAGGTGCGGGGGTTTGAACCCAGAGATTCGTGCACGCTAGGCAAGCACTTTATGGAGTGAGCCACATCCTTGGTCTCTAGTTTTAACAGGAGTCCTCACAGGTACCTGTCAGGGTGGCTATTTGAGGAGTAAGGTAGTTTGAGCTGGTGTGTAAACATGATTAGGGTCTCAAGCCCCTAAGAGTGACAGGTGCATCAGGCAAAGGTCATAATGTAGTAAGAAAAAGCACCTGGGAAACACGAGAAACAGGAAACTGTCAACTTTGAGGCGTTTGTGAGTCCACAGTGGGTGGGTGTGATTAGGGTCAAAAGATCAAAAGATCAAGACATCCCACCGTCTGTCAGTACCTCGGCTTGGAAATGCCCTAATTATCTTTATGTGGCAGAACTGTTGCCTTCCCAAGCTCTTCTTGCCCAATATTTCAAATCTTAGTAAATGTCCCCAGTGCCTCAGCCTGAAGCAGAGAATCTCATCTCTTCTCATTCAACTTGTCAGCAAGTTCTACCTCCAAAATGTGTGATCATCTGACTCGTCTGCCTTCTCCACGACTGCTGCCTTGTCCCAGGCCACTTGGCTCCAATCCTTGTGCTCCTCAGTCAATTTTCTTGAGACAGTTTATGTCCTCTCACTTGCTGGAGATGCTCCTGTTGAAGCTGGAGGTGTAGCTCTACGATGGGACGGGTGCTTAGTGGACCTGGGTGCCTCCTGGACTCTGCTACCCTGCTGTTCTCCTCTCCCACATTGCCCACAGTGATCCACCCTTCCTGCAGCTTTCCTTGCCTTCCGTGAATGCATCTAGACTGTTGCTGTTACCTTTGCCCCAAACACTATTCCCTGAACCCTAGATATTCTGGTCCCTTAGATCTTTGCTTGTCAACCTCCTGTCACTCAAATGTCAGTTTTGATGCCACAATTTCAGAAGGGTTTTCCTTGATTCTGAGGGATGCCTCAGGGGACTCAGGTAATTCAGAGGCATATCCAACTTCAGAAGCTCTGGTCCAGCAGAACACATAATTCCTGAAGGATAGGTGTTATAAGGTTGGCAGGCTTCATAGGACAGAGAAGAGAAGTGTCTCTCAGATAGAGGGATGGGGTTCTGAGGCCACAGAACAGTCAAGGGCAATGAGCACCTTCCCAATGACAGCCTTGCTGAAACAGCTGTCAAGCTAGCAAGACCATTTGTGCCCTCACCCTTTTCTGGATTGTTGGTAACTTGGACACGCTTGCCCCCTTGTGCCATAAGACCTGGCTCACTCACACTGGCTTCAGGAGTTACCACTGGCTCTCCTGAGTCTTCTTGGAACATCAGCCCATTTAGGAGATTCCTTATACAGTAACCACGAGCCCGGCAGACTTCAGGAACCACGCTCTTCTTTATTCTATTTTGCTGTTTGAATAACTTTCAATATTTCTGTTTTCCCCTGAGCACAAACTTTAGCCAGAGGGACTTCCTGTTTTCCTACCTCCTCTGTGTTTTTGCTTCATGTCAGGAGGAAGGATTTTGGCTCTGAGCTTCTCTGTCCAGCAGACAGGCAGAAACCTGCTGAGTCTTCCCGGCTGTTTTGTGAGTTCCGCTTTATGCCTCCTCATGACCTTGGCCTTTGTGTTTTCTCAGTCTGGAGCTGTCCACGGCAGAGCTCTGTCTTCAGACCGCCACTGGCCCACTGGCTGCCACTGGCGTTTGTCTTCTTTGAGTGCTCACACACCTCCCGGTTCTCTTGCTCTCTCTCTTATTTAGTCTAGAACTCCTACATGGCCAAAAAATGACGATGGTGGCGAGAACAAAGAGCTGCTCGTTTGTGACAGCCCAGGCTAGCTTTGAACTCACAGCCTTTTGCTGCCACCTCCCAAGTGCTGAGATTATAGATCTGCGTCAACATACCTGGTATCCTATAACTGTTCTTACTTAAACTCTTGATAGTCAAGATGTGAATATTTTGACACAGGCTTTCTTTCCTTTTATAGTTAATAGACTTGATTATTTTTTTTTTAAAAAAGAGTAGTTTCAGGGTCACATCAAAATCAAGCAGAAAGTACAGTCAGTACCTTCCAGCCCCGCACAAAGCCTCTGCCATAGTCACCACCTTCAGCTAGAGCGGCACATTTGTTAAAATCGATGAACCTATGCTGACAGCACATTGCCGCCCGGGCCAGAGTTTGCTGTGTGTTGGCTCTTGGTGGTGTTCCTTCCGAAGATCATAACAAGCATAACGGTACTATCTTCGCTTACAGGGTCACGCAGCTGGTTTCCCTACCTGAGATTTTTTTCTTTGTCCACAGATCCACCATTCCCTCTTTCCTAGCTATGGGTGGCCACGGACATCTTTCTGTCTCCATGATTCTATCTTTCCCAGATAACCATATGGTAGAGATCAGACAACCCATGGCCTTTGGTTGGCTTCTCTCAGTTATGTGTCTTTAAGATGTTTCCATATTTTCTTGTAACGTGATAGCTCATGACGTTTTAGTGCTAAGTAATATCCTACCATGTGGACCTTTCATGGCTTTTTTAACTCCGCTTCCTGAACTGGCTAGCAGGGTAATCAGAAGCGCAAGCAGAAAGAATCCACAGTATAGTCATTACGGATATTTAGTGAGTACTTAGTACCAGGTACCTTTCAAATGCCCTTCAGCGCGTCCTCCTTTTTAAGCCCATGGCATAGGTGCTATCCACAGTCTTACTTTACAGATGAGGACTGAGACCCAGGGGTTAAGTTGTTGTTCGAGGCCATGTGTCCAGGAAGGAGTCTCCCTGGGACTTCAACCCAGAGATTCTGACCTTGGATCTTAAGACAGACATATATTTCACAAGAGGGACATGGTCAGAGAAGTGTGTCACAGGGATGCTGTCACATAAGCAACATTGACGCTACTTGTACAAGCTGAGACTGTTACAACATCCTGGGCTTTGTCATCCTCTGAGACTGCCCTTGTACAGCGGCCACGTTCATCCCATGGAGCTCAGGACTGCATTTGACGTGCACCCTCCCTAGAAGGAACACATCATTCTCACACCATTCCCAGAGACTGCCTCTTACGAATGTCAATATTTGCAGGTAGGGCTATTGAAATAGTAACAGTGCCTTCCTTTTCTAATGAGAAATTCAGAGCACCACGGCACTCAGAAATTACCAGTGCTTCTCCAGTGGGCTGTGGAACTGGAACTGTGAGCCTTGAGTCTAGAGGGTCAACCTTAGTCCAGAGAGAGCGGTGACCAGTGGATCATCCCATCCATGGGCACAATGACCCTCTGAGGAAGCAAGCAGATGTGCCCTAGAGCCTCACAGTGCTCCCCAACCTTCCTCCCCGTATCGCATGCTGGGCATCCTGCCAGCAATGGGCCAGCAGGTACAACCCCAGGCGCCTAGATCTGTCTGTATCTGGATGGCAGCTGCATGGGTTCTGCCTTTATCATGGCCCTGTCAAAGTGCATTCACAAGCGTACACACTCATGTACACACACAGAGACACAGACACATCGACACACACACGAGTTTACCCCAGCTCCAGAAACGGGTGGTTTAGCCTGGGCAGATCTGCTCACTCCCTGTCCCCTCCACTTCCTTCTGCCCTGGATTTCCAGACAGAGAGTCAAAAATGGGTTCCCATCGAGTAAGGTTTGTTTTCCTTTAGTGTCATTTTCCATTTATAGCTGGTCTTTTCTTGAAAGGCTCTGTCCTTCCTCCTTCTTTTTTTCTCTTTCCTTTGGGGGATTCAGGATAAACGCTTGGATTTTTTTTTTTTTTGTAACTCTTGTGGTCAGCTGGCTAACCAGTCATTCGTTCAGAATGTCTCCAGAAAACCAGTGGTTACCTTTACAGACACTTACGCTAATTTCCATGGCTTCTGAGACCTCCTGGCCTGGTGCCCACAGATTCATGTGAACTGCTGAGCAGAAGCGGTCCACTAGCCTGGTAGGTCCTTCCCTGTAGGCTCAGCCTGGGAAATGGGGATAAGAACGGTGCTAACAGCAGATACTGATGGGGCAATGAGTCTCATCCATTCCCACACCGTGGGGCTCTAGAGGAAGAAGTGAGCTCAGGGGTGTGAAGACCACGATCAACCACAACCATTGGGGGTTTGGTCGCTGACTTTGCTGGCCTTGTGTTTCAGCTTCATCAGCCTTCCTCTGGTGCCGTAGATCCTGCTGTAGTTTGACTGTGAAATGCCTCCCTTAGTCTCTTGTGTCTAAACATTTGACCGCTTATAAAATCTTTAGGTGCAGCCTTGCAAGAGGAAGTGGGTCCTTTGGGGCTGGCCTTGAGGTTTGCTGGCTGTTCCACGCCCCATCACCTCTTAGCCTCCTGACCACCTCACACTCCTGCCGCCATGCTGGACTGGAACCCTTTTTAACCCCGAGTCCAAAGTGAGCCCTTCCTCCCTTCAGTTGCTCTTATCAGGTGTTTGGTCACAATGACAAGTGATGAATACAGCTATACTCCATGGCCTCCTGCCACCTTTCCATCCCTCCGATGCCCTGAACACTCTTACAGCTAATTCACCTGCTCTCCTGCCTCTGCCCCAGTCAGATGTGGCATTACAGTTGCATAGTCCCATCTGCCTCTCCTCCACAGCGCTAGTCAGAGGTTAAATTTCTACTTTTATTTGAGTGATTTTTCCAGTTAATGTCTAGACAGTCCTGGAATCTAGGGAGGGTCTGGGCACAAGTAACTAATGAACACTCACTGGCCGTTGTATGGAATTTGCTTCCTCGCAGCCCTTGGTCTCACCTGGATCATTTTTCATGTTTTTCTTGCATGACATTATCTAGTTCATCTGCCAGTAATGTCTTCTCTGTCTTCTATTCTGTGCATACTGAGGCCTGGCTAGAACAGCCGGGGTCCATCCCTCTGTCTGGCAGATGGGCCCCTGAATGAGAAAAAAAAATGGTAAAGAGGCTCTGTTTCTGCCTGGAAGAAGATCAGGAAGAGCAGGGCAAGGTGTGTAGGCAGGAGCCGAGGGTTACAGGCCTGTGGCTCACCCGGAAGCGTTTATGGACTTAGTGCCAGGGAACCACAGACTCCCACATCCAAAGGATCCCAGCCTCAGCTCTGCTCTTGGAGCTCCAGGGAAAACAGTTGGTTTTCTTTTTTCCATGCTGGCTCCTCCCTCCTATTAGACCTTGAGCATGATCCTGTGGGCCTGATTAGCCCCCTTTGGCTAGAAGGAAGCCACTTCGGAACTGTGAAGAGTAAATTTAACAGTCACAAGGCGGCACAGATTAACACCCAGACTGCAGTAAGCAGTTAGGGTGCTGAGAGATGCCCAAGTACTTCACAATACAAACTCCTGCCCAACTAGCTTGCAGAAGTGATGCTATCACAGCTTGACCTCCTCAAAGACACTCTAGCACATTCCTGTCACACAGTAGGTCCTCAGGAATGACTTCTGCAGAATTAAGTGGGTAGCAAACCTCAGCCCCAGGCACACTGTGCTCACACGCGATGTGTAGTATGTAGCATGGTTCTCTTCTGCTTTGATTTCTGGACCCACTTCCTGTATATCCAAAGTTACAGATTTTCTTCCTGGCCATTAACAAATAAAAGTCACTAAGAACTCAATCCTGGAGAGGAGCTGGAGCCCTGCCCGACCTGAAAACACAGCACGAACTTCGAGAGAGGACACCTTGGGTTCTCGGTGGCTTCGGCCTCAGAAAAGCAAAGGTAGGTTGATGTTAGTGTTAGTGGGGAGAGCTAGCTGCCTTTGAAAAGCTAAAAATCAGGCTCTTCCTTTGACTGGGTTGGATTTGGGGTGGGTGTGATGGAGCCTAGGGCCAGAAGAGGGCGCCATGAGACAAGTGTGCCGCTGCCTCCACAGTGAGACTCAGGGGTTCTTGGCACTTGGTCTCCTGTTTTTTGTTTTGTTTTCTCTGAATGCTTTTGTGTTCTCTGCAGGGAGCAGAGAGGGTTTCTCCAGTCTATGCCAAAGATAATTCTGTGAAAAAATAATTAAGCAGACCTCACAGGTTAAACACCAAATCCCAGGGATATTGTCGTGTCCACAAAACACTTCAGTGGGCTTGAATCTTGATGGCCCTGAACTCTGTGGACAAATGACAAGCCACACTCTAAACATACTGTGAGGAATCAGAGTCCCATTCACGAATTGACTGGTATAGATGACAGTCCAGGCAGGCTGAGAAGGTAGACTGTTTCTTTATGACCTTGAGAAGCGGTTCCATCTTTAATCTTCCCCATTATCAGGTTAATCAGAGTTACTTTTGCATAAATACATCCTCTACAGCCTACATCTTAATTAAAAAGAAAACGGCGCAGTCATGAAGTTGGAATACTTAAAAACCCTTGTCTGCGTTTTCCAAACTTGCTTGGGGTCTGTTTTCTTCCCCACACTGTTTATTCTCAGTCCTTCATGGAAGCGTGGACGCATCCAAGGAACCCTTTTGGGAAACAGCCTGCTTATGTGCAGAACCATTGTGGGCAAGCCAGTGTTAAGACTTTCTCCCGGAGTACAACTCATGCCGATTCCCTAAGATGCGTTGTGAAAAATCACTGCAGTACTGATTGCAAGAGAAAAATCCTGAAGCCATGGTGCATCAATAATGGAGGGATAAAGTAAGTTATTAGCCAAGCCAATGGTAGACATATACAAGCACTTCAGAACAGAGAAATGGATTCTTTAGAGCAGCGTATGTGGAATTACCTGACTGCTTTAGAAATCACCTGTGTGTTGTGTTAAGGCCATGGAAAGAAATCCAAAGACATGAATTGCTCAAGTGGGGTGGATGGATGAGGAGTAACTTTAATTTGTTACTCTCCCCATCTCTAGCTCTGAGAAGTTCGCTGCCATTTCTGGATGTCCCGACTCTCCCTACAGCCCTGTTACATTGCCTTTGCCCCTATGCAAGTCCCTGCTACCTGATGGATTCTCCCAGGGTCCTCGTGCCTGTCTCCCTCTCAGTTTCTCATCTGAGCTTCCCAAAGGAAGTCAACATCGTGGCCAGAACTTTGAATCCTATCCCCAGATAATTCTCCCTTCTCTTGCCTCTCCGGTAACTCTGGCTTGTGACTCTCTTAATACTCTACCCTGGTTTCTATTTCTTCAGCCACTCTTTGAGGTATGGTAGCCCCAGGCACCCATCCCAGGGTCTTTATTAATATATATGTTCTCTCTGAGTGCCCTTGTTCACCCCAGAGACAACCATGTCTCCCAGATTCCGTCCTGCTCCTCACCCTAATCCCCAGAGCCACAGTTCCCACCCACTCCAAGAAGCTTCCCCGGGAAGATCTAAGGAGGGTGTTAAGAGAATACCGTGAAGAATACCATGGTCATCATGGACTCACTCCTAAAAATACCCCACTGCCTTCCCCTTCTTGCCTTACTCTCTTGATTGATGGCTGTTCAGTGCTTGCAAAGTCACCCACGGCGCAGATGTGGCCACATTTCCTGTCTCTAGCTACTCATGGGCATCTGGTGAGGGTGCTAGCCATCACCTCTCCCTGCCTGCCATTACTGTCATAGCTCAGGTCAATGAATTCCTGATGTACTAGCGAAGTTGCTTCTACATTTTCTCTTCTTCTCCTTCCTCTACAGCACTGCCAGCCTTTCCTTGTAAACCACCGATCTGATCATGCGTTACTGTTCATCAAATCTCCACTGTTGTTTATCGTTGCCTAGAGACCCAGCCCAAACTTCACAACTTGACTTGAAGAATACAGAAACCTTTATTTATTTAAGCAACAGACCAGATACTAGAGGTGAGTGAGGCCTAGAGATACCTTTGTGATTAGCTCTGGTCCTTGTGTTGAAGGGACCACACTGTAGCAGGGACACACACACACACACACACACACGTTCCACACACATACTTCATCATCAAAGGACAAAAAAGATTGAGTTTAGAGGACATTCTCTTCACTACCAAGGGACCAAACAGGAATAAAGTGTAAGACTGACAGGCAAGATTCCTCGAAGAGTGACACGCAAGCCAAGTCCAGAAGGAAAGGAAGCGGGAGGGTGCAGAGAGCCACACTCATGGCAACTATATGTACTGTTGCCTGAAGGGTGGGGACTGTTGTGACTACACTACTCACAGTGGGGACCCTCCTGGACATTTGGGTGCTAATGCCTGGCACACAGTAAGTTAAAAAACTTATAAGACATGCTAGAGAGATGTCTCAGCAGTTAAGAGCACTGGCTGCTGCTCTTCTAGAGGTCCTGAGTTCAATTTCCAGCAACCACATGGTGGCTCACAACCATCTGTAATGGGGTCTGCTGCCCTCTTCCAGCACGTACGCATGAAGGCATGTGTGCAGACAGAGTACTAATACTTAAAAACAATACATAAATAAACTTTTCCAAAAAACACCCCATACGATGAAAAACTAGATGGAAACATGGATGGATGGACACGTGTGCATGGGTAGAAAAAGATGTGAACTAAGTATGGTGTCTTTTAGGAACAGTTACAAAACCAACAATGCTAAAACCTTGCGGCAGACAGCGTTGGGGTGTGTGTGTGGAAGATGGCTGAAATAAGTGCTCAGGCTCAGTACTACTTTGGTTAACCACCTTTTGTGTGTGCGTGTGTGTATGTGTGTATGTGTGTATGTGTGTGTGTGTGTGAAATGAGTATGTGTGTGCATGCACATGTGTGTATGTGTATGTGTGTATGTATGTGTGTGTATATGTGTATATATGTGTGTGTGAAATGAGTATGTCTGTGTGCGTGTGTGTGTGTGTATGTAAGTGTGTGTGAAATGAGTATGTACTTTACAAATGGAAGCATTTTTGTATTTGTCTTCAAGGAATTTATTTATTTATTTATTTATTTATTTATTTATTTAGCAGAAGAGAGAGAAACAGTGTACATAGCAACTAAGTGCCCAGCTTCCTGTAGTGAAATCAAATATAGGCCTAATCTTTTACCCAGATCCTGGGAAACCTCACCAGGACCCAAGTTTCTTTGTCTATGAAGTACGCACAGCTTTATCTGCTTGCAGGGGTTGCTGTGAGGACTCGGGACACATGGAGAGAGCCGGCCTAACATTTGGGACAAAGTAAAGTCTCAAAAGACCAGACAGGCTGTGATGAGGGACTGATGTTTCTCTAAGCTTGGCCCATCCAAATGCCTCTGACTGGCTCTCTGAAGGAATGGTCACGAGAGGCAACAGGGCATATATGTAAAGCTGGCTTTGCTGGTCAAAGAACAGAGCTTTTTTGGCTTTAGAGTCTCCTTTGACTCCTGCTGAGTCATGGCTGAGGACATGAATACAAATTGGACATGTCATCTCATCAGCAAGGTGCAGGGGACTCGCTGATGAGCTCTGGTGAACACCAGAGCCTGGACTTTCTCTAGAACATGGCTTCTGGTTCTTGTACTTAGACTATTAGGTGGTTAAAAACACCTTGGCTATCATCCATCTTCTTAGGCCATCTTCAAAGTGAGGGACACGTTGTCCCTCTGACTTCTCCAGCTTTGCCCTCCCTAGCCTCTCAGAGGAGCCAGGGTCCCTCTGCTTCTCTAGGAGAGAAGAACTTGTTCCCCTAGAAGGTCCTCCAGGGCCCTTGCTCTGGGTCTCAGTCTGGTCTTTGCTTGCCTTGGTCTGCCTATTCCTCTGTCTTTATGACTCAGACCGGGGCTTTTGGTCTCTCTTGGCTGTGTTGGGGACCAGGGCGGCTCCTTGGCTGACCAACGCTTTCTGGCTGTGGGCCTTTGCCTCCCTACCCAGGAGGTCTGCCCCTGACCCCACTGTGGGGTCAGTCCACAGTGGCCTCTGGCTCACATCATGTGGGAACAGTATCAGAGTCCACCCACTCACCAGCTGATGTGCTTGCTCAAACTGAGCACCCGTCCCCACCACGGCCGACAATTCAGGATGACTTTGTCTTTAGTGTACCTCCAACTCACCACTATGTTTGTATAGCGAAAAACAACCCCATCATACTTCTTATACAATCTCATCTTTGGTTCTAAGCTTGGGAGACAGAGACATTGCCTCTCCCAGCTCCCAGACCCAACAGTGGCCCAAGCACCATCTTGTGTCTGCCAGGTTTCATCCTCACCCTTGCCATGCGATAAGAGAGTGCAAGCCATTTTGCAGATCAGCTGAGTGCAATGGCCACAGGTCTGGGCGGTCGAATCAATTGTCTTCTTTGTTCTGTGTCTCTCTTCCTTCTCTGTCCTGCCGTCTCAGCCTCTGAGAGGGTTGAGACAGTTTCTAAGCCATAAGACAGGGAGGAACAATGAAAGTACAGCTTCAAAAAGAAAGAAAGAAAGAAAGAAAGAAAGAAAGAAAGAAAGAAAGAAAGAAAGAAAGAAAGAAAGAAAAGGAAGAAAGAAAGAGAAAGTACAGCTTCATCTTTGCAAAACCTTCCTCTTTCGGGGCTATAGTCAATGCAGGGCCTGACACTCAGCGGGTATCGTGCTGTGAACCCCAGTCAGGACCTGCCCCACAAACATAGGACAGACATTTTCATCTCCACATGCAAAGATGCTCTTAGACACCAAGAAAATGCTAAGTCCAAAGTTCTGTACCACGTCATACCTCCTAAGAGAACTTCAAGGGACAAGGTGAACAGCAGCCAGTGTTGACCAGGATGTGGAGAAAATGGGGCTCTCATATGGTGCTTCTGAGAATGCAAAATAGTGTGGCCAGCCTGGGAAAGGGTGGCAGTTCTCAACCAGTGTAGCACAGGGTTGGCACATAACCTAACAATCCCACACCTAAGTATATGCCCAAGAGAAAGGAAAGCATATGTTCACATAAAACGAGTCTGCCAATGTTGGTAGAATTACTCATCGGAGCCAAGAAGTGCCTTCATGTGATGGATTAGTCAGCTGCTGAGAGGAACAAAGTTCTGCTACATGCTACAGCATGATGAACCATGGTGTGAAAGACACCAGTCACATAGCCTAGAATTCCACCTGCATGAAATTTCCAGACTAGATATATCCATGGAAACAGAAAGTAAATTGCTTATTGCCAGGGAGTTGAAGGCATGGGAAAAATAGGAAATAATAGGTATATCTCTTTCAAAATTTCTCCAAAGTAGATAGTGACAATAATTGCATGATTCTATAAATGTCCTAAAGCCACTATATTGCATACTTTTTAATCGTTAATTGTAATATGTGAATTATATTTCTAGAAATCTGTTTTGAAATACCCTAATCTCTCTCTCTCTCCTTCTCTCTCTCCCCCTCTTTCTCCAAACGCATAGTTTTCTGTTATTTTAGTACTGTGGAGCTGGGAATGTAGCTGGGCTGGCACAGTGCGTGCCTAGCATGCATAGGGCTCCGGGTTCAGTCCCCAGCATCATATGAACTAGCAGGGCATCTAAAATCCCAGGCCTCAGAAGGTGCAAGGTCACCCTTTGCTACAGATGAGTCTGAGATCCACCTGGGATACATGAGACACTGTCCCAAAATTTTTTAAGTTGTTGCTAATACACTTACAACAGTCCAATATTAGGTGGGTAACAATATAATCACTTTACAATGGCATTTTCTGCTAGAAGACAAGCTTCAAGAAGCTGGAGATACTTTTATTGTCGTTATATTTACCATGCTTAACGCAAGACTCAATTCACAGTAGGGTCTCTATAAATGCTCATTGAATCAAAAGAACCTCCGTGGAGCTCCAGTCTTAAATGGACACATATTCTCAGTGGTGATTTAGAAATTCCTTTTACTTCTTCTTCTCTTTTTAAATTGGTGCTGAGGTTTCTGGGGGTCCGTCCCAGAGCCTTTTACATGTTAGGCAAATGCTGTACCACTGAGCTGCACCCCAACTCTTAGTACCTGAGTCCTCGACACATGGGTGTATGGAGAGTGTGAGATGCAGCAGGTGTCTCTGTACCCCCACCGGGAGCTTACAACCAAGGAGCCCCATATTGTCTGCCTTTCAGTGCTACCGATAGAGTACGGATAAGGCCTGAAAGCATACTGAAATGGCAATTGTTTCCAAGTTCCTCTGGGTGGGGTCATGTAAGGGAGTGTGCGAGTTGAGAGTGTGCTAAGAATGGATGCTGAAGGGAGAGGCTGAGGGAGGAGAAGGTCAGTGAAGGAGGGGGCAGCCTTTGCCAATAGAAAGACCTTGTCAGTTAGGAAGTGTTTCCAAACCATGATTTTATTGTCTTTCTGAAGCATGGAGTAACATCGGGACAGGGCGAGAGCCAACTCCTATTCTTCATCTTGGGGAAGGCTTAGAGAGAGGCGTGGCAGGAAAGAATGACTCAGGGGCCGAAGGGAGAGAGCAAGGGTGTCTGAAGAGATGGGGGAGACTTGATATAATTACCTTGTTCACCATGGAAACTGGGGAAGGAGAGCCAAAAGGTTAAGGCAGAGAGTAAAGAGATACAGGGTGACGATAGGAGTTGGAAGCTAAGAGGTGATTGTCTCTGTGTGACCCACAGTCAATGGGGGAGGCCAAGAAGCCAAAAGGAAAGCAAGAAGACATATCCAATTGCCTTTTCCCACACACAGACATCTCTTCATTGCATCTCTCTCACCCCACATTTTCATCTTAACAGGAAAGATTTCTAAGAAACCTTTCGAGAGTTGGAGGTATGAATGGGCCAGGAAGTGATTAAGACGTGAATAAGGCTTTGGAAGAAGGCAGAGAGATGCTGAAGGCTTCGGATGATGAGGGAGACAGGAAGAGACAAGGAAGATGTGGGAAGGATGAGGCTCAAGGTCAAGGATGAGGCTACAAAATCTGGCACGAATCACAAATGGAGGCCTGGGAAGCGAAGAGATGGGTCAGCAGAAAGAAAAGATGCATCCCAAGCAGGCTTGTGAACCAGGAAGCAGATGGCCAGAGCTCTGAGATCTTACTGTAGAAGGGGCCTGACACCACAACCCAAGGACGGATGTGAAAATCCAGGGAACCTGAGATGGAAATGAGCCTAGGCACGAGTGAGCCTGGATGGGAAAGGATGCGATACAATGAGGTTTCCCTTTTCCTAGTTTGGTGGCTCCTTTGTGGTTTCTGTTTGCCAAGCCTAGACGGAGGAATGGGTGGCAGTATGGCTTGATGGTTAGGGCATGGACTTTGAGCACGGAACAGATCTAGTGCTGTGGCTCCCCGGCTGTGGTGCCTGCCGTGGGTACACATGCCACTGTTCTAAGCCTGTGTCCTCTCCTGCACTGACAGGATTCTGCTGGGATGGTGTGGAAGTTGAATCTGGGCTCCTGACCCACTGGGGTGCCGAATCTTTCATCGCCTCAGATGCACGTATTGTAAGTAGGCTGGCCTCTCTAGAGTCAGGCTCTGGGACGTTTTCCCTCAGTGGTGCACAACATGGTTTACAACTTACACTACTTTAGGTCTGGCCAGTTGTGGAAACAGGCATTCAGTAAGCAGTAGCCACTAGACTGGGTAGCCATTTGCTGCAAGGGGCCATAGATATTTCCTTATCTGTTCTCTGGCACTGATAAGCCCTTTACCTGGTGAGTAGGAGCCAAGGCCCTGAGGTCTTGAGTCTATTACAACTTTTAGTGAGAACTGGGCTGGATGATGTCACCTCTCCAACCCCCATTTTCCTCTTCTCCTTCAAGCCTCTCCCCTCTGTACTTAGGAAGTCGCATTCATCATCATCATCATCATCGTCGTCGTCATCATCATTATAGCCGTATGTCTCCAACAGCAATGACTGTCACAAAGTCTCCCTGTACCTGTAGACACTAGGGTCCTTTCCACCCACAGTCTCTGGGCACAGGGACTCTTGCAGAGGCCTCTCCCAGGCTCTGGAGCCTCTCTTCAGTAGTCCTGGGGAGGTCCGTGGGGAGCAAGCATTGTCTGCTCTTCTCTGGCTCACTGCTCTATCTCTGTGTCATGACACTCAGGATGGAGCTACTGACTTTTAGGCAGACTGGCTGCCCACAAGCCCTTCTCTTTGGAGACAAGGCTGCCTCCTACAATTTCTTTTCTAACTGTCCCTGTTTCATAACCCAAGGTCAGGGATCAGCCCTGGGTCCATGACTGTGTAAGTGGCGAGCCACTCTGCATATGTGAGGCAAATCTGGTTTTGTTGAATGAAGCTCAGCTGGAACCTCAACCCCGTGGCCCTAATACAGAGGACTGACTGTCTAGTGACATCATGGGCCCTGCAGTTGCCCCCAAGAGATCATGGAACCGGAATATCACTGATGGGCTGAGGGGCATGTCAGACAAACGCCGTCTTCCCAATCCTGATCCTTAGAGAGTCCTGTGTTGCCCTGTGTGCCCTATAGCTCTCCTGAGCACCCCAGCAGCATGGCATCTTTGAGTCAGTCTGGAAAGTAT
Organism: Microtus ochrogaster; assembly: GCF_000317375.1. Lineage (NCBI taxonomy): Eukaryota > Metazoa > Chordata > Mammalia > Rodentia > Cricetidae > Microtus > Microtus ochrogaster. Next base: position 27,291,440 of record NC_022020.1, read on the forward strand.
GGTGTGCTACATGAGACCAGTCAACATCAATCACTCTTTCATCAGTTGGCCCTTTTGTTTGTCTGTGCGTCCTCTGGTGTGTCTTCCAAAAACATGGCAGTTAAGCTGAGCCATGGTGTACAGAGTAGCATATAGCGATGCCTACATGGCTGATAAGCCAAGCCAAGCTCAAGCCAAGGAAAGAAACCGAACAAATCTACATTCTGTTGCTAAATGGAGCCACCTGCTGCGTAACTTGGAAAGAGTGAAGGTTGATTTTGCTCATGGTTCTGGAGGCCGGGACGCTCAAAGTTAAGAGGTCATGTTTAGCGGGGACTCTCCACTCTCCTCAGGGTTATTGATAACGTAAGACATCAGATGGCAAGAGAGACACATTACAGAGTCATGGCTAGTGAGGTGGCTCAGACCCAGGGCCTACATGGTACAAGGAGAGAATTAACTATTGCAAGTTGTCCTCTGATCTCTACACAGGTGACATGGCCTGTATTAACATGTGCATATGGACATGTGCACACATATAAATGAGTAAATAAATGTAAAAACTGCAAAAGAAAAAAGAAAAAAAAGTCCTACCCTGGAGGCAAGGATATAACTCAGTTGGTAAAGTGCTTTCCTGACATGTATGAGGTCCTGGGTTCACCTAACCCTAGTGTGGTGGAACATTCCAGTATCTCAGTCAGGAGGAACAGAAATCCAAAGTCATCTTCCTTGGATACATAGTGAATCTGAGACCAGTCTACATTAGTGACTATCTCAAAGAGAGAGGGAGGAAGGGAGGGAGGGAGGGAGGGAGAGAGGGAGGGAGGAAGAGAGAGAGCAAGAGAAGGAAAAACCAAAAAGAAAAGGAAAAAAACCCAAATTTAAAGAGCTACCTTGTAGATCATTTATAACTCATTACTCCATGAGGCTGTCGAAGGCCCTCATGACCCAGCCACCCCTCCTAGGGGCTTCCTGGTCCCACCTCTGAATATCTTACAATGCAGGATGGTGTTTCAGCATGAGAGTTGGTGGAGACATTTGGACTGCAACTGCTACCAACTTCTTTGTCCCTCATAGACTGAAGGGGCAAAGAAGGGGGAAGACAGAACAGGTGGCCTTATCTACCAACAGATATGGTAGATGGGAGCCCTGAGGAGCCCAGGCTCTGGATCCCACTCTCCAGCTTTCACTTAACTCGCGCCTCAGAAAGAAATGGAGGCAGCACCAGCTGGCCCGCTGGTGGCTGTCTGCGTACAGCTCTCCCACTCTTTCCCGTTCCTAACTTTTCCAACCCAACCACCCGTCTGGCCCTGCTCCCACTGACTCGGGCTGCCGCAGAAGGCCACCCACCCACTCGTGCTCACAAAAGCAGGCCTGTCTGCATCCGAGCAGGGTAGCACATGGGGACAGGCCCAGGAGCCACACTGCTCTCCTCTGGGGAAGCGCAGTCTAGTCAGGGGGAAAGAAGAGGCGGTGCTTTGTTACACACCTCTCAGCTTGGGCAGAGGCAGCTGCATGGAAGCCTGGGTCAAAGCAGGGCTGTGATAGGACATGTCACTGCCCAAGACACATTAGATCCAAAGAGTCTGAACTAACTAAACTTCCATCACATCTTTTATGGCAAACCAGTTCAAGACGTTTGCTTTTTCATTAGAAACTGTTACCCTTGTGTCCTAGATCTGTGGTCCCCAACCTGTGAGTCGTGACCCCTCTGGGAATCAGAGGACCTTTTTTCATAGGTGTCACGTATCAGATATCCTGCATAACAGATATTTACAATTCATAACGACAACAAAATTACAGTTATGAAGTAACAAAGCAATTTTATGGTCAGGGGTCACCACAGCGTGAGGAACTGTATTAAAGGGCCGCAGCATCAGGAAGGTTGAGAACCACTGGTCTAGGTAATAAGTGCAAGAGAAGATGTGGGCACTAACAACGGGCATTTGCCAAGTCTCAGCGGCTGTGACTTACATGACCTCAGAGAGGCTGCTCTGGGCATCCCTGTCTGGTCAGTGAGCCAGCCTGTGAAGGATATTATGGGCAAGAAACATGACTAGACAGACATATGGCAAGAGAATAAAGCTGGAATCATGGTTAGAGACATAGGCTTCAATGTGAGGCTTCCTGGATTTAAAGCCACAAAGTCTGAGCTTAGTCACCTCATCTCTAACAGTAAGCAGCCATAGCTTCTACCCTTGTGCTTGTTACCCGGTCAGAGGGAAGCAGCCATCCCAGAGGCTGGCTGGCTCATAAGTAAAACATACTTTTTGAATCTCATCTCACAGCTGTTACTTTTGTTCTTATGGTTAACTCAGGATGGATAAGATAGTCTCTGTGTCTTTGAGAGTGGACGAGAAGCTAAATCACAGATGCTGTATCAGGCTCTGCTAAGTGCCATGAGGGCAGTACCAGGAGCTGAGGATATGGGGTAGGGAGCTTTTGTGGAAAATGGGGTGTCTCTGCCAGAAGGACAAACAGGCATTGCACATGGGGGAACAGAACAAAGGAACCACTTGAACCAAGGCCCATGGGAAAGCAGAGGGCATCTCCCCAGCCTGAGGCCACTGAGCAGAGGGGCTAACAGGGATGTCCAGGGCTAGTGCAAGTTTGACATTAGATCATAGAGGACCTCAAATGATGTCATTCCAGCAAG
>NC_022020.1:27294244-27298845 GCF_000317375.1 Microtus ochrogaster
GAGAGAGAGAGAGAGATTTTGAGAAGGAAGTTTGGAAGATGCTTCTGGGAAGACTATAGGACAGTCTGGTGGAGGTTTCAAGCTGAAGCCATGCATCTTCCAGCTCCTGCTTCATGTCTGCCTTTTTTCTGAAGGTACATGTGCATGTGTGTGCAGGTGAGAGGGCAACCTCAGAAGTCACCCACAGGTATGTCGTCCACCTCCTTTGAGACAGAATTTCCTATTGGTCCGGAGCTCAGTGGTTTGGTTAGGCTGGCTGGCTGTCAAGCACCAGGAATCCTCCTGCCTCCACCTTCCCAGTGCAGGAATTCCAAGACTGGATCTCCACGTCTAGCGTTATATGTGGAGATTGAACCCAAGTCCTTACGCATGTAAGGCAAGCACTTTGGCAACCGAAGTCAGTCTTCTTTGCTAGATGGCTCGCCAGGGGAGGCCAGGGCTCCGACACTGCCTTCTCACCAGTACATGTCAGGACAGTCCCAGCGGGACAACAGTTACTGAATTAAAATTGACGCAAAAAAATCTGAAACTTAAGCCATGAATGTTGAAGAGTGAGACGGGCTCTGAAGTTACTTAAAGAAGAAAATGAAGAGGATTTGGTCCATGGGTCATCAGACCTATCTCTGATTGTGGGACTGGAGAGCCATTCGCTGAGAGGATGCCCAAATCTATCTGCAGAGTAAATGCGGAGCCTGCCTGTGGGTGTGGCTCAAGAAAGGTGAGGGACAGTCACCCATCCGCCCGTTGACCATCTGGCAAGGCTGAGAAGATGGGCTTGGACAGAGCAGAAAGGGCGGAGTCACGTGGTGGAGAGCAAAGATAGAGGTGTGGAAAGAAGAGCAGCTTGGTTCTCCATAATCCCAGAAGAGCGGATGTTATGGAGGACTCCCACCTTGTCCAGAGAGCCCTGGCCCCCATATCATGCACGCTCTGTCTTGGGGAAGCCTTAAGAAGAGATCAAATCCAGGAGGAATGACAGCACGGATCCTAGTGATTGAGGGATGGACCTAGATGCTGGACATGGAACCACAAAGAGGAGCCCCAGAGTCCACTTCAAGACTCCCAGAATTGCTGCTCTATCTCTAATGTCCCATGATGTGAGGCCGCTCCTCTGAAGGAGGCCTTCAAGCACTGCTAACCCTGGGCTCAGGAACTTTCCCTCACTTTCTCCTTCATGGATTTTAAGGCTCCAAATTCTTGGCCAAGCATCTAAATGACCCCAAAACTGGTGTGAAGGGCCTCATGCTCATGATACTCTTTCTCACCCTAGCAGTGTGGGCTGTTCCCTCTTCCCTGTTGTGCGCCAGGTGCTCTACGCCCTCGCAACTTGGTCCATGCTGGTCTCTTGACCGGGAAGATCCTTCTCCATCTCCTGCTCATTAACAGCTTTTTTTCAGGACGGGGGTGGGGGTGGAGAGGATGGCTCAGTCAGTAAAGTGTTTGGTATCCAGGCATGAGGACCCGAGGTAAATCTACTGTACCCATGTAGGGTGGTGCAGGCTCATAACCCTAGTGCTGGAGAGGCAGCGATCCTGGAACTTGTGGGCTAGATAGATAAGCCTAATTGGGAAAGTTCCAGGCTAATTAGAGACCCTGTCTCAATAAACAGGTAAATGGCTTCTGAGGAATGACATCTGAAGTTGGCCTTCAGTCTACACACACACACACACACACACACACACACACGCACACGCACGCACACACACACACACACTCACGCCCTTCTAGGCTCTGCACACATATGCATGTGTACCTGTCTGTACATGCACACACACAAACATGCACACACACAAACATGCACACACACAAACATGCACACACACAAACATGCACACAAATAAAATAAAAAAAAGAAGGTTTTTGCATTCTCTAAGACCTGTGTCAAGTTTCTCCACACCAAACACACAAATCTCTCTTGGTCCCTCCAATAAGCTCTCTCTCTTCCTCCCTTCACCCTCCTTTCTCCCTCCCTCTCTCCCTCTCACCTGGTTTCATGGTGTATTGCTTTGCCTAGTAATACTTTATTCCTTCTTTGAGTGCTTGTCTTGTGTGAGGGTTTGAATCTGAACTGGCCTCTACAAGTCTGTGTTTTGTATATTTGGTCCCTAGCCTGTGCTGCTCTATTCGGAGGTTCTGGAACATTTAGGAAGTAGTGCCTCACTGTAGGAAGATCCCACCTGCCCCTGGCTCTTCCTCCAGCCTTCCTTGTCAGCCGTGGTATGAACAAGCCTCAGTTTTATGGGCAGATTGCTCCTGCTATGGCGTCCTTCCCACTATAAGAGACCGAAATCCCTTTGAAACTGTGAGCCTAGTTAAGTCTTCCTTCCTTGAAGCATTCCTGTCAGGCCTTTTGGTCACAGCCATGAAAAGGAGTAATTAACACAGCTTGTCTTTTCCTTCCAAGGTTTGTAATAGTTTAAGGATACAAACCCATTCTGTTGTGTTTATTTTATGTATATGTTCATGGAAGCAGATGTGTGTGTGTGCATGCATATGCATTTTTATATATGTGTGAGAGATGTATGCGAGAAGGCCATCTTCCACTCTCTCTCCCCACCTTAGCCCAAAAGATCAGCTAGGGTCTGTCAGTGAATGCTGCACTCACTGACTGGAAGCCACTCATCTCTGTCCCTAGTTCCCCCAAATGCTAGTTACAAAAGTGTGCAACCATGCCTGGCTTATTTTGGGGGGGATCAAACTCAAGTTCTCATGTTTGTACAGCAGACTCTGTAGACACTGAGCCATCTTGGGACACCTTAGTCCCAAGAAAAGTCCTTTTATCATTAATTGTCCTGCAGTGCGGCAGGCCCCTGGCCAGCACCAGCCCAGCGCATACCCAGTGTGTGTTGCCATCCAGTCGGATGTGCTATCTGTGATCTTGATACTGACCAGACACCGCTACATGTACTAAGACTTTGGAGTGGCTCCCGTAGCTAGACGGAAATGGGAACGCTTGGCCTTGCCGTCAGCTATACTTTATTACCCATAGTGCCTACAGTGGTGACTTAAATCCCTCCATGGTTCCACCGTGACATGTGCCAAGAGCTGTGATTCAGAAGAAGAACGTTCTCTACATCCAGCTGACAAACTCAAAACGCACCTGTTCATTTAATTGTCTGCTCTCCTCTGCCTTCCCTGCAGCATCGGCCAGTGTTTAGATTAAACACTTGCTCTGTTTCTCTCCTTTGCAGTTTTCCATTGGCAAGAAAAGTGTTTGCCCATCAGTGCCCCCTGCATAGCCCACTGAGTACCTCCTACAAGTTTGTCCACAGTGGTCTGCTCCCAAAGGCACAGGACCTCGGTGAAGTTAGCTCTTTCTGTGGTCTGCACAGCAGAGCTAGTTATTTCTGGGTTCTATAAAACCGAGAGCAATTTAGGATGGAACTAGACAGTCCTGCTTTCTTTCTTCCTTTCTTTATTTGTTTAGAGTGGAGGATAGACAGTTATAAAACACAGCTGCCTCCATGAAAAGGAAGACTAAATTCTTTATGCAGCTGCAAACAACAGAATTATTTAATTTTAGCCCTGATCCAGCCAGCCCAGTTCTTGGGAAGGAAGGAAAAAAAAGAACTGCTATCTTTAACCGCTTAGATATGGCTGCTCCCCTTTCCCTCCAATCCCAAATGAGGAAAAGGAGTGATAAAGAGAGAGAATATGTTGAGTGGTTTTAGGATTCATGTTCCTTGATTGTTTTCCACTTCTTAGTGTAAGTTCCCCCCCTTCCCAACTTGCTCTGCCCAACATCCTTCCTGTTGAGTCCCAGAAACCAAAGCTCCAAGGAAAGGCTCTCCTGTGGGCGCAGCAGCTGTCAAGGGGCCAGGCTGCAAAGAAATCAGTTCTCAGTTCAGGACCCACAGTTTAGACCCAATAGGGATTTTCCTAACTTACCCCCACTGTGGCAGAATTTCACCAAGAACATACTCAAAAGGCGAGTAATGAGTAACACTGAGGAAATGGGAGGATTTCGAGGCATCTGGGCTCTGACTGTTCTGAAGGACAGTGGCAAAAAACCAGGCCAGCTGGCCCACGACAGAAGGCCCTAGGAATAGTCTCCCCTTTGTACTTAAATGGGCCTTTTCAATGGTAACATGAACACTACTGTCTGAATGTTGATGTGTCCCCAAATTCACATGGTGAGCTCCCCTCCCCAGTATAATACTAGAAGGTGAGGGCTTTTGGAGTAAGTAGACCATAAGGGTGGAGCCCACACCCGTGGGAGATCCATCACCCTTCTGCTGTGTGGGAGAAGAAGCCAGCCTGCTTCAGACATTAGGTCTGACGGCTTCTTTATTTTGAACTTCCCATCACTGAGAACCATAAGAAATAAGTCGCCTTTACTTATGAGCCACCCGCGCTATAAAATTTGGTATAGAACCCAAACACAGAGGCAGCTATGCATAAACGTCTCTTCAGAATCACAGTCAGTGCAGAACTGTTGACCAGTGTCATTACAAGCTGAACATCCAGTAGTAGGAGACTCACTAAAAATCCGAGAAGAATATATATATATGCTTTCACAACTAAAAATGTTGTTTCAAGAGAATATTAAGTAGGGTGGGGATTAGCTGTAGTTTATTGAGTGAAAAAGTAAGTGAAAAGCC
>NC_022020.1:27298945-27339826 GCF_000317375.1 Microtus ochrogaster
GTGTGTGTGTGTGTGTGATACTATATTTGCTACTTATGTGTGAAGTAGTTGGCTGGTAGATAAAGAGACAGACAGACATAAATACAGGGACAAAACCACAAAGGTATAAATTAACATTATTAATATTTTAACAATAATGAGTATTTTTGTTTTTCCTAAAATTTCTTAAGCTTTATTTTACTTTTCCAGTCATAAAATTTACTACTCCGATTATCCAAAAATAATTTTGAATGACATATTCTCATTAGTCCAGGAAAGTAATTAAACAAGAAGATTTTGAGCATTCACTGTGAAGCAGACACTATATTCATATCAATGAAAAACTAAAAGTGAAAAGACAACAGATTCACTCATGCTGTGCTGCTGGTAAAATACTATTGTGCCCTGCAGTGGTGGTACACGCCTTTACTCCCAGCGCTTGGGAGGCAGAGGCAGGCAGATCTCTGTGAGTTGGAGGCCAGCCTGGTCTACAGAGCAAATTCCAGGACAGGCTCCAAAGCTACAGTGAAACCCTGTGTTGAAAAACAAACAAACAAACAAACAAACAAACAACCACTGTCTCGTGTCTCTTGGGCTTTTTACAAGAATCACGTGATTTTATAGTGTGCATGCGTTTGTGGATGGGGCCACCATGTGTGGAAGTCAGACGACTTTCAGGAGTCGGTTCTCTCCTTCCACCCTCTGGGTCTGGGGATAAACTCAGGATGTCATGTTTGGCAGTAGATGATTTTAATCATGGAACCGTCTTGCTGGCCTCCCTGAAGACTTTTCTGTGCCGTTGTTAAAACATGATAGTGAAGCTGGGATGTGTCTCAGTGGTAGAACACTTACTAGCATATACAAGGCTCTTGGCTAGTTCAGTCTGCAACACAGCAAGAGAAGTACACACACGCATGCACACACGCATACATGCATACACATGCGTACACACATACACAAACGCACACATACACATGTGTACACACATACACACATGCACACATACATATGCGTGCACACATACACATGCACACACACATGCACACATACACATACACACGCATACATACACATACACATGCACACATATACACAAGCACACACATGCACACATGCATACACATACGTACACACATACACATGCACACATACACATGCACACATACACACGCACACACACATGCACACATACACAAGTGCATTTGCCCCATTTGACTTTCCAGCCCATTTAAAGATGTAAAGGATAGAGCTGGTACCATGGTGTAAAGAGAATAGTATTTCTACACCTTCCCTAAGACTCAGAGGGGCCAGTGTTGGACAAAAAGTGTACTGCACTTAGAAAGCCAGTGAAGATAGCAGCTGTAGGCAATAGACTATACAGATTCTACTAAGACCTGTGATGTGGGGGCTGGATGTTCCTTTGCTCTGTCTTGTGATTGTGGGTACACTCTGCCAGCCTTTGGAGGGAAGACATTCAGTGACTGGCAAATTAGAGCTGCCAGCCTGTTTCCTCCTAGGACAGCCCTTCTGACCTCTGTCTCTGATACTTCCCTTCAGTCTTCCCACTATCTTGTTGAGTCTGTTCTTCTGACAGGGGACAAATTATGGCTTAAACCACCGTCATCGCCTTTGCCTCCTACTGCCCAGTGGCTCCCCACAACAGTCAGAATAAAACCTCAAGTGGTCTGCGTGGCCCTATATTGTCTGCTCATTGCATGCCTCGCAGCCATTCCCAGACCACTTCCTCCTCAGTTCCTGGGGTTTCTGTTACATTCTAGAACAAACCAAGTTCTTCCCACCTCAGCAAAAGAAGACTCTCTGCCTACTCGTGGCCTCAGCTATATCTGCTTCCATCGCCTCTCATAGCCTTTGTCTCTCTATCTTGTTGATCACAGTCTCCCCAGGCTAAGGCTTCCTTGTTCTCTTTCCAACACAGAACTGTCACAGTCTACTAATGTCACTAGTTTCTTCTCCAGTGCACTCTGTGTGAGAGTGTGTGTGTGTGTGTGTTCTTTCTTTCACCCTGTCCTTGACTCTGCTACAACATGGAGATTGGGGACCACTGCTTCTTCCTCGTAGCCTGTGCAGGCTCAGGAAGTACATGCCAAATAAATATGAAAAGAGAGGATGCAGGGGGAGAGGGAGAAAGGCTCCAGGAACAGGGCTCTCTTCCCAGACAGCCCCGTTTGCTGGGATGGAGGCAGTGTGTCCTGCTTAGTCCTAGCATTACAGTGCAGGTTAAAAATAGCCCCCCCCTGGGTGGGGTGAGCCGAGAGAGGATGGGGAGAGATAATGAGCACCACAAGCCCGCCAACGCAGCCTAGCGGATGTGAGGCTGGCCAGGAAGAAAAGGATCTGGATACAGGAAAACCCTGTCAGGGCTGCCACCAGCTGACAAATGGACAGCTCCAGGTTCTTCACCAAGTCCCTCCCTCCATCTGCAGTGTATGAGATGTTTTCTTAAATGCGTTTATGTGAGTGTACACAGGTTTGTGTGTGTGCAGGTAGGGACACATGTGTGCGTGTGCATGCATACCTATGAGAGGCCAGACGTAGACACTGGCTTCCTCAACCACTTTCCACCTGTTTTTTGTTTTTTTCTTTCTAATGACAAAGTCTCTCACCGACCTTGGAGCTCACTGACTGGGCAAGACTAGCTGGCTAGCGAGTGCCAGGAATCCTCCTGTCTCCATGCACATCCTTATACCCCATCCCACTACTATGTTGGGATTACAAATGTGCCCTATGGTCCCCAGCTTTTTATGTTGGTGATGGGGATCCCAGTGATGGCAGGCACTTTATTGACAGAACCATCTCTGCAACCCATGATGCTTTTTAAAATAAGCAAAACAATAAAACAAAAGTCTCACTGTATAGTCAGGCAACCTCTAAATCCCAGCTGCCACCTCAGCCTCCCAAGTAGTAGGATTACATACAAGAACTGCCCTGTCTGATGAAAAGACTTCATGTCACCACATCAGGTTAGATAGGCAAGGCAATTTCCATCTTACAGTCAAAACTAGTTAAAAGATTTTCAAGTCACTTCCTAGAACAGGGGCCCCCACAGCTCTCATCTGACTGCTGACCTCTGAGAAGGAGAGCCGTGATGAAGCCCTCCTTGGCCCATCTTTCTCCTGCCCTCCCCGCAGGGCCCATCCAGCGTGGGATCCAAACCTCCCACTCAGCACAGTAGGCTCAGGCCAGCTACCCCAAGGTGAAGCCGCCCTCCAAAGGCTTGGCTCAATCTGGGGCTGCGTAAAGCAGGGAGGGTCAGGTCAATGGGTCACTAGAAACAACTGGGACATCGCCTTAGAAACGCCCTCCCTGCTTGCTTGCACTGCCTGCCTCTGGTTCCACCCTGATACAGCTGCGTGTTAAACCCTTAGGCCTCAGTGGGAGGTGGGGGAGTATCAGGGAGGGCCAAAGTGGGCCTGGAAGGCTTCCAGCTTCCTTTCGGGAGAGTATCAATCTTCAGTAAGCAGCTGTCTAAAGTCCCAGGAGAGCAGTAGGGTTTGAATCTGTATTACTGGCTGAGCCACAGGGATAAAAGATGAGCTGAGTGGGACTGGGTGCAGCCAGCATTGCCTCCTCCAGACCTCGGGCTGGAGCCTTTGCCAGACCCCATCTCTCGAAGCTGCTTCGGCAGCCAAGTGATGTGCTCATGGTCACCTGGTGCGAGACAGGCGAGCCTCAGACCACGGAGACATAGATCACCACTGGCTGTTTCCAGGTCCACGGTTCTGAGATGTCACAAGGGCGGGACAGGGAATTGAAGCATCAAGAGAGACAGTTGCACTCTGCTTCACGGGGCACCTCCGATCTGACTCTAGCCCTCCCCTTGCCAAGGCTTTCTCAAGGAGAAGGAAGCAGAAAGAGGAGTTCCTTAGCTGGAGCCATTAGGAGGGAGGGGTATGCCCGCCCCTGCTCAGCCGTCCCTGTAGTCTTTATCACCCCTTTCCAAATGATCTGAACCCAACACTAGCCTCTGGTACACCGAGCAGAATTTTTAGGGAAGCCCTGTCTTAATGAACCATGGTTCCTCGGATAGGAAATCCAAAGTCTTTGCAAGCATAAGACAAAAGGAACAAAAGCCTGCATGTCCCTAGTCATTGTTAAGAGCATCTAGAGCTCAGTGTGCTAAACGGGGAACCTGCATCTACTCCAGGCTTTGGGCTTCAGCCTTTAGAGAGCTCTTGCAGGCAGTTTCCAGGTTCCTGCTATGAAGAAAAGTCCAGAACGACAATCTTCCCTTTTAGGGGGCACAGGGCAGAGCTGCTGGAATAAGCAGGGCCGGGGAAACCTTCATCGTCCAGTACTTTTTATTTTAAGTTTAAAAATGTCCGTGTGAAGATTTCCAGAAACCTTAGGCAGACTGCAGAGCCTGTCATAGTGATAATAGTTCACATGTCATTGAGGGAATGTTAGCTGCTGTCTCTGCATTGTGCATTAAGACATGGTGGGTGCTGTAACGTCTAACCCTCTGAGATGGGGACAACGGACGTGGAGGCAGCTCTGACAGGTACCATGGGTTTTACCTGTAGTAACTCACATATTCTTGGCAAGAGCCACAAAGGGTGGGTGCTACTGCAATGTTTATTTAACAGAGTCTTAAATATTATTTGGCTTGACTGGGAACACGCAGTTATGGAGTGCCCGATCCAGAGTTTGAACCCAGACCCTCCTATCCTCTAGCCGTGGTCCTCCACCGCTATGCTACACACTTGAGCACCACAGGCTCCAGAGAGATGGGTAAGAACGGGAGCTATTGGGAGACTTCTTGGCCTTCTACTCGGAGCCCAAAGGCTTTGCTTCGCCCAAACTAGTCTGGTAGAGTGAGGATGAGGATGAAACTGCCTGAAAATTTCACTGTTGGGAAGAAACCTTTGAAATGCCTCTACCATTTGGAAATGTCCCATTCCCAGACATAATAGTTGAACCAGAGGAGGAATACTGTGCCATGCAACTTACTCCAAAAAGCCAGGTCACCCAGCCTGTGACTCTGAGAAAGGGACTTGCTCTCTATCCAGGGCAAGACTCTGTAGCGTTTGTTCCTAACGCCCACCCTGGCTGTGTCAACTCTGATAGGTATTCTCTGCAAGATACAAGGAAAGCTGCATCTTTAGAGGCACTTTCTTTCTCCAGAGTCTCCAGAGGGCACTTTGCACACACTGGGTGATCATCATGAGCCACTCTGTTATTCCCACCACCCCAGGGAAAGCCAGATCCCCGTGTCCTTTCAGAGAGCTCAACGTCACTCGCTTGCGTTAGCTGCACCTCAGCCATAAGGTTATTCAACTCCACGTGAATAACTCACCTAGGATGAACTTTGGGTTGCCTAAAACAGTGGCTCTCAACCTTCCTAATGTTGTGACCCTTTAATACAGCTCCTCATATTGTGGTGACCCCCCTGCCATAAACTTATTTTCATTGCTGACTTCACAACTGTAATTTTGCTATTGTTATAAATCAGAATGTAAATATCTGATAGTTTTGACGGTCTAAGGCAACTCCTGGGAAGGGTTGTTCGACCTCCAAAGGGGGTCACGAGCCACGGATTGTGAAACTTTAGCCTAAAGTGACTGCAGAGATGACACCAAGCCAGCCAGACCAGAGCAGCCGAGAGCTGGCTGGCTCTGAACTCGGGTTCCACAGCTTTGCTCTCAGATGCAAAGGGGGTGTGAGGATATCGGAGGGGGTGGGGCAGGGCGTCTCATTGCTGCCCCTGGCCTTGGCTCTCTTACTCCCAAGATGTATCCATTGGCTCATTCACTCACTGGACATTCTGGCTACGGAGCTCCTACTCTGTCCTAGGTACTGGGGAGGGAGCAGGAATCAAGACCAACAAGGACTGGTCCCTGCCTGTGAGGCTTCTGTTCTAGTAGAATAGGCAAGACAACTACTGCTTGGGGCAAGCCCAGAGGAGAGACAGGCTAAGACTAGAGTAACGGGAAACCTCTTTGAGGTAAGGCCTGAGGCTGAGAACAAACAAAACCAGACCCTCCGCTACGTGAGGAACCCAGAGAAAAGCATTCCGAGCCATCGCACAGTGGGCACAGTGGCGAAGTCTCAGGGGCAGGAAAAGGTCAGCAGAAAAAAGAAGGGAGGTCACGGGGCTCAAGTGGAGCAAATCATGGCTGCTCCCCCCCCCCCCAAGTTACTCTGTGAATTCATCCTTGCTAACCATCCCCAGTCTCTCTCTTTAAATCCAAAGGAGGCGGGGATTCCTTCCGTGGCAGACAAGGAACGTGGTATAAACTGCATTCAGTTTTTCAGAGCAGACTTTTGTGACCGGTGACTTATTTGTTACTGGTAAGTTTCCCGGGGAAGGGACTGCTGTGTGAGGTAATCAGGCACCTGATAGGGTGCCAAGCCAAGCCAGCATCCCACTGGGGGGGGGGCGCCCCGCATTGTTTTTTAAATCTTTCTAAAAAGGTGGTCCCTATTTAGCCCAGGCTGGCCTTGAACTCTGATCCTTGAGGTTTTACCCACTTCCCGTCTCTCTTGGCTTCCTGTCTACAGGTGCAATGTGATCGGATACCCTGCCCTCCTACCAGCCGTGTCTTCCCTGCCTTGATGGGCTTTACTTAGTCTGTCAGCCAGAATAAGTCCTCCAAGCCTTCAGTCTTTTAAGGCATTTGATACAGCAGGAGGAAAAGCAGTTGATACACTGTGCCTAACTGCCTGCTTTGACACCCTCTGCTGATGGAGCCTCATGGCTGCAACACGGTTCCCCTCTCTTAGGCTCATGTAGCCTCTTGAAATGGAGGAGCTGGCATCCAGGGCTCCTGGCTGCTGCCCCGTACCAGCGTCTCTAGCCCTGTTTTGAATTGAGTTTCTTTACACACAGTCATACCCTCTAAGATGGGGTTCTCAACCTGGGGGGAGGGTGTTGTGATCCCTTGGGGGGTCTGATATCAGATTTCCTGCACATCTGATATTTATATTACGATTCCTAACAGTAGCAAAATTATAGTTACGAAGTAGCAGTGAAGTAATTTTCTGGTTGGGAGTCACCCCAACGTGAGGATATATATTAAAGGATCGTGGCAATAGGAAGGCTGAGACCACTGTTAGGCTTTCTGTGATGTCACAGCTTAAGCCCCTGTGATGGCTGTTTGTGGTTAGCATCTTGACACACTTGGGAAGAGGGACCTCACAGGAAGAACTGTTGCCATCAGATTGGCCCTTGGGCACATCTATGGGGGCATTTTCTCAACTACTAAGTGATAGAGGAGGGCCAGCCCCACTGTGGGCAGTGTCGTCCTGTAACTGGTGGTCCAGGCTGTATAAGGAAGCTAGCTGAGCAGAAGGGCATGAGCCAGTCAGCATCCTTCCTCTGTGTTCTCTCTCAGTTTCTGCCCCCGGGTTCCTGCCTTTCTGCTTTGGCCTCCCTTGAAGACAGGCTATAACCTGGAATCCCCAAATTGTTTTTAGTGTTTATCCAGCAGCAGAGAAGCAAATGAGAACAAGACCTAAACCTTTGCTAGCCCTTCTCCTGTGCAGCCCCTCTTCCCTTCTCCTGTGCAGCTCCTCTTCCCTGTCTTCCAGCCACACTGACCTGGCTTTGGCTCCTTGGTAGCCACATTTCTTCGTACCATGTGACCTTCCGGAACCTTCTGCACTCCTCCACCTCTGCTAGATAGCCTTTCAGTTCCCAGCTCATGCCAGCATCCTCTCCAGCACTTGTGCCGTGTGCGGTACAGCTGACTCAGGAGAGATTGAGATCCACACCTCCATCTTCGGCCTCTCGTGCTCAGGGAACTATGAGCCCCAGCTCTGCTGGAGTCCTGTATTTGGCATGCTTCCTGGCCGCAGGAAGTGCCCACAAGTGAGCTGCACAAACTCAACATGGTCATTTCCAGCACTCATAAACCTACCACAGCCTCCACTTCAGCTCTTCCTCCTGCCTCCTTTCCTCTTCTTCTTCCCTCCTCCCTCCTTCTCTTCCGTCCTTCCCTCCTGAGCCTTGGGCCATTTTAGTACTCTCAAGAGCAACCCTTAAGACAACAGAAAGGCACAGAGAGTAGAAATCTTAATGTCACTCCAACTTGGCGCGGTGTGTTGAGCCTCACCTAGATCCTCTCAAGGTCAGAGGCAGCACTAGGAACATGGCTTCCTGCAGTGTGACTTGGCCAGGGCTGCTGGGTAGAGTCCACAGAATGGGTGAGAAAACAACGAAAAGGTGTTTTCAGGTTGGTTCCTCTGGGGGCTATGGG
This sequence comes from Microtus ochrogaster, assembly GCF_000317375.1. NCBI lineage: Eukaryota > Metazoa > Chordata > Mammalia > Rodentia > Cricetidae > Microtus > Microtus ochrogaster. The sequence goes on from NC_022020.1 coordinate 27,307,141, forward strand.
ACAGACTCTGCTCCAAGCCTCTCTCTTTTGAAGCTGTGTCTCCTTATACCCTCCTGCCTCTGTATATGTCTCTCTGTGTAAATTTCTCTTCTTTATAAGGACACCAGTCATTTCAACAACCTCATGGTAACTTGGATATCACTGAGAAGACCCTAGTTCTAAATAGGGTCGCATTCTGAGGTTCCAGGGGTTGGGATGATTTCAGCAGTGAACTTAACCCATGACGCCTGCTTCCACACACCCATTTCCTCACCCTTCTAACTTATTGAACGCAACAAGGATAGAGGGGTGTTGACGGAGGCCAGTCATTCATTCCTGGCTGCTCAGACTCAAAATAATCACACAGAAACTATAGTAATTGCAATACTGTTTGTCCAATAGCTTAAGCGTATTTTTGGCTAACTCTTATATCTTAAATGAATCCATTTCTATTAATCTGTGCATCCACCACAAGGTCGTAGCCTACTGGCAAAGTTTCAGTGGGCTCTAGCGCAGCTACATGGCTTCTCCCTGACTCTGCCTGCTGTCCCTATATATCTTTTCCAGCCTGGCTATATTCTGTTAAGCCATTGGCCAGAAAGCAGCTTCTTTATTAACCAATGGTATTCACAGCATGCAGAGGGGAATCCGACATCAGAGGGGTGTGGGAACATGTCTTCCTCTGGAGAAGTGCTTAAGTGAGCCTGGGAAAGGTGGGCAGGACGAGAATGGGAACTAGAGGACGCCCCACCTAAGAGTGAGAAAGGAGGGCTGAGCCTATCTCACAGAACAGCCTCTCAGATAGACATTTGGGCTCTGCTAGTCGGCTAGAGACTGAGTTCAAATCCCAGCTCTGTAATTTCCTGGTGGCAGACCCTTTTTTTGCATTAGGGAGATGCGTGCAGTAATAGCATCTACCTTGTGGCATTGTCGCAAAGGATTCATGAGAGAAGAGCACCATGGGAGCAGGATGGTGTCCCAAACCGTGTTGTTATAATAGGGGGAAGGTCTGTCAGGCAAGTCGGTGTGACAACGAAGAGGCCAACTGTCACTCATGCCACACATACGACTGTGTTCCCCTTACTACTAATAAAGAGGGAGGACCTACAGTGGGTAGCCAGATCCAAGCTTCTCTCATCGTGGCCGCTGACCACAGGCATAAGATCAATCTGGGCATCACTGAGGAAATACAGAATCCTGAGTCCCTCAAGAAACATTGAATCACTTCTATGCATAGGATTTAGAAAACTGACTCCCCGCCCCACTCCCTTTACAAGGCTAAGGATTAAACCTAGGGCCTTGTGCAGGCTAGGTGGACCCTCTCAGCTATACCCCCACCCTTCTCTCTATCTTTCATTTTGAGATAGTCTCTTCAAATGCCCAGGCAGGCCTGCACCACCGAGTCCAGCCAGAATGGACCAGAGTACAGTTTCTGGAGGGGTAGGGTTGTCATGTCCTTGAATAACCCTCCATAGCAACACAGCCTCCCCTCCATAGCAACACAGCCTCCCCTCCATAGCAACACAGCTTCCTATGAGGTAGGTATGCCTTTTCAACCTGTCGGCACCACCAGCATTCCTTGAACAAGGTTAGCAAGATGGTCTTGAATGGTGATGTGGACACGCAATCTCTGCCGGTTACATATGGATATATTCTTCAGAAAAGTCAAACCTTTGACTTAACCATAAACCTGCCAGGTTAAGACACTTTGTTTTAGATTATCCACTCTTCCTGTCTCTACAACAGAGGCTTGCCCAATGTTACCCTCAGACTTAGCTCAGGCAACTCTAAACTTAGTCCTGGTTCAGCAATCTCTTCATGCCTGAGTCTGTTTTTAGCCCCATTTCCTGTATTCTTGAGTCTCACCCACTTCCTGGCTCAGGAAAACTGGGGGCCACAGTGCCTGTGCAGACTGTCTGGTTTCCAAAGGACCTGTCACCCAAGGCTGTCAGTGTGCCCAACCCTTGGACGTTAAGACAGGTGCCGTCATCCACAAAGTTCATAGTCAAGAATCATATATTACATTACAAAAAAGAAATCCCCCCAAAAAACCTCCTCATAATGTTTTAAGAGAGTTTATAATTTTATTTTATCTATCTATCTATCTATCTATCTATCTATCTATCTATCTATATCTATCTATGTATCTATCTATTTATTTATTTTGGTTTTTCGAGACAGGGTTTTTCTGTAGCTTTGGAGCCTGTCCTGGAACTAGCTCTTGTAGACCAGTCTGGCCTCAAACTCACAGAGATCCGCCTGCCTCTGCCTCCTGAGATTAAAGGCGTGCACCATCACCACCCATCTGAATTTATAATTTTGTGTTGAGATGCATTCATGGTTCTTTTGTGGAGTCCATGTGGTCAATCAGCTGCATATAAATCTTCAACTTTGAGACGCTGCCCATGACGCAAGCTAGGGTCTTGCCATATCTAAACAGTGGTTCCAAATTCTAACCTATTCTCTAGGGTCTTCAGATGTTGCTAAATTCCTGTCACTAAGTTCCACCTGTCTCTTAGGATGCCTCCCCAGTTGGCACGGACCTGTTGGAGAGCCTGGCTGACTCTGCCCCTCTAGCTGTGGGACCACCAGTAAATGGCCCCTCTATTGGACCTCAGTCCTGCATCTAAACCAGCCCATGCTTCACTGGGCTGCTAGAGAGCTTAAAGCTGAGCCCAGTGCCTAAATACAAACAGGATGAGAAACATGGTTGACAAGGACAATAGCTGTTCTGTCTCCAGATCATCGCAAATGCAAACAAAGTCCCATGCCAAAGCAAAAGTGCCAGAGGGTGGCACTTGGGGCATCCCACCCTCCTCAGCACTCAGTATCACTGGCTGAAAGCTAAGCAGTGTACTAAGGCTGTTACTCATTTGATGTTGCCCTTAGCAAGGTTAGCATTTTGTCACCCCTTTTATAAACGAGGAAGCTGAGAGGCAAGTCACAGCACTAATCAGTGACAGAGTCGGAGTTTGGACCTCCAGCTGCCTTACTGCAGAACTCATACATTTACCCACCTTGTCACACCATTTTTCTCACGTGTGTGTGTGCTGTGTACATGTTTATGTGTATGTACCTTTGTGTGCAGGTACATGAGTATGCATGTATTCGTGTGTATGGAAGTCAGAGGTTGACTTTAGGTGTCTTCAATTGCTCTCCACCGTGTGTGTGTATGTGTATGTTTGTGTGTGTGTGTGAGAGAGGGGGGGTTGTGTTCATTCACGTGCGAGTGCAGGATTACACTTGCTACGGTGTGCTTGTAGAGGTCAGAGGACAACTTTAGATGTTGGCCCTTCCCTTCCAACTTGTTTGAGATCAGGGTCTCTCTTTGCTGTTCTCGGTGCATATGTGGACTCTCTAGCACTCAGACTTCTGGTGGTTCTCCTGTTTGTGCTTCTCACCTCACACAGGAGCCCTGATATTACAGATGTGTGCTGCCACGCCTTTACATGGGCGCTGGGGGAGGGGACCCAAACTCAGGTCCCTATGCATGTGTGGCGGTGAGTATCTCCCCAGCCCCTACAATGCTTTGTCTCACTGTGATGTAAGAACTAAACCAGCTGCTGTTCCCTCCTCTGCCTCTTTGTCTGCTGTCCCTGCAGTTCACTCCCCTAGAGCCAGCTCCTGCCTTCTGCCTTGGGTTAACTTTTCCCCAACCCTGTCACCTGGATACTCAGTGGCTCCCTTCCCTTCTCTGTCTGACTGAGCTGGAACCAGTCACCTCTGTTCTGGGACATCTTGGTCATTGATGAAAAACTGCTTGTTTGTGAATCCTTTCTTAAGGAAAAAAGATTTACCCACTTGTAATCTTTGCATAGAGATTGGCTTTATTTAAAACGGGGTATGTCCATGGCATGAATGACTGTGGTCTCCTGTCCTAGCAACTTAAACCAAGGGGAACTGTGTCAGTTAAGCAATGCCTTGACAACAGGCAGAAGTGGGTATACCCTCTGCCCTCCTGGCAGCTGGTACAAAGGGCGGCAGGTCCTTGATTGTTTACTTATTCAGAGTCCACAGAATGCATGTCCTCAGAAAGGCTGGCTTCAGCATCTCTCCCCAGGCTGGCTATCCCTTTGCTAGTGTAGACGAAGTGCCCACCTGCCATCACTCCCGAAAAGAGCATCGGCATGGGTGGTGCCACTCATCTGAGACTCAGACCACCTAACCATGTCCTGCTTTCTCAAATCCTTGAAAGAACCAGGCAAGGACATGTAAACACGAAACTTTTTTCTTAACTTTTCATGTATTGCTTTTAGTGTTTCATCATCAAATCTGTGTGTTTATACTTTAAAAGGCAGTGACAACCAGGAGAAAGTATTCCCGCTTTCTCAGCATAAACTGTTGAACTTGTCTTCCAAGATGCAACTTTTAGAGGGGCCTTTCCTGGGAAGCCTTCAGTGGAGTTTGTGGCTGTGAATTAGAGGCTCCATCAAGCCGCACTGTTCATACAGGCAGCAGTCCTTATGAGGGCAGCCCACTCTTCCTGGCTACCACCACCCCCAAAGCAAGGTCATTTGTTCTCAGTCGTGTGTGTGTGTGTGTGTGTGTGTGTGTGTGTGTACACAGGTGTACATGTGCATGCAGAGGCCAGAGGACAACCTCAGGTGTCATCCCTCAAGAGCTGCCACCTTAGGTTTTGCTTGTTTGGTTTTTGGTTCCTGGAGCTCAGTGAGTGGACTAGACTGGCTCACAGGCTGGCATGCCCCAGGGATCTAACTGTCTCTGCCTCCCTGGCACTGGGCTTTCAAGCATTTACCCTCTGAACCCAACTGAAAAAATAGCAACAACAAAATCCCCCAAGCCCAAAAGATAGTGACTTCTGGAGGCCCAAATCAGGCTTTCAAGATTGTGTTTTGCCAGCTGAGCAACCTTTTTAGCATTTTGCCACAGTGCCAAGCCATGGCAGTAACCGGGAGTGAGGGAGCAGGGCAGCCTCTCTTGGGATGCCTGTCTTCCCCCCACTGCAGCATGAGGAGCTAAACCTCCATCCATGACATCCCCATAGAAAGGCAAAGCAAAGGTGCTGGTCACCAAAGCAGATAGGAAGAAAGAGAAGAAACAGCGGATGCTAAACAGCCTAAAGAAGGCATGAAGGCTTACATTCAGCGGAGATATGGGGAACTCTCGGGACTGAGGTGGGAGGTGAGGTCTTTGTAGAATGGCCCTTGACTAAATACCTGAAATTCCTCCACGAGCACCCAGAGGTCTGAGAGTCTCAAGGCCTCCTGTCCATGAGCCTTGCACACTTTGGGTATGTAAAAGTCCCTTGCACACTTTGGGTATGTAAAAGTCTCTTGCACACTTGCACACTTTGATTATGTAAAAGTCCCTTGCACACTTTGGGTATGTAAAAGTCCCTTGCACACTTTGGGTATATACAGTCCCCTTGGGGGAGCCTGAGGGAGGAGTCCTGAGCCTGCGACTGTGAAAGAGGATTAGGAGGTGCTGAGTGGCTCAGGTGCCGGGCAGGGAGCATCAGCATCCACCCTATGAAACCCTCCAGCTGCTCTATGAAACGGCCGATAGAAACCCGAACTTCCCACGGGTTTTCCAAGGCAGCCGAGTTTCTAGGCTGTTGGGTAGAGAGAGCATGACACAGCAAGATAGTGCCAGCCAGACCCACTGTGGCCATAGCTTTCAGCTTCCACAGCTCCCAAAAGGCTGCATCCAGGGCTTCGGTCTATCTTCTCCCCACCCCCTCTGCTCTTCTTAGCCTGGCGCTGGAGGAATGATGATGATAGGGCAGCCGGGTGTAGGATTACTTCTGCAGTCTCTAACCTGTAAGTGCTATTTTTCCATGTCTGTGCTCTCAGCGGGCCCTTCTTCCAGAGCCGGCTGCACCCCAGTTCAAGCCAGCCATAGGGGAGCCCATCCAAGACACTGGCAGGCATGCTGGCTCCCTGCTAACAGTTCAAAACACCTCTCTGTCCCTCGTTTTTTCCCTTTCTACTAACTTTATACACACTCTGGAACAAAACAGCCAGACCCAACTCTGGATCTAACACACTCCCTAATCCTTACCTGAAGAACCGGCAGGCTGGGGGCTCTTCTCACTCCAGTTGCTCACAAGGGGGTTGGAACTCGCTCGGTGGCCTTTGCTCTGTGTATCACGGTTCCTGTGCCGAGACTGTCCCTTCAGCCGACTCTCAGAACCTCAGGATTACTGCAGCTCTGTGTGGGGAGAGGGACGGGCTGTGGCATGCACATCAGGTTGCTGGACTGCCTCCAGACGCTATGCCAGTCCCAGAGGGCTGTGTGGGAAGCAGGGAGGTGGGTGGGGGAGCGGAGAGCGCTGGCCTCTAGGTCTGCCTTTGGCCCTCGTTCATCAGCCGGAGGGGCCCCGCCTGCAGCCCACCACCCAGCCACACCCCACCACGTCAGTCCACGTGAAGCTCTAAGTGCCCCTAGCTCTTGATGGTCTGCAGCAGACCTGGGGACTGCAGGGATGGCAGACAGTGACAACAACTATCTTGGGTGTTATTTTAGCATGGTTTGTCTCGGGGCAGAAGCCCGAGCCCAGTGTATTACCGTCTGAGCAGAATCCTGTTTATTTTGAAGCCTCTGTCACCAGGGAAACAACTGGTAGTGTTGAAAGACATTCCTCTAAAACCGGGCGGCTAGCGAAAGGGGGCCCTTTTCTGTCCTGTCATCGGTCCCCACGCATGGTGTAAGTGTCTGTCTATATGTCTACACCGTTCCCAGAGCCAAGCTCTATTGAGGGCATTCTGTGGAGCTAGGCAAGGAGTGGCCGCCTGGTTAGGGCTAGGGTGGGGCTTCAGAGAGTGTCCCTAGCATTTGTCACCACAGTTCCCATCTATCCTGGCTAGATTAGGGGGTCCTCAGGTGAGCCTGGGTCCTCTTCAGTGAACCATAGATGTCATCTTCATACCACAGAGAAGGAAGGAAGGGAGGTTGCCTCATAATACATATGACTCTGGCTTGAAGGTAGAGAATGAAGTGGACACAGAAGACATGGATCAAAGAAACCGGCTGGAACCATATGATTAATTGTGGCTGATCATTGACAGAGAGAACCTCCCTTGCACAGGCATTTCAACCTGGGAGGCATGAGTGAGCATTCATGCGTGTGTGGGCTCCAGCCTGCTCACCTGATGGTTCAGATAGAGAGAGGCACGTGGACCTGAGGGAATTGGCAATGTACTCCAAGGTCTCTCTCCCTGATCAATGTAGTCGATCCGGGGTAGTGAATCCAGGGAGGGCAGGATGCGGGGGAGGAGAACAAAGTCTGAATTTGAAACTCACACATTTTGAACACTTACTTGGTCTCTAGCTTGTGGCACTAGTTTAAAGGCTGCAGAGTCTGTAAGAAGTGGGCCTGGCCGACAGAATGAGGTTGGTAGGGGCAGGTCTTTGACCATTGTACCTACCCCTGCCTCTGGTCTAGCTCTCTCCACTTCCTGGTCCATACCAGGTGACAGCCACCCCTCTGTCCTCCTGTCACCATGCCTTCCCCACCACTGATGGACTGGAATGTCTCTGAATCCATTAGCCACCATGAGCTTTTCCTCACGCAAGTCATTTCTGTCGGATATCTTGTTATAGTTAACAGTGGGGGTGGGGGCCTCTTGGCTGAAAGAGCAACCAGGGCCATTCCTTGGCCTTCAGAATGAGGAGTCCCAAGGAGCTCGTCTCCTGAGGCAAGAGGCTCAGACATGACATGGCTCTGACCACGGGTCTGTCAGAGGGGACTGGTTCTCAGAGAAGCCCTGCAGAGGGATGCCATCACAAATATCAAACCTTGTCTTCCTGGGAAGAGCAGAAGAAATCTAGGCTGGCGAGGTCCCTAACTAGAGGGGAACCTCCTCCAACCCCTCCCACCTTGACACTATGTGTCGCACACAGATTTCTGACTGTGACTGAGGGTGCCATGTGCAGCTACCCTCCCGCGCAGTGCTGTGTGCGAGCATGGGCCCAGCAATGTTCTTATTCAGGAGAATGGGTCACTTGTTGAAATCCAAAGTTTTCGATGTGGAAATAACACCCTTGAGATTCACTCAGATGAGGGCAGGTGCCAGGCGTTTCTTGTTCAGTCTGTCAAGCCGAGAAAGAAGAGTTCATTCTTGCAGGAAATGACAGTGTGCACATTTTGGATTCTGCCGGTTTATTTCAGGAAGCCATAAGCGTTTAACCTAAACGGTGTTTATGGTGGTCTGGATGGGATGTCCCCCATAGTCTCTGGAATTTGGATACTTGGTTGCTCGTTGGTGGTGCTATTTGCTTAGGCTTAGGCAATGTGGCCTTGCTGAATGAAGGATGTTGCTAAAGGTGGACTTTGAGGGTTCAAAAGCCACATATCCCTGGTTGTCTTGCTCTGTGCTTCCTGCTTGAGGTTTCAGAAGTGAGTGCTCAGCCTGCTGCCCCAGCTGCTGCCCTGCCCGCCTGCTGCCCCGGCTGCTGCCCCACCTGCTGCCCTGGCTGCTGCCCCGGCTGCTGCCCCACCTGCTGCCCTGGCTGCTGCCCCGGCTGCTGCCCTGCCCGCGTGCCACCATGCTTTCCTGCCGTGGTGGTAATGAGCTCTTATCCCTCTGTAAGCCTGAATAATCTCTTCCTTTTATAAATTGCCTTGGTCATGGTGATTTATCACAGCAATAGAAAAACAATCCGATGTCAATGCAGTAAGTGTGTGTCTGAACAGGGGCAGTTCAGCATGCCGGTGGGTCTGATCTGAGAACTGTGCAGCTGTGGAACGAAGCCACCTCTTGGAAAATCTTTGGGATATTGTAATGATGCGCTCAAAGACCCTTTCTGAACAAAAGACACAGACCCAGCGTTCCACCCAGAGTCACTGTGTGACTAGCCCTCTCTCTTCCTGGTTTAGTCTAACACTCACTAACCTGAGCACGCTGTTCTTGGCCACTCCTGGACAGCTCAGCTCTTCCAGGCTCCTTCTTTCCTAAGGACCTCAATAAGATTTCCAACTTTCGGCCCCCCTGCAAACTTCAGAGCACCATGGCAATCAAATGCTAGCATGCTCAACTTGAAGGTCCAAGTGGAAGCTGTTATCTAATTTGTCCATTGTATCCACTATCACACACCTCACAATGCAATCCCTAATGACTGGCGTGTACTAATTTCTGTGCTGTAGTAAGTGTTTAGCAATATTATGGTCCAAATCCTGCAAAAAGGACCTTCAGTTCTTTAAGATACATTTATAATATAGTTCTCTTAATGATGATATTTAATTTTTTTGCATTTAGCATTTCTCAATTTAAATGTTTATTTCAACATGTGTAAAGGATCTATACCTATCTTGGAAACAATATGCATGGAGTTTTTAAAATCCTGAGTGATGTCTCTTGGCCCAACTGTTACCTGGAGTGGGAAGAGACTGTGAGATTACCCAGGAGGAAAGTCTGGCCCTAGAATAGACCTGAGTCCTGCACCAGGAAATCGTCTGGGGAAAAAATAGCTCTGAAAGCCACTTATTAAGCACCCACGATTCTCTAGGTCCTTCTATGTGTGACAGAAATCATATCTTCTCTCCAACTTCTTCAGCTACTTTAAAACCCTCCTCTGTCACAATAAGACCTTTTTGCAGAAACCACATGTCTCTGTGGAGGTGTGGCCTGAGGAAAACAATAGATCTTTGAGGATAGACCAAACTCCTGGTGGGGTTATCCTCAAAGATGCAAGCTTGTCCAGAATTATCTAAGGCTAAAGTGTTGGGGCTGTTAACGGAGGTGCATCCTTCTTCCGAAACTTAAGAGCCAGACTTGGCCAGCACTCAGGCAGTTGCTTCTACAGAAACTGGCTCCAGACTCTTAGGGAGAGCTCTAGAATAGTGGTTCTCAATGGGGCAGAGGCCAGGCACCCCCTTTTGTAAGCCACTAAGGCTGCCACCTTTTAATACAGTTAAAAGTCATGTTGTGGTGACCCCCAACTATAAAGTTATTATTTTTTTTTTTTTTTTGGTTTTTCGAGACAGGGTTTCTCTGTGGCTTTGGAGCCTGTCCTGGAACTCCCTTTGTAGACCAGGCTGGCCTCGAACTCACAGAGATCCGCCTGCCTCTGCCTCCCGAGTGCTGGGATTAAAGGCGTGCGCCACCACCGCCCGGCTTATAAAGTTATTTTTGTTATTACTTCATAACTGTAATATTGTTACTGTTCGGATTCAGACGATAAATAGCTGTGTTTTCTGAAAGTCTTAGGCGACTATGTGAAAGGGTTGTTTGACCCCCAAAGGGGTCGCTGCCCACAGGTTGAGAACCACGGCTTTAGAAGGTCCATGAAAGTAGAGAGTAGCATTTCTTTTCTTCCTCTCTTCTCCCCCGACCCCCAACCAATTTTATGTTCAGTGCTTCTGAACAGCAGACTCGGCACCCTCACTCGGGTGGTGTGAAAGAAACACCCATGCCGCATCGGTTGGCAAGCTTTAGAAGGTTGCCAGGAAGCACACTTTCTTCCTCTCAGGCAGAGCAGCCGCCCTGGCATCTTCTCCTGGACTCTTAAGGCTGACATTTCAGAGTGGCCTCGGCCTTTCTCCCTCCTTCATCCTGTTCAAATCAGAGAAGCCGCTCCGCGAGGCTCTGTCAGACTCATGGCATTTTCTTCCTAATCTCATTTTGACCTTGTTCAGGGCCCAACAAATCCTAATCAGCTGACAGGCGGAATCAGATGCCGAGTGCGGCTCTGCAGCCAGCATTTCCGCCTGATTATGCCCAACCGGGGCCACTCAGCAAGGGCATCCTGGCCACCTGGTGAGTCAGCTGCCAAGTGGACAGGGAAAGCACGGCAGACATTCTCAAGAAACTGCATTAGTTCCCCGAGGCAACCTCAAGGACAGACTCATCAGCAGAGCTGGAGGGTACACAGGGTACAGTAGCTCACAGAAAGGGGTGCCTGGCCCTGCCTCACTGTTACCCAAGAACATTAGCCAATTTTTTTTCAGCAGCTATAGGCGGGACACTTGAAAAGGGCCCCTCACACAAGTGAGCTGCTTCAGCTCCGTTAGGACCCCCACCCCCACCCCCACCCAGTGCTTCTTCTAGTTTCTTTCTTTTTTTGGAGACAAGGTCTCCTGTATCCCAGGCTGGCCTCGGACTCCCATGTAAGCTAAGAATGATCTTGAACTCCTGACCCACCTGCCTATATCTTCCGAGTGCTGGGATTACAAACACATAGGCCATTACATCCAGCTTCTGGGGTGCCGGGGAGCCAACCTAAGGCCTTTAGCATGTTTTGATACAAAATTCCACTCGTTTCCCTGGGCTGGTTTTGAACTCAGTGTAGACAGTCTTTCTGCTTTGACATCCTACTAGCCGAGAACTACGGGTCTGCTGTACTGCCAAATCCAGCCTGTGTGATTACACTTGGTATGCCGAAGCTCTTCTGAGAACATAGAGTACCAAAGCGTGTAAAGTGGCCCTCACCAGATCAGTCCTCCCTGAAGATGGCCAGGGGTGTGGGATTTGGCTCTCTCAGGCAGAAGGTGACTTTGTGCCCATGGCTATGGTGGCACGTAGCGAACAGCTCGCTGTGCGTTTACAGCGCTCTTTGCTTCTTTGTTTACGCACAGACCTCCGAGCCCTGTGAGGTAGTGCAGGCCTGGAACCCCAGCAGTCCAGAGGTGGGAGCAGAAGACAGGGAGTTCGAGGCTGGCTTGGGCTACAGAATGAGATTTGGGGACTTTGGTCTAGTTCATCCAAGCATCAGCCTCTCCTTCTGGGCTTATTGATTTCAGTAACTTCCCTTTAACTTGCCTTCCCGTCTTTGTCCCTTCAGCCCCATGGGACCGTCCAGAAGAACCTTGCTAAAAGGTAAGTCAGATTGCATCTCTCTTTGTTCCGAATCGTCTGTCTGGTACCCTTCCTTTGCACCAAGAACAAAGCCAAGCTCACGCATCCCACCGCATCTCTCAGCTCAGCCCATGCTCACCTCTTCACTCCTTGTGTTACTTGTACGTTGCTCATTGCATAGTGCCAAGCCTGCCCCAGATGGACCCAGCGCTTTCTTTGTAATGGTGCTTTGGTTTGCAGTTTTTTCTGTGTTGGACTTAAACCTTCTCAAAGTCTTTGGGACAGAAAGAATCCAAGTGTTGTCAGCTAACATGGTTTTTCAGCTCCATTGACCCGATGGCCAGGGATGAGAACCCTTCTGCGTTAGGGGTCCAAGGGGAAGCCCATGAGAGAAACTGCTGTCCTTGGCACACTGGGAACACTGAGAACCGAACCTGGCACAGCTGTCTGTCGCTGGGAGTGATAAGTGTGGCTGGAACACCCTGGCTGCGCTGCTGGCTCAGATGCAAGCCTGGTGCTCAGAGCCCTGCAGTCTGGTCTGCAGCAGGCTATGAACTCTAGACCATCTCAAGCCCCTGAAAATCTGATGAAAGTATGAGCCCATCCCCCAGAAAAGCAAGCATGTTTGCTCACACACACATTTTTACGTTTCATTTTGGAAAGAATCAAGATGCCCCAAGCCCAATTTAGTCTCACGGTAAGAATGCCTCGTTTGATAACCGCCTTACTGTTTGGCAAAACAAACAAACCTATCTGGATCCCCAGTCTACCATTTAAATGAACCAGAAGCTTGCATGTAAAAGATGATAAACCTCTGGGGAACGTCCTAGGGAGCACTACAGCAGAAGTGAATGAGATGAATTGACAGTGAGTTTTTACAGAGGCATGATCTGAAACCCAGGTGGAAAGAAAGCAATGCAAGTAACACAGCCTTTAACCGGACCTGTGCAAGGAGGCAGGACGTGTCCTGGACCCTTCTTTTCATCTATGGTCTTCCCATTGGCTGTCCCTACACTCTGCGGGAGAGACCTGAACTTACCAGAGCACAATAGGCCTCACCTTCAACTAACCCCATCACTGGGTTAAGATCCCACTGAATTTCCTTGCTGGCTAGATTTTGTTTGCTTGTTTGTTGGTGTTTTTTGTTGTGGTTTTTTGTTTTGTTTTGTTTATGTGACAACTTGACACAAGCTGGAGTTCTCTGGGAAGAAGAACCTTGATTGAGAAAAATGTATCATTCAGATTGTTTGTCGGCACCTCTGTAGAATATTTTTTTAAAAGTTAATATTGGGTGTGGGTGGTGCTACCTCTGAGCAGGTGGCCCTGAACTGTTTTAGAAAGCTGACCAGGCAAGCCACAGAGAGAAATCCTGTAGCAGCATTCCTCCATGTGACTCCTCTCAGTGATGGACTGGAATGTGGACCTGTAGGCTGACATTAACCCTTTCCTCCCCACGTTGCTTTTGGTCATAGTGTTTTCCCATAGAAATTGAAACCCCAACTAAAACATTTTATTCAGATATAACTCACATGACCTACAGATCACGTGTTCAGCATGGTGATCTTACTATAGTCACAAACCTATGGAGCCATAAGCACAGTCACTTTAGAATATTTTTGTCACTTCAAAAGAAACTGTGTCCCTTAGTGGTCAGCTGACATTTCCCCCTTCCTGTCAGGCTCAGACAGCCACAGATCTCCTTTCTGTCTTGAAGATTCCCTCTCCTGTCTATTTTGTATAAATATGATCATTCAATGTAGGGTTTTCCCCTTTTAGCATAATATCTTCAAATTTCAATAATATTGTAGTAGTATGTATCAAAATTTATTTCTTAATTTTGCTGCTGAATGTTTCATTGTAAGGATACACCACATTTTACTGCATCCACCAGTTGATAGATATCTAGGGCTATATATTATAAATAATGATGCTGTGAATGTTTTTATGAAGATAATGCAGTGTTTTAGATTATTTTATGTATATGCATGTGTGCCTGAGTATGTATGTATGCACCACATGCATGTGGGTACCTTCAGAAGCCAGAAAACAGCTTCTGATCCCATTGAGCTGGAGTTACAGGTGATATACAACCATCTGATATAGGTTCTGGGAACTGAACCCAGGTCCTCTGCAAGAGCAGCAAGTTCTCTTAACCCCTGTGCCATCTCTCCAACCTGCAGAGGTTCGTCTTTTTAGTATTAACCTAAGGATTCAGATGCTCAGAGGAGCGATACTCAGAGCACACACTTGTGTATGTGCATGTATTGTGTGTATGCATGTGTGTATGTGTCCCCGCATTATAATCATATGCAAAAAGCAGGCAAGAATGGATGCTAAGTCCCTCAGATTGCTTCCTTTCAATTGGAACCTTCTGGGTGATCCTGGGACTTGACTCAGTCTCAGTCTCCAAGGGGGATTATGTCATCCCTAGAAGGAAGGTGGCAATGCCAGCTTGTGACCCTTACAGAGCAGCGTGAAGATAAATGGAAGAAGTCCAATGGGCTCTACTCTTCGGAGGGTCAAGTCCAAATGAATAGGCTAGTGTGTGCTCCCAGATGGAGGGTGTTGTTGGCTCCCAGGCACCTGTTGCAGCTCAGAGCCCATGGCTTGGGGCTTGAGAGCATGGATGGTATTAGTCTCCATTTATGATGACATTAAGATGTGGTTTCTCTTCAGATTAGAATATGGTCACCTCTTGAATCCCAGAGACTATTCCCTAAGAAAAGCCTAGCCCTTTTCTGCTTGACCATGCTGGGCAGGAGAAAGGGCAGGGTCCCATCTAGTGACCAGTCCCCAGAGGGTCAAGCTTGAATTCTAAAACTTATCTTTGAACTAGTTCTTGGAATGATCACCCTGCCCTGTGATCACCCTTTTCTCTGTAAAGTACCTTGTTCTCTATAGAACCCTAGAGTACCTCCTTCCATGAAAGTCCTTCCATGATCCCTTGACTTCTGGAGAGGGGTCAAATCCAATAAGGCCTCCTGAAGAGAGGTACTGAGAAGTCAGGTGATGGAGAGGTGTCTTAAAACATCTGAGGGTCCTATGTAGTCTACCAACTTCCTTGGGTCTCTTGAGCTTTAAAATCAGGCCCCAGGAGATGGCCCTGAGAGGCATCTCTATGTTAAATGGAACAGTAAATGAGCTGGCAGGCATGCCTAGGCACACCCCAATATCACTATTCACTGGTTGTATGAGCAAGGGCATGTACCTCCCCCACCTGAAATGACTTAGTCACTGTGGAGACTTCATGGGATGGTGCTACAGGGGCTCCGCCTGCATCCTGAGCTTTACCAGTGTTCGCTTTAAAGTCAGAATTGAGGGCCACGAGCAGGCCAATGTTCTGTTGGTCAGTTAGTTGAACTCACTTAATTGGGCACCAGTTATGCAGCAGATACTAGCAAAAGGCCTGGGAACAAAGCTTACCTTTCCCCCAAGGTTGCGAAATTCAGGTGGAAAAGAAACTAAACATTATGAAGTTTTTGTTTGTTTGGTTTGAGACAGGATCTCACTGTGTAGCTCTGACTGGCCAGGAACTCACTGTGTAGACCAAGCGGACATTAAACTCAGAGATCTGCCTGACTCTGCCTCCCAAGTGCTGGGATTAAAGGCGTGTACCACCATGGCCAGCTCCTCAGACTTCTTAAAGAATACATAAACAAACAGCAGTCCTGACAATGCCATTCAGGTTCAGAGAAGAGAGACGGCAAAAGTGTCTGGAAGGGTTGGACAAGGCAAGTTGCAAGGCAAGATGAATTCCATCAATAGAGCGGAGGGAGGATTGGGGACAAGGGGAGTGGAGGACAGAGTAACATGTACGGCAGAGGCAGTGAGTGACAGCCTAGAGTAGTCAGGGCACAGCGCTGGTCTAGACCTGAGCCAGCATCAGCTTTCTGGTGTTAGTTCCTTCCTCACTGCCAGGGGTCTCTGGGTACAACAAGGCAGGCATCTCTTAGTGATCTGTTCTACCAATAAATTATTCTTCCTCTGAAACTTCTTATCAATAACACGGATGAATGAAAGGAGAAGGGAGACCGAAGTTACCATTGCAGAAAGAGCCACATAGTGGCAACTGTTGGGCTCCTGTAACCAGCCCCCTTCTCTGGGGATGAACACTTTGATTGCCTTTGGGGGAGTCACCCTTGTTACTCTCAACCCAGGTGGCGTTGGAGAAGATGACACCCCCACTCCACGGCAGCAATAGATGCAGGCCTTTCCACGTTGGTTCTGTGAGACCCAAGCCTAAGTCCAGCTGGAGCGGGATGTCAGTGGGATGTGGACTGAGTTGCTGGCAGCCACACTGCCACTATCACGGCAAGTCCTTCTGGGAACAGAACCTGACCAGGAGCCAAAGGCAAAGGATGGAGAGAGAAGGACTCAGGATACCTTCCCACCTAGGGCCACTGTACCAAAGCCTCGGCTTTCGACATGAGGGGAGATATACCATCTTTTTGCCCGAGTCTCTTCACTCTCGGTTTAGATTGTGATCATTGACAGAATCCAGATTTATGCAAGTACGTGGCTCCTGTTTGGGTTTTGATGACGTCTTCTTAGCATGGATAGATGCAAACCATTGCTCAGAGTGGCCTATGTCTGCAGTAACAGAACCCATGTGCTGGGCATAGCGGCCCCTGTACTCATCCTCAAATGGTGCGCTCGGGGTTGCAGAAGGCTACACCAAGATGCAAACTGCCCTTCTTTCTCCCTCCTCTGCTTACCCAGGACCTCTCCCCAGACTCCTGACTTCATTCCTCCTTTTCTTAAAGTAAGGAGTTATTGAATCTACTAAGTATATTTTTGCAGGACCCTGAAACACCAGGGAGGAGCAAGTCTTAGTTTTGTTTTTTGTTTTCCTTTTTGCTCCTTAGGGGAGAATCAGCTATTTCTTTTATTTCCTGTTCCATGCTGTGTCTTTTAGAAAGCATTAACTTTATGGTGATGGGATTTGGCTAGTTTACAATTTCCTGGTTACCTCTTCTTGGATCTGAGCACAGATAATTCACGGGGTAGGAATAATTTCCTGCTTCCTGGCTAAGAACTCGTCCTCTATAGTTCTTTCTGGGGGGTGAATTCGCCTCTGAATGAGAGGCAGGAATCTTTGAAGACTCCAGTCTATCTTTGACCCAGATCTGGGAGTGGGGGCGCAGGGGTTGAGGGAAGGGGGGAGGAACAAGTGGAAAGCGAGGAGCAGAAACACAGGCACTCACCTCTGTCCACAGGCACTCACCTCTGTCTCGTGGGGGGGGGGCTTTCTTTCTGGGGTGGTGACAGCCGCTGCAATCACACTGGGCTCCCAGGACGCTGCAAGTAGCTTGCTGAAAAGGGGCGGTTCCAGTCACCATTAGAAGGGAGTGTCCATCCAGAAAAGGAGGCCTTTATCCCCTGGAGGTTGTTGAGCCACTTGTCCTTTCTCTCTATGGTGTGAACGGAGCTGAGGAGACACCAACCCCCCAAGGGAAAGGCTGGGTGAAACCATACACCCCACTGACCACTTAGCAGGTGGCTTCTTGGTCTCAGGGGCCCCGGGAGGAAGGTAAGGCCTCCCTGTCCAGCCCCTGAAAGGTTGGCTGGCATTGGTATGCCTACAGAAGGCCAAGGCCAAGAGCCCATGTTCTTTCATTTCCCCTCTGATGTGATTTATTTTTGGACTAGACACACAGGCTATTTGGGGGCTGGACAGCTGCCAGGTGAAAGAACAAGTATGTTGGCCAAGTTGTGTCTATGCCCTGCTCTGAACTTGCCCTTGTCCCTTCCCCCACATGAGATGGGGGGGGGGGTCTTGCTCTGATCAACTTTTGCAACTCCGCATGCTTTTTCAACTAGTTGATCGCTGCCCTCTGAGCATGCAATGGGAACTGTCTTCCCTTCTGCATGTGAAGCAGGTGGGTTCTGAGGCTGGTGGTCGTGCCACATAGGCAAACACACTATTCCAAACAAGGAGACCCTCTAGTCAACACAGGGCGGACTCTGAGGCTAGAAGGCAATGTGTAAACAGTGCGGGAAAGCTAGGCTCGGTGACCACGAGCCCAATTCTCCCTCGCTCTCCTGGTAGTTCCAAAGCGTTGAAGTGGGTAGATTTCTCACCTCCCATTCTTCGTCACTGAACAGGAATGGAAAGCTGAAGCAGGCATGCTTGACCTGATGGCGTGCACTTTAACCTCATCGCCTCCACTGTCACAGCTCTTACTCCTGGGCTCTGAACGCCGGCCGCCGTCTCTCCCCTGCCCCAGCCCCTTTCATCCTCGGGGCAGCCAACCCTTTGCTCTGTGTGGCGGCCAGGGAAGCTGAGATGTGGAAAGGCTGAACCTTACCTTCAGAAAGGTTGAGGTGCTGGCTCCAGACTGTCTGCCTCCAGGGCTGGCGCTTTTTGACCACTTTGCTCTGCTGCCTTCTCAAGTAGAACTGGTTAAGATTTTGCCACCTTTTCCCCCAGAGAACGAAGGAACTAGAGCCTCAGGGGTGAATCAGACCCATTCATTCAGCCTTCAATTTCATCCCCAAATTCAGAGACAATAGCTTTTTTGTGTGTTAACTGTCCCAGGCTGAGTCTAGGTACAGGATGGAATCTCTGCTCTCCCTTGTCCTTGGAGACATTTCCCTGTGAGTGATTCACTGTGCAAACATTAGAGCAAGCTGGGTCGAGCTGCCCAGGCTGGTCTCCCAACCCGTCTGAGCTCAAGTGCCCAGTTTCTTTAGGAAGAGCCAGAGGTAGCACTCAACTGCTTGTCCAACGCTGCCCTCTTCAGGCTCTTGTGTGCCATTACACCAGGGCAATCATCTACCGACTTATCTCAAAAATGAGTTTTTAGAATCCTTTCCCAGGTCCTTCAAAAGTTACTTTGCCAGGGAATGTGTCTGTGCCGATAATAATTCTTCCCCTTTTGTATAATAGTTGAGAATTCACATCACCCTTGCAAATCTAAGTAAGGTGTCTTTGCCCAAAATGAAAAAGAAAAGAAAATCTCCAGGTTCCCTAATGATCCAGACGTTTCCTTTGATGATTTAAATCAACTTTCTTTAATGATAAATTAAGCATTTCCTCATTGAACAACAACTTCCCCTATTGGTTCATTATTGATCGCTAGAACTGAAGAAGCAATTCAAGGTAATATTAGAAAAAAAACCCATCCGTGTGTGTGTGTGTGTGTGTGTGTGTGTGTGTGTGTGTGTGTGTGTGATATGTGCACACCTGTTTCATGGGCATGCCAGCTCTCTTCTTGTATTGCTCCCTGCCTCAGTCTTTAAGATGGGTCTATTGCATTCATGACTAAGTTACTTACGGTTAGTTACATGGACATGGGTGAGAGATTATGAGATCATGAGCAATTTACCGATAGCCAGACCACTGAAGACACTGTCTGCCCTCCACTGGTAAACGAACTACTGATAGTTCCTCAGGGGAAGGTGAGGATTCTTGGGCCCCTCCCCATGTATGTCAGAACACTGTCGGGCAGAGACTTGCGCAGGTCTGATACCGGTAATGACAACTGCTGCCGTTTCATGAGTGTGATATCCATGTCAGAGTGGAAGGAATTCATTCTGCAGCGCCCCTCCCTGTCTCCTGGCTCTTACCTTCTTTCTGCTTCCTCTTCTGCCACGTTCCTTGAGCCTCGAAACGATCCATATAGATGTCCCTTGACCTATCGATTTCAGCGTTCATGGGGGCATTTTTTAGAGTTGCTTCAGAAAACAGAGCAAAAAAATTCATGAAGATTGCTGCTCACCAGGGCTGGCTACTGCTGCCTGTGAGCAGCAGGGTCATGACCCATGCACTGAGCATCTGCCCTCTGTCAGGCCTTTGGGCACCAGATATAAACACAGTGAACAAAATCCAGCTTGCTCCATGCTGACTTCCTCGCCATGGCTACCTTCAGGACACTGAGCAATGGAAGCACGCAGGTTAATAATTACTCAAACGAGCCGCGGGAATTCAGCTTGTTGAAGTGTGAGCACAGCGGGTATTTAGTGAGGTAAGAATGCACAGTGGACATTGACCCTGGGAGCCAGCTTTGTTCCTGGTGAAATGGGCGAAGGCAGCAGGCCCTAGGGGCATGCAATCTAAACCAAGAATAAAGCTTCATAAAGCTCTAAGAATCTGGAAAAAAAAATCATGGAGAAACCTCAGGAAAGGGGCTTCTAGATAGTTAAGAGAAAGAAAGAGATTGTTGTGCTTGGTTTCTTGTTGCTGCGACAAGGCACTGACCGAGCTTTTCATATGGGCACGTGACCAGGGAGAAATTCTCACCAAACTCCTAATCACTGCTACCTCTAGAGGGCATGAGAATCAAGCCAAACTAGCTGGGTCTCTGGTGGTAGCTTTCTACCTAATCCTCCTCTCTCCCTGGATTAGATTCTCAAAATACACTCTCTCCATCACTGCTAACATTCAAGTATCTCACCTGCAACCACGCCAGGCAGTGGTGACGCACACCTTTAACCCCGGTATTTGGGAGACAGAGGCAGGCAGATCTCTGTGAGTTCAAGGCCAGCCTGGTCTACAAAGCCTGTGAGTTAGAGGATAGCCAGGGCTGTGTAGAGGGACCCTGTCTCAAACAAAACAAAACAAAACAAAACAACACCAATAAATAAATAAATAAATAAATAAAACCACCTGCAACAAACTTCCTAAGCTCTTCCTGGGGTCTGCTTTCCCTTTTCCAAAGGAGCTTACCTCCTTACCCAGGAAAAGCACCGCTCCCAGACCGTCTCTCACTCAGGGAAGACCTGAATGTGCTCTGGTTATAAAAACTCTCCTAGTGACTGGAGGTAACAAACACTGGGGAAATTTGATTGTCAGCTTGAGATCATTGGAATCAGGATGGAAACATATCTCTAGGTGTGTCTGTGAAGGTATTTTCAGAGAGAATTCACTCAGGGCTGGGAAGACCTTCCTTCAGTAGGGTACCACATCTCCCTGGCAGCCCGGATATGAGGAGGTGGAAGGAGGAAGTGGAGTCAGCTGCCACCTTTACTCCTTCCTGAGAAGGTTCATTTAGGGGTGCTATGCCAACCTCCGCCGATAGACTCTCGCTTCTCTGGCCTCCCAATGAAGACTGACCATCAGCAACTCTCCAGGGACTTCAGTGTTGGACTGAGACCGCTAAATCATCCAGCTTCATGGACTGGGCAGCTATGGGGGTCTCTGTGTGCCCCAGCACGCAGATGGTCATTATTGGACCACACAGGCCTATCGTATAAACCAAATCTAGTAAACTCCCATTTCATCAGATACACACACACACACACACGCACACGCACACTCACACGCACACACACACACACACACACACACACGTGCGTGTTCATGCATTCCATTGATTGCGTTCCTTTAGCTCACACTGCCTCTGCCTAACATGCTCACTAATATCGACACATCCATTTGCAGTTGGCTGGGTGTAGGGCCCATGGGTCTACCCCTGCTCCCGGGGTTCATTTTGAGGACAGCCTCTGGCTAGCCAGCGTTTCCTGTTTGTTCCTGTATTTCTTCTTCTGCCCTGACTGGTGATTAGCTATAGAGCATTGTTTACTCCATCTTGGGTGTGGCAATTTCCCACCTACCTGGGGGGAATTCCTTGTGCAGCAGCTAGGTCTGTAAGGATTTCCCCAAGGTTGAATAAACGGCTTTGGGCTGATCTCCTTTGGAACGACCCAGGTCTCTTGTGTGTTCTTCCAGTCTCCAGGCCCTTGCCCCGCTGGCGCTGGCGTAAGGTACAGTGGCACGCGAGTGAATGGTACCCAGAGTAAAGCAGACGCAGGTGTTACAGCTGGGAAGCCTGCTCCGTGTCAAGTACTTGGACTGAAGAAGCTCGAAAACTATGTTTTCAGGAAGGAGAGGAGAGATGCTTGCCAATACACTGGAAGTGACTTCTCACACTTCAGTGACCAAAGAAAGTCCTATATGCACACGAAATGAGGTAGGACATTTCAGGGCTATTGTTTTCTTGCAAGGTGGCAAGGCCCTAAATATAAGGAAAACATGAATCCTGTAATTGTTGCGTTCACAGAATAAAGTTTGCTAAGCCTGTTCAAATAATACACATAGATCCCTGCTCATTTATCTACTCCCTTCACTGTCATACTTATACATTTGAAGCTGTATTATATGGTAAATGCAAATTTTATAGCCACTGGGAGTTAAACTTTTTATAATCATGTATTCCTCTTTATCTCCATATTGTTTTTAATCTAAAAGTCTTTGTCACATAGTACTGTAAGTCCTATTTAACTTTATTATAATTTTATTAGCATTTATATTGCCACTCTAAAATTTCATTTTAATACAAAGTTTCAGACCTTTTTATGAATAGTACATAAAGTTTTAGCCAGTTCTATGATTGACTTTTAATTAAAGCACTTAGTTCGTTTACATTTAATATAATAGTCACCCTTCCTAGACTTAAGCCTAATGTGCTCTTCCTCTCGGTACTGGGAATTATACCCAGAGCCTTCAATGTTAGGCAGGTGCTCTACTATCGAGCTACATCCCTAACCCCTTTTATTTACTTTGAGACAAAGTCTTTCTAAATTGTCCAAGCTGGCCTCAAACTTATGATCCTCTTGCCTCAGTCTCTGGAGTAGCTGGGCCACAAGTATAAGCCACCACTCCTGTCTTTAAATTCCCATCTTATTGATTATTTCACTATTTATTTATTTTTTCTTTGCTTGTGATTGGGGTTTTCACATATATGCCAATCCTCCTGCCTCTGCTTTCCTAGTTTTAATGACATTTATTGTGTGTGTGTGTTCTGTGCTTTTTATTCTTTTTCACTTTTTTTTTTTTTTTTGGTTTTTTTGAGACAGGGTTTCTCTGTGGCTTTGGAGCCTGTCCTGGAACTAGCTCTGTAGACCAGGTTGGTCTCAAACTCACAGAGATCCACCTGTCTCTGCCTCCCAAGTGCTGGGATTAAAGGCGTGCGCCACCACCGCCCGGCTTCTTTCACTGTTTTTGCAGCAATTGAATATTGTATTCTTTCCTCCACTGTGCTGGAAGTTGTAAATCCCTTGACTGTTCTTTGCAGGTGGCTCTAGAACAACAATGTGGAATCACAAGTTCTCAATGTCTAGTGTTAGTTGGCACTTCTATCTTTTCCCATAGTATTGCAAGGAACTTTGAACATTTTCATCCTCATTCCATTTGACTCCTCTGCTGGCCTGTATGTGCTGCTAAGATACTTTCCTGTTCTTTAGATTCTGACCGACATTGTTATGTTTTATCTCTGCCCTGCATTGCCATAAATCTGTCGTCTTCAACTGTTTTTGCTTTTCCACAAAGAACATCTTTTGGTTTTTGTGCTTGTAAAAGTTCCTGAATCTGTATTAACTTCTTTTTTTAAAAAAAAGTTTTTGATTGATTGATTGATTGATTGATTGATTTATTCTGAGACAGGGTTTCACTGTGTAGCTCTGGCTGTCCTAAAACTAGCTCTGTAGATCAGGCTGGCCTCAAATTCACAGAGATCCACCTGCCTCTGCCTCCTGAGTGCTGGGGTTAAGTTGTGCACCACCACCACCCGGCCTGTTAGTTTCTTTTTAAACACTAGAGGCTGTTTTCCCTGGGCGTGGGGTTCTAGGTTGACAGCTGGTTTCTTTTGTCACCTGAGCTGTTTACGTTTCACTAATTTCTCCTTTCCCAGTTTCTGTCCGTTAAAGCCATGGTGGCTATCTCTAACTTATTTTCTATTTGTGTTTGGTTTTTTGTCTATTTTACTGTAATGTTCTTCAAAGTGGCTTTTAAAAAACCGTGTCTTGCCTCTGGCTCTCTGGGCTTTCAGAACGTGTCACTTGTGCCTTTAAGTCACTGTTGGCAGTGTCTCAACCGTTTTCTCTTCGACTCTTGCTGCTTCCCTGCTCTCTCTCACTTCTACAATCTCAGTCTTCGACGTCTACGCCTCTTATTTTCCCGATAGCAGTTTTACATCATGTTGTTCCTCTGTGTTTATCCTGATGTTTTCTTCTGACCCACACCTCCTTCAGCTGTGTCCAGTCTGTCAGGCTCCCACGTTCAGCTACTTTGTTTTGTTGTTGTTCATTGTGCGACAAGGTCTCTTTATGTAGCCCTTGTTGGCATGGAGCTCACTGTGCAGACCAGGCTGACCCCCAGATCATAAAGACCCAGCTACTTCTGGCACCACACCTAACTAAAGTTTTGTAATATTATTTTTCAGTTCTAACATTCTACTTTAGTTTATTACATTATCATCTTTTTATAGTTTTTAGCTCTCTGTTTCTTATCATGTATTTTATCTCATTCAGTAAATATAATATGAAATTCTTTATATGTATTTGTTTTATGTTTATGTGTATGCATGGATATGAGCACATGTATGCCACTAAGCACATATAGAGGTCACAGGACAACTTTTAGGAGTCACTTCTCTCCTCCCACCATATGGATCCCAGGGACTGAGCTCAGGTCTCCAAGGCTTAGTGGGAAGTATCTTTTCCCGATGAGCCATCTCGCTAACCCAACCACAGTTATTTTCAAGTCTTTTCTGCTAACTCCAAATTGCTGTAGATCTCTGGTACTTTTTCTATTATAGTTGTTTCTGCTGAATTGCTTCCATATTGTCTCGTTTCCATGTGCCCTTGGTTATTTTTATATATGCTGAAATTATATGTGAAAATTGTTAGTAGAAGTAATGAGAGGCATATTTGGATGTTATAAGATGTTATTATGTTTCTCCAGAGAGTATTTACATGGCTTCTGCAGGGCACCTGGGAGCCACAGCAGTCTGGGATCACCTCATTCTAATTTGATGAATTAAGTTAATTGGATGTTGGCTGAGGCTTCGCGAAACCCCGTCTGCTTCCAATCCATCCGGTCCTAAGGTACAGTCCTGTGGGGGTCCCCCATTTGGGAGGCCCTGGATTCTGGCTTTTCTCCGTGGAGGGCTGAGCTGCTGTCTGATTTCTCACCTCCTGAGCTGCCTTTTCCAGAAGGAAGAAATGTCCCAACTACTGAGCCTGCTGTCCTGAGTGCCGTCATGCTCCCGGCCCTTTCCTGGTGGCTCGTCAGGACCTCTCTGCCTCTGACGCTTTGGACAAGATTTCATTTTCCGTTTTTCTGCTGTTCCTGTCACTGCCAGCCACCAGGAACACCGGGCAGATGTCTTCTGTCTGCCCTGACGGGATGGTAGGTGGTGTAAATCAAGATGCAGCCAGGTGTGCGTGCAGCTGCACCTGTGGGAGTTGTGGATGTCGGGTCCTCTACCAGGGAGGGGGGCAGGAGGGCCTTGTCAGTACAAGAAACAGAAGTGGAATCACGGGCTTTTAAAACACGACATCCCAATTTTCAACACTGGTGCTAAGAAACAAACAACCAAAACAAAACCTTCTTGGGCCAGGTGTGATGGATGCTCCCCCCCACCTGTAAAGCCAGCTCTTACCAAACTGAAGCAGTAGGAGAGATTCAAGGCCAGCCTGGGCTACACAGTGAGACCCTCTCTCAAGCCAACAACTAAGTCACAACAACAAAGTAATTATTACCTAGTTCAAAGGGGGAAAAAAACCTGAAAAACACTTGGAAAGAAACAAGTCCAAGACACCAGTTTAAAATATGAGAAACACAGGCTGAGTTTCAGGGAGCAATGGGGGCACGTAGGACTCCTTCCTATTAAATCCCAGCCTCCCAGTCGTCCGGGATGCCTTGAGTAAACACCAGTCGGTCCATCTCTCCGCCCTCTGCAATGCAAAGCATAGTTCTAAAGTTAATTTATGTCTTTCTGCAATTTTCTTAAAATGCCAAAGGGCCGGGGGGGGGTGGATTCCATTCATAACACCCACAGCATTTCTGAAGAATCCTCTTCGCTTGTCTCTTTCACAAACCCTCCTAATGACAGCCTACCATCTACCCCACCTCCCGAATCTGCCTCCGGAATTCCCACCCCATAATTCAGCACCCCCCCTGGCTCTGTCTCCTTTATCCTTCCTCTGGCCTTCTGACCTCGTCTGCCTCCTTCAGAAGAGAGCCCTTGCTTAAGGTGGCCCTGCCAAGCCATCCCACCCACAGAATAGCAACTTTTAAAGACTCCTTCCCGAGTTTCCATATTCTGCAGGAGAAATGTACCAAAATTTAGCTAGTACCATAAGCCCTCCCTCACAGGAAATGGGGGCGAGGACACAGTTGTCAAATATTCTAGAATGCCTGCTTTTTTCCGGTTCCACAGCTGTGGCATCTGGGACGATGCCATGATCGAGACCATTTCAAAGGAGGGAGAACCATTTCTAGGAAGTTTGGGCACCCAAGTGAGTCCTTGATGGCGGCCACTTTCCTGTTATTGCTATTGATAAGCCAAGGTCCCCTCCCCAGTCATCACACCCTCTCCCAGCCAGGCAAAAGTGGGAAGGGAGGGTGATCCAAGAGAAACCAAACTCAGATTTCCCCTGATTTGTCTAATAATAGAAAGTTGGCAAAGCATGTCACAGCATACAAAGTATTTGATAAAAATAACGTCTGTTCGGCTTGGGAGTAAAGCAGGAGGAGCCTGGAAATGCAATTTATTCCTGCCTCGTGTGTCCTCATCCTGGAGGACCGATTCTGTCTCTCTCCTTCATTAGAGATATCTCAAATGTTGCTCTTCGTGGTCACAGTGGCTGCTTCTCCCAAGGGCTGACGAAGGAGGCTGCAGGCAAGGGAAGCATAGACTAGGGGCCAGCTCTTCAGTACCCCCACCCACCGCCCCACCACAGGGTGGTATCAGGACCTCTCGTACTAGCAAATGAGCCAGCTAGGATCTGGGAGATGCTGCTCCCAACAGGAACAGGATGTGGTACTGTCTCATGGGGTAGGGCATTAGCCAGTGACTGGATGTTCCCCCTTTCCATCTGGGTGCACCTGTACATTAGAAGGTTAGATTGTACAGCCTGTAGTCCCCCCCCGGGGGGGGATCCTGGATCCTTAAAGTCCATTCTCAGTGGAGCCCCTTCAACTGTGCACACTAGAGCAAGGCTGAAGGATCTGGGGGAACCTCACATGACCCGGTTTGGAGTCTGTCGGTTGATGGATAGATTAGTTATGGTGAAATAGACATAACCAAGTTTACAGTCTATAACTATTTTTAAATGTACATTCACATACTTAGGCAACCACCACCATCCTCCATCTCCACAAATCTTCCATGCTGGACGACTGAAACTCTCTACCTGCCGATAGTACCTGCTCTGTCCGCCTGGCCCCTCAGCTCCAGGCAGCCACCATTCCCCTTTGATCCCCCTGGGTCGTCAGGAAAGTGGAATCAAGTAGTGTTTACCCTTCTGTGTCTGGCTTGTCCCTTTTTAACAGGATGTCCTCCAGGTTCCCCCACGTGGCAGCACGTGGCAGATTGTCCTTCCTCTTTACGGCTGAGCGATACTCCATCGTACTCAGCGCTAGGTCTTATTTAGCCTGTCATCCAGCAGCGGATGCTTGGGTTGCTTCTACCTGCCGACTGCAATGAATAAATATGACTAAGTAATAATAATATCGTTAATCACAGCAATAAATAATAATGAATAATAAGTTGTAACAAACGCACGTTTCTACCCCTCACCCTCCTTTTCCCTC
This sequence comes from Microtus ochrogaster, assembly GCF_000317375.1. Classification (NCBI taxonomy): domain Eukaryota; kingdom Metazoa; phylum Chordata; class Mammalia; order Rodentia; family Cricetidae; genus Microtus; species Microtus ochrogaster. The sequence continues at coordinate 27,334,414 of NC_022020.1, forward strand.
ATTTCCTCTCCTTCCTTCTCCCTCACTTCTCCGCCAGTTGTTATTTGGGCAATCTTCTTAAACTCGGCTCATCTTAAACTCGGGTCTCTTGAGCCTGGACTCTAGCAGAGCAGTTTCTGCACACGTCCCTGTTGGGCCTACGAGAGGAGCTGAGCACAGCGCACAGGGAACATCTTGCAAAGGTTAGTGCTCAGTACCACTTCTTCTTAAGTTGACCTTAGAATCTGTCTTGATTTTTAAATTACATTCATTATTTTTTTGGGGGGTGGAGATGGGCATGTGCAGCCCATCATATATGTGGAAGAGGTCAGAGGACAAATTGTGGGAGCCAGTTCTCTGCTTCCATTATATGGGCCCCGAGGATTGAACTCAGGTTGTCCATCTTGGTGGCAAGTGCGTTTACCCACTCAGCCACCTCATCAGCCCTGTCTTGATTTTAATATCTATAAACGTTGAATGGAGAAACAAGTCTTTAAAGACTTCTTATTTGGGCAAAATTTCCAAAGCCATGGTATCATCTGCAGGTCACTTGTTGCATCAAATGGGACCCTAGCCCCTCCTCTGCACCTGGACAGCAGCCTTGCCCGTGGTGAGCATCTCCAGTTCTCTGGCTCTTTTGTCAGGCAGGTAGAATTTAAAGGTTGACTTACCTTGTTAAGGGTAAAAGCAAATGCATTAAAGAGCAGGTTAGTTCTCATGGTGACCACTAGGGGGCACCCTCAACTCAGCCATGAGTATCAGTGCGCCACCCGAGGGCTCTCAAGGGGAAGGCTTGAAGAATAAAGGGACCCTGAGGAGATAACCACCTTTCTTTCTGAAGATCCCCAAAGTGATAGAATTTGAGGGCTCAAGTAGACTTCGCCCTTGCGAGCTAGAGTCAGGTTTCTCAAAGTGGGGTCCCAAAACCAACAGTATCAGCATCCAGCCACCACCAGTTTAGGACTCCAATTCTCATGCCCCGTGGCACTCTGGGATCTGTAGCTCCAGGTCCAGTGATCTCTGGTCCTGTTGTTTATTGTTTGGCTTTGGTTACTGTTTTGGAGATAGGGATTCCATACATAGCTCCAGTTGTTCTTGAACTCATGAGTCTTCTGCCTCAGCCTTCTAGTAGCTGAATTTTATAGGTGTGTTCTACCATGCCTCCACCCTACCCCTGCATGCATTCCATTCTATTTATTTGGGACCGAGTGTCATTCTGTAGTCCAGGCTTGCCTGGAACTTGCAGTGATGCCTCTGCCTCTGCCTCCCAAGTGTTGGGATCACAAACTTGTGTCACCAATTTCAGCTGAAAGAATAATAAAGAAATTTTTAAAAAAATTCAGATCATGCTCCATACCCCAGACTGGCCTTGAACTCACAAATATCCTCCTGTCTCAGACCCTGGAGTGTTGGGATTACAGGAATGGGCCCCACTCCTGCCATCTGTTTCCATGGCTGTTCCCCATCCTCCACGAGGGTAAAGTTGGCTCAAGGACTAGAACCACTGCTCCCTAGTCCAGGACACCTTCCCGTGTATTCACCCGTGATAAAACCATGTTGGTGTTTGATCTGTTCACACCTCTGCCAGGAGAGAAAATGGACGAGCCCTTGTCCCCCATGCCAACCTTCATCTGAGGACATCTGAGGTTGCTGAAGTCAGTCCTACATGCGTCTGTGTGCAGTCTCAGGGCTCTGCCGGACCAGGGGCTGAGGGCAATCACAAAGCGTGCAGGGGTCCTTTCCATGGGCTCCAGCACACTGTGGAAGGCAGCTGTTGGAAAGACCACTGGGGAACAGGGCGGTGAGCAGATGTCACCAGGAGCCGAGGCATTGGAAGGGTAGAACCTGCTTGAGACTGCCAGTGGCAAGGAGGGAATAGAGATAGCACTAAGGATGCTGGGAAGTAAGGGACCAAACTCTTGAGCATGTAGACAGGCTACAGAGAAGGCCCCAGAGAGTGTTTGCTACCAGTGAGAGGAATAAACGTGTTGCAGAAGGCACACTTCAGCCGAGCCCAGCACTCAACGGCAAGGCTGCCTGGCAGGCTGCTCTGACTCACATCAGTTGTGGGATAAGCCACAGGCAAGTGTGACCACAGACCTTGCACTTGAATGGGCGGGAATTTGCCTGTGGGCTCGTCTGCAAGTCTTCTAATCTAGTGCTCGCTCCTGCGGCTTATGTCACTGTTCTGGATGCCAGTGGCTCCTCCGACAAGTGCTGTCCCCTAGGCACAGTGTGGTACCTGGCAAGGAGGAGCCCATCTGGTGGCAGGATGGTGCTGCACAGGATGCATGCCCACCGCAGTGGTTCCTGGATGACTCAGAGATACAGCGGCCATTATGGCATCCAGACTCTCTCAGAACCTATCAATCCTCAGCTGGGGTGGGAGGGGTTGGAGGAGGGGTATTGGGGGGGAGGGGCCTCCAGCTGGCCTCTTTCACCTGGGATTCTTCCCTAAGCCAGAAGAGTGCTGCAAAGTAGGAATGCACTTTCTATTGCTGTGGGCCCCCCTCTCTCATTCCCTCCCTTCCTCCTTCCCTCTCTCCCTCCCTCTCTCCCTTTCTTTCTTCCTTAAATTTATTCATTTATTTTATACCCCAACTGCTGTTTCCCTTCCTCCTCTCCTCCCATTCCTTCCCCACCTCTCCTCTGCCCATCCCCCAAGCCCACTTCTCCTCTCTTCTCAGAAAGAAGCAGGCCTCCCAGGGATGTTAACAAAGCCTGACATATCCAGTTGGGGTAGGACTAAGCTCCTCCCCTCATATTAAGGCTGAACAAAGCAATCCAGTGTGAGGAATAGGGTCCCAAAAGCCAACCAAAGCATTAGGGACAGCACCTGCTCCCACTGCTGGGAGTCCCACAAGTGGACCACGTTACCCAACTGTCACACATGTGTGGAGGGTTCCAGGGTCTAGGTCAGTCCCATGCAGATTCCCTAGCTGTTCAGTCCAGAGTCTATGAGTTCCTGTGAGCCCAGGTGAGTTGTTTCTATGGGCTCCCTTGTGATGACCTTCACACACACACACACACACACACACACACACACACACACACACGCACACACACACACTCCTATCTTCCTCTCTTCAACAGGATTCCCCAAGCTTAGTGCGTGACTGTGGATCTCTGCTTCTGCTTCCATCAGTTACGGGATGAAGGCTCTCTGATGACAATTAAGGTAGTCACCAATCTGCCTGCAGGAGATGGCCAGTTCAGGCACCCTCTCCACTTTTGTTAGGAGCCTTAGCTGTAGATTCATGGGATTTTCCCTTGCACCAGGTTTCTACCTGACCCCCAAATGCCCCCAATATCAAGACTTTCCCCCTCCCCAAACCTGTCTCTTATGTTCCTACCCCCACGCACCCCCAATCTACCCAGAAGATCTCTTTTATTTCCCCTTCCCAGGTAAATCCATTCATCCCCTTTTGGGCTGTCCTTGTCACCTAGGTTCTATGGTCTGTGGATTGTAGCATGGTTATCCTTTACCTTACAGCTAATATTCACTTATGAGTAATTACATATCATGTTTGTCTTTCTGGGTCTGGATTACCTCACTTGGGATGATTTATTTTTTCAAGTTTTATCGATTTGCCTTCAAATTTCCTCATGTCATTGTTTTTAACAGCTAAGTAATATTCCATTGTGTAAATGTACCACATTTTCTTTATCCATTCTTTGGTTGAGGGAGCATCTTCTAGGTTGTTTCTAGGTTCTCTATTTCAAATAACGTTGCTATGAACATAGTTGAACAAGAGTCCTAGTGGTATGATTGAACATCCTTTGGGTATATGCCTAAAAGTTGTTGGTATAGATGAGGTATATTGAGTCCCAGTTTTCTGAGAAACTTCCATATTGATTTCCAAAGTGATTATACAAGTTTGCACACCCAACAGCAGTGGAGGAGTGTCCCCTTAATCCATATCCTCTCCAGCATCGGACCTCATGAAACTGAGAAGCTTCTGTAAGGCAAAGGACACTGTCAATAGGACAAAATGGGAGTCTACAAAATGGAAAAGATCTTATCCAACCCCACACCTGACAGAGGGCTTATCTCTAAAATATATAAAGAAATCAAGAAACTTGACATAAAACCCCCAAATAATCCAAATAAAAATGAATCTAAACAGAGAGTTCTCAACAAAAGAATCTGAAATGACTGGGATTCACTTAAAAAAAAATGTCCAACATCCTTAGCTATCAGGGAAACGCAAATCTTACACCAGTCAGAATGACTAAGATCAAAACCACTAAGGACAGCTATGGGCCTTTCTTAGCTGCTGGACCATGTGAGATATTTTGTTTTGTGGGAGTGTTTGTGTGCATGTGGGTATACATGTATATATTCACATGTGAGCGAGTCCATATGTATATTGAGGCCAGGCTGGAAGTTGATGTCCAGGGTCTTCCTTAATCCCTTTCCTCTTTACTTACTGATCCTGGAACTCATCCGTTCAGCTAGGTAATATTCAATGAGTGCTCTATCCACCGAGCCGTCTCCTCTGCCCTATACAAGGAGGTTCCCTCTAGGTTTCTGAGCTAGGTGTGTGCATAGCTGTCCAGGTGATGCTGAGAGCCCAACGAGACGTCAAAAGCAAAAGTTGAGCTGGGTGTTTTTTCTGAATGAAATAATTTCAGCAGCAGGAGAACCCAGGTATCTGTGTGCCAATTTCTCTGAAATATAGCACACTTGGGGCTATGCATTCTGGATCAGTAAGGATAGGCAAGATCCAAACACCTTTCCTAGGGCACCTCAGTTTACAATAGGGTATAGCCTCAGAATCCCATTGGAAAGGGAAGATTATTGGTCAAAAATGTGTTTTTACACCTAAGCTGCTGAACACCCCAGCTTGGCAATGCATTCTAGGTAGTGGTGTTTGTTTACCTCACTGAGAGCCCTGGCTCACTTCTGCTGACAACCTCACAGGAGCAACACATTGTTAGCTGGGTATGGTGGCGCACGCCTTCAATCCCAGCGCTTGGGAGGCAGAGGCAAGCAGATCTCTGTGAGTTCAAGCCAGCCCTGTCTATAGAGCTAGTTCTAGGACAGCCAAGTCTATGCAGAGGGATCCTGTCTCGGAAAAAAAAAAAAAAACAACACAACATAAAACAAAACAAAAACCAAGCAACAAAACAAGAATAACGCATTGCATCTTACTACCCAGGGAAAGATTATAATTTGAAGTTCAGCTTCTTAATTGCATCTTGCTTTCTCTCCATCCCACAGAGTCTGGGACCATCAGTGTTGTTAGCCGGGTCTATAGACTAATTTCACAGTGTGATCTTAGCCTGCTGGTATCCAGGCATCCATGGTGTTAAAATTGTTAAAGATGCAGGCTCCTTGTCCTCACCCAGGCCCACCAAACCAGCAGCTCTAGAGGGTGGGCAGCCTTACTTTCTTTTCTTTTCTTTTCTTTTCTTTTCTTTTCTTTTCTTT
>NC_022020.1:27339926-27354364 GCF_000317375.1 Microtus ochrogaster
CGTTATTTTTGTCATGCGCTTACTAACACTTTTGAAAGACAGCTTCCAAGGTAATCAATCCTACGCAACAAAAATACTTTAATTCATTTTTTTCACATAAAATGAATAGGGCAATTATTGCTGCTTCGGACATGCTTCCTCCTCCCTCCCTCCCTCCCTCCTTCCCTCCTTCCCTCCCTCCCTCCCTCCCTTCATCTTTCTCTCTCTTTCTTTTTTTGACAATGGTTTCTATCCCAGAGTAGCTTCAAATTTGCTAACATAGCTGAGGATGACCTTGAAATTCTGGTCCTATCCCATTTCTGAAGGAGCCTTCCCAGTGCTGGGATTATAGGTGTGGCAGTCATGCCCAGAACTTCCCGCAAGCTTCTCTCACCCCCACAGCAACCAGAGAGCAAACAAACAGCCGTAGACAGATAGGCCATAGGCACGCCTTTAACATTGCTTCACAACATTGCAAAACTTGCAATAGACAACAGAAATGGAGAAAAGAAATAGAAACAAAGATAGAACTGAAGGACGTGAAACCAAGACGTGTGCTGCCCACTGGGCTCCACCCCGCAGCCCCAGCAGGTTCATTTTTAACAGGTAACCTTCAGCAGACGTGCCGTGTGGGAACGGCTGCGTATCTGATCCTGACGCACTGTGACGCACAGAGAAGCGCGAAGCTCAGATTTCTCCCTCCTGGACCCTCGATCCGTTTTCCAGACTTAACCAGTTTTCAGGAGCGAAGCTAAGTGCCAGCCAACATCAGACAAAGAAGCAAAGAAGGTAGGAAAGGTGATGTCATTTGAGGCCATCTCGAGTCAGAGGCCAAGAAACTGTGGTGGAAAAACACAGGGTTCGTCACCTGGGTGCTCAGCCAGCTTGGAGGCCCAGCTGAGTGTGTGAAAAGACCAGCAAAGTTCTTCGTGGAGAGGCCGGCTGGAGTCAGAGACCTCTTTCTGGCCTCGAGGCAGCCCCAGCCTCTGTTCCTCAGCCAGCTTGGCTTCACACTCCCCTTGGCACTCTGGAGCAGCTGCCTGTGGGTGCAGGAAGCTGCAGTGCCTGAGGACCCTGGCTTTAGCCTACAGGTTCTGACCGCTGAGGAAGCAGAGGGATACATTCCTAATGTCTGGGAGGTGGCTCAGTGTAGCTTTGCTTCCAGCCCTATGGAACCTTCCACGTGGAGCAAAAGAGCAATGCTCTTCTCTAGGGACTCAGGCTGTGGGACAATGCCACTCTGTTCCTGAGTTGCTGGCACCCAGGCAGTTAACCCAGAAACCTTCCTCGTGCCCTTTAGGGCAGGCAGATTTTAAAACACTCTCTTCAACTTTGTCCCAGCATATTACAGGCTAAGGAGACACAGCTGCTTCCTTGCTGTTTTTCCATGACTTTCCTGTGACCGTGAGGTCCTCCTCTGCTGCTAATGATCCCTGGGACAATTTGTCGTGCTTCAGAATTCCCCCAGGGACTCCTGACACAGGAGAAATCTGTGTCTACTTAACAAGATGGGCTAGGGATTTGTGCTGTGTCTTTCTCTCACCCCCGTGGCAGCCAGAGAGCAAACAGCCATAGGAAACCAGAAAACCTCTACCTACTTTTCACATTGTTCGGTAACAGTTAAGAAAATGAAGCTAGCTAACAGAAATATAGACCATCCCAGGAAAAGAAATAGAAACAAAGGGGGAAATGAAGGAAGCGAAACCAACAAAGCCAGAAGATTTGTGCACAAATTCCCTAGTATGTCTACCAAAGACAGCACACAAATTTGGTTCTGAGATTTTTTTTTTTTTAATTATTTCAAGAAAAGAAGCGCTCAGTCTTAAAGACAACCTGGATGATGCTCAGTTTCTTAACCTTTTTTTTTTTTTTTTTAATTAATGAAAGGTCAGCTTTATTGAGCTTCCACCAAAGGCCAGACACACTGCCCTAGGCACAAGGAACTAGCCAAGAGGATGCCCAGTTTCTGTCTTCGTAGAGGAGACTGTCTGAGGGGCAGCGGGGCCAGACGTGAGTGGGCTTTGGGTGGGTAGGTATGGGTGTGGGGTGGGGTACAGGGTACAGGGTGTGTGTGAAGATAGGAATGGAAACGCTATACAAGCAATGAAATCCATAGCAACGCTCTATGTGAGATGAGAAGCCCTAACTAAAACAGCAAGATGAAACAGCTCTCCCTGGCATAGACCACGGCCCTGATCGTTTTAAATAGCGTCAGTGGGGGAAGTCTCCTCAGGGAGTGACGACATTTGAACACCAAGCTGCAGGGTGAGGAAGTGAGACACCGGATGTGTGGGACATAAGTGGTTCAGTATGGGGGACAAAGCCCTACAGCACGCCAGGAGTTATATCTGGAACTTCCACAGGGCCAGAGTGGGCCCAGCCAAGGGAAATGGGCTGAGAGGAAGGGGCAAAGAAGCCTGGGTGCCCTCTGGAGTTGTGTAACGCACATCACGGGTGGAGGTGAGGCCAGACTATAAGAAGGGCAATCAATGGCCTGCAGTGAGCAATGGCATTGCTGAGGCCGGCAGGGTCCTGTGCACCTGCAGAGTCCCAGCTCTTGGGAGGCGAGGCAGGAAGATCAGGAGTTCAAGGCCATCTTTGGGTACACAGGGAATTAAAGGAAAGACAGGTGGGGAGGCGGGGATGTGGGTAGGAGCGTTAGTTTGTTCCGACTGCCAGAATAAACTAGAACGAACTGGGTGGCTGGTGCAGCAATAGCCTCGCCGTCTAGAGGCTGGAAGGTCCAGAGGGACATGTTTCAGGTTTCAGGAAAGGCTTCTGGAAAAAGCCTTTCTCGGGTTTGTCGTTGTTCCTCTGGTGCTGCTGGAGGAGGAACCTGGAACTGTGGGTATCCTAGGCAAGCACCCCACCCTTGAGTTACACCCCAACGCCTTCTTGTTTTTCCTTTACGTTTATTGACATGTGTGTGTGTGTCCATGTCCATGTGTTTATGAAGGCCAGAGGACAACTTGGTTCTCTGCTTCCACAGTGTGGGTACCGGGAATCCAACTGAGGTCATCAGGCTCAGCATCAAGAGCCTTTACTCCCTGAGCCAGCTCCCGACTCTGTCCTTGATTTTTAATGACAGCTTTCTCGCCAGGTCCTTACACGATCTTTCTCCATGTGCATATCCCTATGTCATCTCTGCGTCCCTTGGTATTTCCTAAAGGCAGCCATCAGGTAGCCTTAGAGGTCACCCTGATGGTCTCTAAGGTCATACTCAGTCACAGTCAGAGGTACTACAGATTAGAATTTCAGTGCCTTAACTTCGGCTCAGATTAAAGAAACGGCTCAGTGGATAAAGAATTTGCTGTACTGTGTGAAGACTGGAGTTCAGATCCCCAGGCCCCCATAAACACCAGGTAGGTATACTGGCCAGCCTGCCCTCCCAGGGCATGATGCTCTTAAGGCCCGCTAATGACCATCAATAACCCATCCCCTTTTGTGTCCAAACAGTACTCCACTGTGCTTGGTTCATCTGCTTATTACCCAATGGACCTTCAAGTCGTTTTTATTCCTAGCTACTGTGAATGTTTGCATACAATTTACTGTGTGAGTCTGTGTGTTTTGTTCTCTTGGGTGCACTTAGGAGAGTGACGTTGGGTCACAGGGTACTTTGACACTTTCAGGAAGAGCCGAACTACTTTGTAAACAGCTCTGCCACTCACATTCTCATCAGCAGTACCTGAGCACTCTGATCTCCTCTCGTGATCAACAGGCTTTGCTACATATTCCAGCTAGTGAATGGGAAGTGGAAATCTTATTGTGGTTTTTCCCCAGTGAGTGAGGATTTTGAACATTTCTCATTTTTCTTGATGGTCACTTGTATATCTACTTTGGAGGAAATAACTATTTAAATTACTTGCTTATTTCTCTCAATTGGCCTCACATACTCTAGATGGAAGTTCTTAGCTGATATTGGAAGTCCCAAACATTTCTTCCTATCCTGTGACTTGTCTTTTCTTTTTCCATCGTGTCCCTTGAAGCCTAGATCTTTTAATTTTGATGACCTGTCATGTACATTTGAGAGTCTTCCACATCTCTGCAAAAAGCATAGGAGTTCACAAAACTCATTAACTAGGGATCTTGTTAAGGAAGAATTGAAATACCCAAGGGATGAGCCCAAGACTGCTCACTATTCGGAGGTCTAGACATTGGGAGGTGGCAGCAAACGGGACTGGGAGGGCTCCACATTCTTTTCCTCTGTTCTGTTTTGGGGTGCACATCCCTTTCCTGTTTGTTTTTCAGGAAGCACTTTCACGACCCTCTGTTTGCAAGCTCCAGGGTCCTCGTCCATCCCAGCGTGGAAGACTGACCTGTTGAGTTAGACCCCTGGGAAGCAGATGCCAAGAAGGCAATAGAAGTGTCATTGGCTATGACTTCTGGGAAAGATGAAGAGGTCAAGAGGCAGGGGTGAGTTAAGGAGAACCTTCAGACCTTGTGAAAGAGAGAAGAAGGGAAGAGGATTGTAGGATGAGTTTCAGATTGCAATGCAGTTCTGAGAACCTATTTGATGGAGGAAGGTCATTGGTTAATTAAATAAAGAAGCTGCTTGCCCTGATAGGTTAAAACATAGATAGGAGGAATAAACAGAACAGAATGCTGGGAGGAAGAGGAAGTAAGGTCAGACAGCTCTCCTCTCGGGGGCAGACGCCTCGGAGAGACACGATGCTCCACTCTTGCAGGCAGAGGCGAGAGCTCTGCTCTCTGAGGCACACGCGATGAAGCTCCGACCCAGGATGGACGTAGGCTAGAATCTCCCTGGTAAGCCACCTTGTGGGCTACAGCAGATTATTAGAGATGGGCTAGTCCAGGTGCGAGAGTTAGCCTAGAAGAGGCTAGATAGAAATGGGACAAGCAGTGATTAAAATAATACAGTGTCCGTGTAATTATTTCGGGTAAAAAGCTAGCCAGGTGGCTGGGGTGCTGGGGACGCAGCCCCGCCGCTCCTATTACTACACCTGTTGGCATTTCCAGCAGGGGCTTTGCCCCAAAAGAGGTCCATACTGGCTAGAAAATAACCTGGTTTTGCAATTTCTAACATTATCAGTCTTTGGCTGGGAGGCGTTTGGGGAGTGAGTGGCTTAGCATGAACACTCAGGTTGAGTATGAAGAGGCCGGAGACTGTCGGTAGATTGTAGTCCTTACAGCACGTTGTCTCTTGAAAGGACACTGAGTGGTGGCTCCCCATGCTGCAACAATACAACTTCATGCTCACAACTGCACTCCTTGACACATCCTCAGCTCCTCTGTAGCCCCATTGGGTTCTGTTGCTTGGGTGAACAGTAGAAGGAAGTCAGAACTGGGGAGATAGCCCAACCAGTGAAGCACGTGCCTTGCAAACAAAGAGCCCCAACTGGATCCCTAGCACCATGTAGGAAATGGTGGCCAGGAATTCAGTGAGAGATCATGCCTGAGAAACAGTACCTGAGGTGTATCTCTGATCTTCCCATGTTTATACACACACACACACACACACACACACACACACACACACACACACACGAGTGAGGACCAATTACATCTGTTAGGGTATCAATAGACATTAATCACTTCTTATAATCTCCCTCCCCTCTGTCCACTTACAATTCCTTTCACCTTCAGTTATCACTTCTGCAGATCTTTGTCACTTGCCTGGTGATGATGGAGGCTCACTGTTCTTAACTAGGGTTGCTATAGCTGTTGAGAACCGGCAATCCAAAGTCCCGTGGTGCTTGCATAGTACTAATGTTAAGTGGGGCCACTACTGATTCTACTCCTGGCTCTCTGGTAGTGTGTTCATCTCCTTGGGATTCAGTGGCATACTGAGACCTCTGAGTTGTTGCCTGTAACACGTGACATCCATCCTTCAGCTGTGCCTATAGAAGCTGTCGAGGCTCACTGATATGGATGCTTTTGTCTGATGAGTCTGATGGATCATACGCCAGCAGCCTAAGAAGGTTATGGTGGCTTAAATAAGAATAGCCCCCATGGGTCATATATTTGAATGCTTAGTCATCAGGGGGTGGCACTATTTGAAAAGATTAGAAAGATGAGTAGGGATGGCCTTATTGACGTAGGTATGACCTTGTTGGGGGGGGGAAGTGTGTGATTAGGGAGGGCTTTGGGATTTCAATAGCCCATGCCAGGCCTAGCCAATCTCTCTCTGCCTATAGATCAGGATGTATCTCTCAGCTACTGTTCCACCATCTGCCTGCATGCTGCCATGTTCCCTGCCATGATGGTAGTGGACTTAGCCTCTGACGTTGTAATCAAGTCCCCAGTTAAATTATTTCTTTCATAAGAGTTGCCTTGGTCATGGTGTCTCTTCACAGCAATAGAACACTGTCTAGGACAAAGTTTGTGTACATAAGATACACATGGGAGCAACCATGGACTAGCTGCTTCCTAAGCTTCTGGTTAGCAGTGCTGATGAGGAGCCTCTCATCAGGAAAGGCAGGTCCCATGCTCTGAAAAACTTTAGATTTCTGTACATGAATGAAGTGATGACCTTTGTCTTAGTTAGGGTTACTATTGCTATGATGAAACCCCATGACCAAAAGGGTTTATTTCACTCACAGCTCCATACAAGATTCATCATCAAAAGCAATGTGGGCAGGAACGCAAGTAGGGCAAGAACCTAGAGACAGGAGCTGATGCAGAGGCCGTGGAGAAATGCTGCTTATTGGCTTGCTCCCGAGGACTTACTCAGTCTGCTTTCTTATAGAGCACAGGACCACCAGGGGTCTGGGTGAGCTTGCCGGGGGTGTGGTAATGAAGTACCAGATTAGATGACCTCCTCAACAGAAACTAGCTAGTTCCTGTTTCTTCAGGTTAGAGGCCCAAGACCAAGAGTGTCAGCAGTGTTGGTTTCTGCTGAGGACCTTAGAGAGAAGTGTAGTGGGTTTTGTTGTTGTTGGTTTAATCTTTGCTCTTTGGGAGACTGCCACCCAGCTCCCAAATAATATACCTGGAGACTTAGTCTTTCTTTTGAGTGCCCAGTCCTAACTGGGCTTAGTTCTAGCCTTAAATTATCACAACTATCTTTTGCCTCTGGACTTTTACATTTTTCTATTCTATATACTTTTCTTTCCTTCTTACTCTGTGGCTGGCTGTGTGGCTGGGTGACTGGCCCCTGGCGTCCTCCTCTCCTCCTTTTCTTGCTCCTCCTTCTTCTCTGCAGAGCTGAAATTTCTAAATTATTGTCTCTGTCTGCCAGCCCTGCCTGTCCCTCTCTTGCCTAGCTATTGGCTGTTCAGCTCTTTATTCGACCAATCAGGTGTTTTAGGCAGGCAGAAAAACACAGCTTTACAGAGTTAAACAAATGCAACATAAAAGAATGTAACGCATCTTTGCATCATTAAACAAATATTCCACAGCATAAACAAACGTAACACATCTTAAACTAATATTCCACAACAGGAGCGCTAGGGCAGGCTTTTTTTTTTCATGGGGTTTGAGATGATGTCTTCTTCCTGTAGTGTTGAATCATCTTCTCTCTGATTATGTTTGTACCCAAATCTCTTTTGGTAAGGATGCCAGCCACATGGATTAGAGCCTATCCTATTGACTTCACTTCACCATTGGAGGGTAGGTGGGAGGACACAATTTTTATCATCACATGATCTTGGGTTGGCTGTTGTTACATCCCTGCTGAGCATGTGGCTAGATCAGCCATGGTATGGTAAGTGGGGATTATGTTGCTGGCATCGTCAGTGGGTCTCCTTCTCTGTTACCCATCACGCACCTGGTTCATCTGGCTGAGGCATTTCATCTACTTGGTTGTTCTATGCCTCTTCCATGGATGGTGCTTCCTGGTGGGCATCAAAATGCGATGCAAATATTTTCATTTTGTGCCTACTCTTGTTGGGGGAAGGCCACTTGTTCTTTCCTGGCTGCCCAGAACCAAAATAATCACTCAGAAACTATATTATTTGCAATATTGTTTGGCTAATAGCTTGAGTGTATTGCTAACTAGTCCTTACATCTAGAATTAACCCATTTCCATTATTTTATATTTTACTATGAGGCTCGTGGCCTACTGGCAAAGTTCCAGCTGGCAGCTCACATCTTTTCCCTCTGGCGGCTACATGGCAGTTCCTGACTCCACCTTCTTTCTCCCAGCATTCAGTTTAGTTTTCTCCACTTAGCTCTGTTCTGCCCTGGCTCTAGGCCCAAAGCAGTTTCTTTATTCATTAACCAATAAAAGCAACAAATAGACAGAAGGACCTCCCACACCATACTCTCATCTGTCCATCCGTATGTCTGGGCCCCAGATCTTGTCTCTGATCTCCAGATCTTGTCTCTGATCTCCAGATCTTGTCTCTGATCTCCAGATCTTGTCTCTGATCTCCCAGGCTCCTAATCAGATAGGCCAGGTGTGTTCCTCTACTCATACATTACCTCTGGACACAAAAGAGATGTGCGCATGCGTTACTGTCAGCACCACCCACTGGGGAGATTTCTACCTCCATCTACTGTGTTTCCAGGCCACTCCTGAATGTAGAAGCCATGCACTGCTGTGTCCTATTGCCCGGTACCCGGCCACCAAACCAGCCCGTCATTATCTACACTAGGATCTCTTCTTCCTTCAGCTTGTCCTAGGGACCCCTGCATGATATAGGGACCAGCTGGGGGAGGGATTCTTATGGCACTCTGACAGGGGACTCGAGGGTCTTGGTTGTCTGTTGATGAAAGTTGATTCCGTATAATATAGCACTCTAAGCTTGTCCAACTTTGTGACTTGGTAGATTCACAGATCCCCGCTTCTAACAGGTCGTTTCAGGCAGATGATCACGAATTGATGATCAAGTGAATTGCGTCTAGCAGGGTCCTAGGCCCATTAGTGTCTTTTCTTACAGCATGTGTTTGTTTACAATGGACAACGTGATCCTGTTCTGAAATCCCAAGGCTGCACTGTGATTCTTCCACTGGGACCTGCAGAGGTATCTTTTACCTCAGAGGAGACATTCTGTCACATTCGTGGCGAGTGGCAGCCCCTGAATCTTTACAGCATCCCTTCTCCCTCTGTGCGGTACCCTTGTTTCACCAAGCTTTCCCACGGTTAGTCCTCCTGGTGCATTCTGTCAGAACAGCGTGATGCCATCAACAAGATGCATCCCTGTAATTGTTCTGTGGGAGTTCCAGGGAGCGCAGTGCTCTTCAGGCTGTCTCACAACAAAAACAGGGGACTTAAAATAGCCTGGCGACAATAACAAATCAGCCTTATCAGTTTTCTGATAAAGGGAGACAATGCAGATCCTTTCTTCTAAGTAGAATAGGAAAGAATGTCTGAATCAAGCTGACAGCCAGGAAGTGGGGCGGGGGCCTTACTAACCTGCTCAGTCAGTGCTGCCGTTGAGCTCAGGGCCACCTTTCAGAGGAGCTGGTGACTGCAGTCACTCCCCAATATCCATCTGGTCCTCTGGCCATTGACAAACTTCAGTGAAGATGTGAGAGGGACCATCAGCCTTGCACCCCTAAGGGTCTTTTGGGGCAGAATATACAGCAGTAGCCTAGGCTGGCCTGAAACTTACTGTGTAGCCCGTGGCCTTGAAGTTGAGGTTCTTCCCAACTCACCTTCTTAACTGTTGAAATTGCAAACCAGCCACCATGCTCAGATTGCTGGGAGTTTTGTTGTTGGGTTTGGTTCTATTCCATTGTTGTTGTTTTAGACAGGGGTCTCCCATAGGCCAGCCTGGAATAAAAGTACCCATGGAGCTGAAAAAGTCACTGGTCTTCCAGTCCTCCAGCTTCTACCTGCTGAGAGATCATAGGCCTGCACTGCCATACCTAGCTGTGCTGGGACAAAACCCAGGGCTTCACGCAGGCAGGAAAGCCCTTGCTGAGCTACAGCTCTGTCCCTTCTCTTAGATTTTTAATAGTGTTATTGTCTCCATCCCACATACAGTATTTTTGTTTGTTTCTTTACTGTCTTAGTCAAGAGGAGCTATCTGATAGCTTTAATGGCCTCTTATCTTCAGGCCAAGGATTCACTGTTGGTACTTTCCAACTGCTAACTTGATCAACCCCAATCTTACACTCAAGGACTAGGGAAATGATGGCTACATAGTTTCCCAGAGACATTAGCCATGATTCCCCTCCACAACTGACTTTTCAGGCATCGCCTTTAATAGAGGATGGTATAATACTCTGTGTGTCTGAGCATCAGTATCACCTCAGATCTGACCAGGAGTATTTTGAACACTGGGGTACCCTTCTTCTTAGTGTGTGGTGACCTGAATAAATGTTCTCAGATACACTTGTCATCTTGTGGCTGGGCCCTTCTTCTCAAGACCCATCTACCTCTTTAGTCAGCAGCTTCTGAATCTGAACCTTGACTGTGGTCTCTGAATAAGGGACCATGACTTCTTACTTGGGTAACTAACCTTAGACTCCTGGTTTTCCTATCTTTCTTCAGATCTCTCCCAGGCCTCCCATTCCTACTCACTCAACACAAAGACAGACCCAAAGAAATACACACACACACACACACACACACACACACACACACACACACACACCCCATCACCACCACTACCAACAACAAAATGGAGTCTGTTTTGTATTGCCTAACTGTTCCTGAGCATGGAGCCTGCCCTGGTGTGAAGATTTAGGAGGTGTGGTCTTGTTGGAGGAGGTATGTCACTGGGGGTGGGCTTTGAGGTTTGGAAATCTCATGCCATTCCCAGTTACACTTCTCTTTTTCCTCCCTATGTCTGCCGCGTGCCTGTGGATCAGTGTGCGTGATCTCAGCTGTGCTTCGTGCTGAGCTGCCTGTGAGCTGCCGTGCTCTCTGCCACGGTGATCATTGATTCTGACCCCATGGAACTATGAGCCTCAGTAAACATTTTCTTTTATAACAAATGTTGCCAGCTGGACAGTGGTGGTTCACTACCTTTAATCATAGCGTTTGGGAGGCAGAGGCAGGTGGATCTCTAAGTTCAAGGCCAGCCTGGTTTATAGAGCAAGTTCCAGGCCTGCCAGGGTTACACAGAGAAACCCTGTCTTGAACCCAACCCCTCAAAAAAAGAAGAAAAAAAAAAGAAAAATGTTGCTTTGGTCGTGGTATTTTATCACAGCAGGGGACGTCTGCCATATGGTTGATGTGCCCAGTGTCTCTCCACTGAAGAAAACTGATTTTCAAGCTAGGCATTTTTACTTTGTTCAGCATAAATTGTCAATTTCTTCAGGTTTCCAAGAAATGTTGGGTTTTCTGTTGATTGTAAAGGAACAAGTTCACTGTAGCATGGTAATCTGAAGGAACAACCCTATAGGGCTGGAGAGATGGCTCAGTGAAGAAGAGCACTGGCTGTTTTCCCAGAACCCCTGATTCAATTCCCAGCAACCACATGGTGGCTCACAGCCGTCAGTAATGGGATCTGTTGCCCTATTCTGGCATCTAGGCATACATGCATATATAATAAATAAATCTTAAGAAAACACAATTCTGATTATGGGATTTAACATTTGATGGAGGAAGAGGAAGAAGAAAAAAGAAAAAGCGCCCTATCTCATAGTATCTTTGGAGTGCTTTAGCTAGATTCTGCTCGGGTGCTCACTGGAGGGTCATATTGTAAGAAGGCTCACTCATGGTTGGTAGTTATTGGCTGTCACCCCAGGTCACCTAGGTTGTCTCAGATCTCTGGGAGGTCTCCTAAGACCATTCATCTTTTCTAGTGAGCCTCCCTGAACTTCCTGGGCCAAGACAGAATGGGTCAGATAGATCAAGATTAAACCAGTGTGGTCATGGCACAGCATTTTATTACCTCTATGGATTTGGTAACTAGGAGTCCAGCCCATGCTCAGTGGGAAGGGGCTCCACAAAGAGGTCACTGAGGGCCATCTTGGAGGCGCCATTACAACTGCTTGAAGAATAAGCTTACCCCATCTTCAGGAGCTCTTGATGGGGTAGTTAACACATTTTAACTTTTTATTTATTTTTAATTTTTAAATAGTATCCAAAGTACTAGGTCTCACTATAGCATTTTCAAATATGGCCTGTTTTGGTTTTGTTAAACTTCCTCTTCTCTTCCTCATCAGCCCCTTGTTTCTATTTTCACGTCACATGTTCTTTTGCCCTTCCTCCCCTCTTCCTCCCCTTCTCATCCCTTTTCTAGTTTTTGCCTTATACCCACACTCACAGAATGCCAGATAGACTGTTCCACGGCTGTGCTCCAAAGCTATGACTTCTTTACTCAGGGATTTTTTTTTTTTTTTTGGTTTTTCGAGTCAGGGTTTCTCTGTGGTTTTGGAGCCTGTCCCGGAACTAGCTCTTGTAGACCAGGTTGGTCTTGAACTCACAGAGATCCGCCTGCCTCTGCCTCCCGAGTCCTGGGATTAAAGCTGTGCACCACCACCACCCGAATCAGGGCTGTATATTCTCATCCTTTGCTCAAGAATGCTGACTAATCCCTGAGAGCCTGCCCTGGCTTCTGTTCGTGCCAGCTAGCTAATTCTCACTACTGTACAGTAGCAGACCCAGCTTGTCCAACCCTAGGAGAAGGCAGCCTAAGAGTCAGGGAACCTGTTACTTGTGGAGGTGAAGCCTCTGCAGCATCAGCATCCATCTGGGGAAAGTGCTAACTCTTCCTAGGAGGAGGGATGTGAGTCTATCTTCTCTGAGGTGCAGAACTACCTGTTGGGAGCAGGGAGTAATTGACTCAGATAAAGCTCACCATATTCATACAGATGTCTATATCCTATACTGCAGAGCCCAGGTTTCCCATCCAGTATCCAGGCCAAGCATTTGAGTGTTTAGAACTGCAAGGCTAACTAACAGGTCCTGCAGTTGTTCTTCAGCCATGCTAGGTCTTTCACAAAATAAGGAAGGGCTTTGTGTAGGTGTCTAGCCTTATAGTTAAAGGCACAGTTTTTGCTGTATCCTGGCCCACAACTCCACAGAATAATCCTGCTTTACTGGAGACCATGAATGTACTAGGAACCCCAGGTAAAATACCACCCACCACCTGCTAACACTGCTTAAAGCCCACCCACAAGTTCCTAACTCCTGCTCTACCAGAGACCATGCTGGTACTAGAAACCCCAGAGACCATTCAGGCTACCAAAACTCCAACAGAGATACTCTACTGAACCCGAAGATTTGCTAGTCACCAGTGCGAAAGGCCACTCAGGCCAGAAGAACAGAGAGAGGAAATAGAAACCTATGGGGAAAACATCAAAAAAGTTCATCCAACAAAGAAAAACTCAGAAACTGACACCTAAACCTATCATAATCCCAAACCCAGATGACTGGATGCCAGCATAAGAACACAATCGACAACATCCAGTACAGTGTGGCATGACCAGAGCCAGTTATCCCACCACAGCAAGCCTTGGATATTCCAACACAGCTAAAGCACAAGAGAATGATCTTGAGTCCAATCTTATGAAGATGATAGAGGCCCGTAAATAGGAAATGAATAAATCACTTAAAGAAATATAGGAAAACACAAACAGGTAAAGGAAATGAATGAAAGTGTTCAAGATCTGAAAATGGAAATAGAAGCAACAAAGACAGCTCAAACCAACGAATCCCGGAGATGGAAAATCTAGGCAAGTGAACAGGTACTACAGACACAAGCATCACGAACAGAATAAAAGAGATGGGGTGGGGGGAGAAGAATCTCAGGTATAGAAGATACAATAGAAGTCACTGATAAAGTCAAAGAAAATGTTAAATCTAAAAAGTTCCTGACACAGAGCATCCAAGAAATCAGGGACACTATGAATAAAGACCAAACCCAAGAATAGTAAGACTAGAAGAAGAAGATTCCCAATCCAAAGACCCAGAAAAATTTTCAATAAAATCATAGAAGAAAATTTTCCTAACTTAAAGAAGAAGATGCTGCTGGGTGGTGGTGGTGGTGCACACCTTTAATCCCAGCACTTGAGAGGCAGAAGGCAGGCGGATCTCTGTGAGTTTGAAGCCAGCCTGGTCTACAAGAGCTAGTTCCAGGACAGGCTCCAAAGCTACAGTGAAGCCCTGTCTCGAAGAAACAACAAAACAAAATGCCTATAAAGATACAAGAAGCTTACAGAACACCAAATACATTGATCCAGGAAAGAAAGTTCCCCTCTGCCACATAATAAAACACTATACATACAGAACAAAGAAAGAATATTAAAAGCTTCAAAGGAAAAATGTCAAGTAATATTTAAAGGCAGACCTATCAGAATTACACCCAAATTCTCAATGCAGACTTTAAAAGCCAGAAGGACCTGGACAGATGTCTTGCAGGTTCTAAGAGACCATGGATGTCAGCCCAGACTACTATAGCTGGGAAAAATTTCAATCACCATAGATGGAGAAATAAGATATTCCATAACAAAGTCAAATTTAAACAGTAGCTATCCACAAATCCAGTCCCACAGAAGGTACTAGATTCCAGCCCAAGGAGGTTAACTACACCTAAGAAAACACAGGAAATAAATAATTTCACACCAGCAAAACCAAAAGAAGCTCCTCTCTCTCTCTTCTC
>NC_022020.1:27354498-27362812 GCF_000317375.1 Microtus ochrogaster
GCACATCTCATTAGCAAGGCTGTTCTCTTCTCCCAGAATGCTTCCCCAGGTGTTCACATCACTGGGAAGTTTTAGCAGCTAGCTGCCTCCTTCTGCAAAGACTTTCTGAAACTCCGCTATCTGCAGACATGTCCTCTCTGAATCCCTCATGCCAAAGGAGGCCGTTCCCAGCCCCATCTCTCTGCTTGTTTTTGCTGAGAGTTCCCTAGCTGGTGTACGTTCTCTGAGAAGACACTCTCTACAGAAGATAGAGGAAGCAGGACCTGATGTGAGAGCGAGCGCTCAGCTGTCCAGCTTGGATGCCTGTTTAAGGGAACTGGGAAGGAGCTGCCTGCATGGAGTACCAGTGTAGTTCTAAGAAGCCAGACCAGCAGCCGAGCTCTCAAACCCTGACTAGTTTCCTGCCCAAGGGTCTTACAAGCTCAGTTATTGACTGTGGCATCTCTACACAAGTGAGGCCTGGGCGCAGGCACCACAGGAAGTCCAGAAGGACTGTCAGTTGTCAATCACCCCACCCCCACCCTTCCCAATCTCTTGGTGGTGGAGATTTGAGCATTGACAATAGGAAACCTATGGCAATGTGTATGACTGAGTTTAAAGATCCCTTTACCCTGAAAGCCCAGCTAAATACCCCTCTGAGGCCAACCTTCCACTGCCTGCACCTATCCTTGGTGCATACTTGGTGATCTCTCAAGAGAAAACCATGATTGGAGCACATGACACAATTGAGAGATGCAGAAGGTGGGCACAGGCAGCATCTTCTAAGAACCCTAGCAGGATTTCCTGGTCCGATGCAGAAAGCCTGGGACACTGAAGTTCAGTCAACAGCCTTATGGCTTTCTCAGGGTTACACGGAGAGGCCACTTTGCACCGAGGGGACTGTAGTGACGTTTGCTTTCAGCATTTATAACTTTCATCTTCACCATTGGTGCCATCTCTTTGCTTAAAGTCTAACTTCTGCAAACTGTTTTATTTTATTTGCTTTTTTGTGTTTATGTGTGCGCGCATTATGTCTATACATGTGTATGCAAGTGCATATATGTGTATGTAAATGTGGAGACCAGAGGTCAATGTCGGTGTCTTTTTCAGTCATTTTCTACCTTATTAAGGGAGACAAGGCCTATTAGTGAACTTGGAACTCTCTGATTCAGCTAGATTGGCCAACTAACAAACCCCAAGGATCTTCACGTCTCCACCTCCCTAGGACTGAGATTACAGCTGAGCTACCAGGGCAGGCCATGTATGTATGTATGTATATATATATATATTTATATTTATATTTATATTTATATATGTGTGTGTGTGTGTCTTGGGAAATCGAACCTGGGTCCTCATCCTGTGAAACAAGCAGTTTATTGACTAAGCCAGCTTCTCAGCCCTTCTGGATCTTTTCCAACCCTATTCTCTCTGTATCTTCCCCATCTTGCCATCAAGAATGGGATGAATAAATTATAAATACTTTCAGGTAATCTCATTTTTTGAGTCATTTCCTCAAGCTCAGAAATAAACCTGGGGCACAGGTATTCAGGAGCGGGGAGGCTAAAGAGATCTGGTAGATGAGGGGACCCTTGAAGCAAGTGATCGACTGTGAAATGATGGTTGTTCCTCCCAGTGTGGTACCTGGCTGGTGAGTGACAGGCCTTTGGGGATCCTGTGGCCATGTGGGACTTCAGGAGTTGTAAGATGAATGAAGAAAGAGAGCTTCATGGGGCTCTGGAAGACAGGTCCCAAGTGTGAGAGTCCTGTGCCCTGGACTGCAAAGTGCAGAATTCAGGCTTCCTGTACCCATGGGCACCTGGCAAGGCTCCTGGGTCCTTCAGCCACAGTGTCTCCCCAGTGCATGGGCACTCTGGGAAACCTGGTGGGTAAAGGAACTTTAATAATAACTTAGGGTCTCCTAGGAACCTGATTGAACATGGCTTGCAGCTGGATTTTGATTTCTTTTAGAATAACGAAACAATGGGTCAGTTCATACAGAGTTGAATTTGCAGCTCTAATATGCCTGCTGCTTCAGTACCCACCATAGAAGCCACACACTGACAGCGGCTTCCTCTGACCTTAGAATACCAGACCTGGCCAGGGCACTTTCCTTATAATTCTCCCCTGGAATCTCAGAACAGTAAGTACCATGTGAGATATTCTGTGTGCCTGCCTGCCTGCCTGCCTGTCTGACTTAGAAGGCAAAATCCCCAAATGCTTGACAACTAGCTCAAAGTCTCTGCAGACTAAGTGACAGAGTGTGGGGTTCATATGATCTGCCCCTCTCAGAGGAGCCTCCACTTTGGAGACTGGTCCTCTTGAGACCCACATTTCTGCCCTTACTCTTCCTTCTTCTGAGGTTTGTGAGGAACTTATAGTCAAAGGTCAACCTTCAGACTAACTCTCAGCATTGCTGAGACCTGCTGGTATCAATGGCCATGGGAGTATACAGCAGATGACAGCCAGTGTTCAACAGGTTGACCTACTAGATGAATCCCCCCAATTAGTCAAAGGCCCTGGGGTCACTGTGGAAATCAGTTGCTCCTGTCTGTAATTTCTCTCATATGTCATTTCATTTTTCTCATAAAGAACAGCTATGGGTGTTTTCCCATTGCTTGTATGTTTATCTCATGAGAATATTCCATCAATTGGGCACATATATAGCTAAGGGATAGTCAGGAAGATGATTTATGCTTAATTGTATAATTCTGATGAACAGAAATAATACTAGGATATTTTTCATTATTCAGTCTGACATAGGAAAGTAATAGTTTTCTCAGTCACAAAGACAGCTAATTTTGGTCTCAGAATAAATTCAAACAGCCCTTCAGAGAATACACAAGGATGAATTCCCGGGTGTTGTTTGCTGCTGATTCAAGGTTAGGCTAGAAACAACTTTGTTGACATAAACCTCATTCGGTAATGGACTTCCTGCATGTACTCCCTAGTGTTCTTGATCTGGCTGTTATTTTTAAGTCTTGAATTTCAATGTCATTTTCTGTCTGAGAATCCTAACCATGTAGGCAACGTGCATAGCCAAGAATTACTCATTGACTGGTCATCATGACATCCCTAGCCTAAGAGAAACCGTGCGGCTTATCTTGTGTTATGAGAATGGGTCAGGCTCTGAAAATGTAACATACAGTTGTCCAGAGTTTGGCTGTGAGAGGAGTGGTGATGTAGAGAGAAGAGACTGTGTAGAGCTATGTAATGGTTGTGCAGAATGTGAGTGAAGTGTGTGTGTGTGTGTGTGTGTGTGTGTGTGTGTGTGGAGAAAGAGAGAGAGAGAGAGAGAGCGCTGTGTGAAAGGGCTGCTTCTATGAAGAAGGAACCATGTAAAGACCTGTGTGAGAGAGCGTGAAGAAAGTGTGTAAAGTACTATGTGGTGAGAGAGTTGTGTAAATGAGATGGAGAGCTGTAGCTGTGTGGAGACAGATTCTCAGAGAGCCTTCTTAAGATAAAGGAGCAGAGAAAGTGTTACCACCAGAAAACGTGTGTTTCCTTCTTTTCCCCTCAAAGAGGAAACTAACCCTCAGATAGATAAGAAATTTTCCTAAGCTATCTGGAGACATTTCTTTTTACTACCCTGGAGCAGTTGTGGGAGCTGGTCTCCTCAGGCTGCGATACAGTATTAGATTGCTCTGCAGTGTGACAAAAGCCGGGGCTGCCTCTCCGTGGAAGAGAGCAAACACAGTGGTCTGCATCTGGGAGGAAGGTGTGTAGTCCTGTAGCTACAGATAAGGGAAGTGAAGGGGCAATAAAGAAAAAGGAAAGGACATGCTGCTCTTAGGTGTGATGGGGAGAGAATTTATTACAGACACATGGGAGAGTATAGCCAGAGGCAGGACACCTGGGAAACTCTAGAGTGGTCATAGCCCTGAGCTGGGCTGTGTGAGGAGCAGGAGGGCCGGGAAAGGGAGATGGGAGAGAGGGGAACAAGATAGCTCAAAAGAGAGTAGATAAAAGGACCAGGTAATCAAAATGGTTGTATAAGGAAGGACAGCTGTGGGGATAGAAGCCCAGCCCCTGGGTTGGAGAAGTAGGTTTAGGGTAAGGGGCAGGGTATGCCAGCCAGGAGGACTCCGTAACAGGTAGAAAACTGAGGGATGTCGGGAGAACCTGGTGACCAGGTTAGTTTTACTGTGTTAAGTTGGCACCATAGCCATTTGTCCCCGGCTTGAAACCTAACAAGGTTACATCATGCCCTCTGCTCTCCCTGGCACCAGGTAGGCTGCAGAAGTTCTCAACCTGTGGGTCATGACCCCTTGGGGGTCCTATATCAAATATCCTGCATATCAGATATTTACACTATAGTTTATAATAGTAGCAAAATTACAGTTATGAAATAATTTTATGGTTGGAGGTCACCACAACATGAACTGCCTTAAAGGGTTGCAGCATTAGGAAGGTTGAGAGCCACTGTGCTAGAGACACCCAAGGGGATTGACTGCCTGCTCATATTCCTTTCTTGAGCCCTGGTTGCCTGACTTGTGCTGACATGCACGAGTAGTCACTTAGGGCTGCACAACACTGAATACAGCCCATTGGTGGCCCCCACCCAAACACAGTCTTCCTAAGAACACTGTTGAGCCAATCACAGTTGATGACTTGAGTCTTTGTTTTCATTCCTGGCCTTCATTAATGACATTTGGGCATCACACATACACAGAAAATGGAATTAGGATGTGCTGGAATATGTGACTTCTCTATAGGAACTTAAAACCCAGAAACTCCCCATCTGGGTTTTAGGTCTTCTTACACAATAAGGCAGCCACTCAAGATGGCATATTTTGGGGACAGCTTGGCAGCATTCAGCAGTAGCTCACTTCCTCTCCATCCTTCCTGATCCCAGATGGCAAGTCCAGCTCTGTAGCCTAAGTGGGATAGGACAGGGAGGGAGCAAGCCCCCAGGGTGACTGCTGACAGGCCCACATTCTTCTCGTGTCTCTCTTTCCTGTCTTCGCTCAAGCTCGAGGCTTTCTCTCCTTTCTTTGAAAACTTCCTGAAGCTGTCCTGACATCTTGGCCTCCTGCCCCATCCACAGCCATCTGCAGTTGCATGCATTTCTGAAGGCCAGTAGAGTTCTCCAAGGCAGGCAAGCAAGGGCATGTTAAGTTCAAGTGCTTGAAACCTGCAACCACTATTACCCTGCTGTTGGGAAGAGTCCCACATGTGGGATTCGTGCCTTCTCTGCCTCTTACTATTCTCTTGTGCCAGGAAGAGTACTTGGTATTAGTAGCTATTGATTAAATAGCGGGGCTAGTGGTATAACTCAGTGTTTGCACATTTGACCTACAGGCTTTGAGTTCAGTCCCAAGAACTGCAGATAAATAGCCATTGTATTTAACTAAGTTTCAGCCATTTCTAGTTAGTTTTCAATTTTGGTGTGCAGTTACACTTTTCGTGCTTTCTTGATCATCTTGTAAAATTAATTTCTTTTGCATTCTATAAATTCTAATACTACCACAAAATGGTCAGTGATTTAAATATTAAATGGAAAGGAAATTTAAAGTCTAACATATTACTAGTTAGCTTTAAAAACAAAACAAAAAAAAATCAGGCTGGGAGCTGTCCCAGTGAGTAGAGTACTTGCCACACAAACATGAGAGCCTAAGTTTGATCTTCAGATCAAACTGGGCACAGGAGCATGTGTCTAATTCCAGTGTAATTCCTCCTCAAGAAGTGTGGAGACGGAGATAACAGAATCCTTGGAATCTTGAGGGCCAACTGGCTTGGTGTACACATCTGCAGACAACAATAGAACGCATCTCAAACAAAGTGGAAGATGAAACCTAAAATCTAGTGTTGTCCTCAGGCCTCCATATGTACACCGTGGCATGTGTACACATACATGTATGTTTCAGATAAATTTAAATGATAAGCATTCATATGCCATCTAGATCCTTCTGACACCTGTGAAATATGACATTGATGACTGACTTGGACTTTCAAAGGGTTGTAGGACAGGCTACCGGTGCCCTTCAGCTGACCTTGTTTGGGGAGCTCTGGACAGCTCTGATAGTCAGAACCTGCACCTCTGTGCCTGAGGGACTTTTCAGAAATGACAACTCCCTTCTTCCTACCCTGAAGGCTGTCAAAGTATCAGCAATATAGAGAGAGTGGCTTCAACAAGTAAATGATGGATCCTGGTAAGTGAGCCCCATTCCCCCAACCCCCTGCATGTGAGTTGGCTCTCTGCTTCCTGGAGACCTTCTATGAGATGTAGGCTCCAGGTGGTTGCTAAAGTCACTTTTTGATAGTACATCCATGACCAGCTGCCTTCATGTCTTCTCTCATCATCCCATCTTTTTCCTGGTGTCCTCAAATGCTTGTTACTAAACCTGATTCTGGGAAAGCCCACACTAAGGGTACAGAGATCTGCAAAAACTCACACCAGGTTTGGGCGTGGTGAAACATGCCTTTACTCTCAGCACCGGGGAGACAGAGGCAGCAGGATCTCTATGAGTTCAAAACCAGCCTGGTCTACATAATGAGCTCCAGGCTAGGCAGGATGACCTGTTGAGGTCCTACCTCAATATTATAAACAAACAAACAAACAAAAATGAAAACCAAAAAAAAAAAAACTTAGTTCAGAGAACAGCAAAAACGAGATGAATTGGAAGGGTAGGCATATCATCCGCTTGATCGAACTCTATTTCCTTTCTATTTTGTCTCTGGATATTTCAACATGACTCTAGCTCCAAGGGTTTCCCCCTATCCATAGAGCCATTCCCAGTGGAATCCATTGCTCACCATGGAGTCTACTAGCTTTCTTTTCTGTGTGAAGCGAGCAGAGAAGATCAAGTCCCAGAGTCCATGGAGCTTAGACACCGGTGAGAAGGCTAAGTCATTTATAACATCACTGTAAAGTAATGTGCATGGAGGGGAATGTTTTGTTGTTTTTGTTTATCTGTTTGTTTGTTAGTTAGAGAGAGAGAGAGAGAGAGAGAGAGAGAGAGAGAGAGAGAGAGATCAAAGACGAGATCAAAGACGTATACCTATTCACTGGGGTCAGGATTATCAGTGAAAGATTTCCTCCAGACAGGGGTGAGTGCAAACAGAACTAACTTGCATGTCGAGTTGGTATCTGTCTTAGGGGAAATGTCAGGAAAAACAGTCTAACAACTTCTGTTGATGTTGGAACTATGTTTGGTGACTGTCCACAGTTATAGGAGAGGCTAGGAAAAGTAATATGTTCTGGAAGCTTCCACACTTCCAACTTAACTGGAATAATGTTAGTTATAAAGAGATGAGGGTTGATGCTGGATAGATAGCCACGTGCCGAAGCTGAGGAACGTGCCTCTGAAGAAGCGATTTCCAGATAAACCTAGAGGGTAACCTATGGCAGGAACAGCAGAAAGAGAAAAGTGGACAAATATTACAATATATGGGTGTGTGGTGCACACCTGCAATCCTTGTGCTAGGGAAGCCAAGGGAGGGAAATTATGAGTTCAAGGCTAGAGTGCGCTGCATAGACAGTCGGAGGCCAGCATAGGCTGCATGGTAAGACCCTGCTCCCAAAAGCAGGATAACAAAGAACAAAACCCAAGGAGAGTGGAAGAGGCACTCAGTGAGAGAGAACACAGAATAGGAAGGAGAGAAAGACGGGTGAGAGCGAAGTTCCTCAGTATTAGTATCCCATAATAAGCAACGTTCACCGATTCTGCTCTTCCTGGCTTTCTCTAGAGTAGTTCATGAGGATTAGAGTCAAATAATAATTCTCAGAAAGAGAATATTATGTCGTACCTTTCTCATGACTCACCTCTTCCCACATATCTTCAGTCTGAGCACTAAGTGCTTTTTCCACTGGAAATATGAAATGGTGGCCCCTTTATCCTGCCAAACTTCTCGTCAGCTTTGTTCTGGACATTGGAAAAAAAGAAATCCTGTTTCCCGTCCTTTGTTTCCTGGCCGTGGCCTTTGATAGCACCCTGCCTTGGTCTCACAGTGTTGATTTCCACCACCGGCCCAGACCAGCTTTCTCTTCCACAGATGCTAATTAATCACTCAAAATTATCTTAAAAAAAAAATGTCTTCTCTCTCCCGAGGGCTGTTTTCTTCTTGGATCACTGTCTTTTGCTGATTTTCTTAGGTTTGTTTCCCAGGATCTTCACTGCTGAGACAGGAAGAAGTAGCAGGTGCTGAGTGCCTGGCTCTCCTGGGGAACAGGCTGGAGTAGAATTGGTGTCGGACCAGAAATGATGTCATCGGGTCACTGGCAATAAAATGAAGAGAATGGAACTCTTCGGAATTTACGACTTGGGTGTGGGATTGGGATATGATGCTGTGGCCAGAAGGGGGAGTAAGGGTAAAGATTCTGGGTTTACATAATTCT
>NC_022020.1:27362997-27364838 GCF_000317375.1 Microtus ochrogaster
TTCTTCTTCTTCTTCTTCTTCTTCTTCTTCTTCTTCTTCTTCTTCTTCTTCTTCTTCTTCTTCTTCTTCTTCTTCTTCTTCTGTAAGAAGGTAATAGTAGTTCTTTCTGTGATGGTTAATGTATGTGTCAACACAACTTGGATAAACTAGCCCAGATTGCAAGTAAAATGTTACTCCTGGCTGTGTCTCTAAGGGTATTTCCAGAAGAAACTAGCTGTACATGGGTAGAAAGAATAAGGAGGCTCTTCCCTTCCCTACATAGGTGAGTGTGTTAGTCGGGACTCTCTAGAGGAACAGAATACATCTATTGGAAGGGGGATCACATGACATAGCCTGGGCAGTCCAACAAGTACTGTCTTCATCCTGGAGAGGCTCAGAAGCCAGTAGCTGCTCAGTCCTCAGGCTGGATGCCTCAGCAGTGATGGCCTGGGGCGTTTAGGGAGCAATCCTGGCTTTCAGTCCTTGTCAGAAGGCTTATATCTGGGTCACCACCAGAAGGTGTCACCTGCTTCTTATTTCAATGAATAAAACCACAAAAATCCCTTGTGGGCGTGCCCAGAGGGTGAGCTAATCTGGAGCATCTCTCACAGGTGTGCCCAGAGGCTCATCTCCTGGGTAGTTCTAAATCTTATCGTGTTGACAAGCACAATTAACTACCATGGTGGACAGCCGTGAGGTTACAGATAAAGCCAGAGGAAGGATGTAGAGCTGTCTGCTGGATCTGGGGCCTTTGTCCTCTCTTGCCTTCAGACACTGGACTGAGGCTGGGAGGCATACTATCAGCTACCCTATTCCTTAGACCTCTGAACTCACTGCCTTCCTGGGTCTGCAGCTTACAGGCTGCATACCATAGGCGTTCTCGTCCTCCTAAACGAAAGTGCCAATTTCTGATACCTTTTCATATGCATGTGTGTTTGCACCCACCCATTCTATTGGCTCTGCTTCCCTGAAGAGCTCCACTACATTGTGTAGTTCATTTATGCTGAGGATGAAATAAAATGACGTATGTAGACTTCTGGCTCATAGTGCCAAATAGTCAGTTCTTGATATATAATCTTTATTTCTATTTCTGATGAGAATTTTAATTAATAATATTTTCCATCCTAGCTACAAGAGGAAAATATTTAGAAGACAACTCATTCCTTTGTGAAGAGGCTGCCTTGGCATGTGTACATGATGTGAATATGATTGGCATCGACTTGGAGCCCTTTCTCTATGGATTTTTGAGGTACAGATAATATACTCCTGTGATTTTGGATAAATGACATTTCCAAGTGTTTTCAGTTTGGGAGTGGTCCCCACTTTGCATCTTACTTTGGAAGTGCCCAAATGAGGAACAGATCTGTTGTGGGCTCTTTCCAGCTGTCAGGGATGTCGTCTGCTGACAGATTAGGAAAGCCAGCCAAGGATGTAGATTTAGGAGGCTTGTTTCCCTCCCGTCATTGCATAGAGAGCACACCTCACTTCAGTCTTTCTGCTAGCCAGTTAAAGCTGTGTTGCTATTGACTATAATTCAGGACTTCCTTCACTCACTAAATGGTGAGCTTCTGGAAGGTAGTTGTAGACTCATCTGAGAGGTCTTAGGCCTGGTACAATATGAGTGTCTGTTATCCATGCACACGGCACTAACATCTTTGCTGTATGCGTTAGGACAGAATAGACAGTGTGCAGAAATGAGGACCCTAAAATACCAGCGGCTTGACACAGCAGAAAGTTATTTTTCTCACACTGCATGTTCAGATCAACGTCAGCTGTCACTGGTAGAGAGGAGGCTGACAATGGCAATTACATTCTAATTCTTATAAAGCACTGCTTGCTTTCCAATAGCTCAAACAGGTCCT
>NC_022020.1:27365722-27370218 GCF_000317375.1 Microtus ochrogaster
CTTGTCTCTGCCTCCCTGAGTGCTGGGATATAAAGCATGCACCACCACCCAGCCTCTTTTTGCTTCTTGGCCATAAGATAAACCATTTGCTCTGCCATGGTTCCCCACTATTGCTGTCTAGTACCCACCCTAGAGACTCAAAAAGCAATGAGTTCAATCATTCATGGACCAGAACTCCCAAAAACGTGCTAAAATAAATCTTTTCCCTAATAGGTTAATGTTCCAGGCATTTTGTTATAGTGATACAAAGATGGCCAACACATATTAGTGTTAATGTTTTTCCCATCATAGCTCAGCTGATACATGACTGAAATCACAGCTACTTAAGATGCTGAAGCAGTAGGAACCCAAGTTTGAGGCTAGCTTGGGTAACTTTTCTAAAAAAGAAAGAACAGGTTTTTTTGTTTTTTTTCCTTTTTGGTTCAAAGTGGCCGGCCTATAGCCAATGTGCCTGAATCTTTGAAATTTCCTGGTTGAAACCGCAGAACACTGACTAGTGATCTAGTGAAAAGAAGACAGAAGAGGCACTGGAAATGCTTACAGAGAGTAGCTTTTGGGCAAGGAGGGTGGCTGGGGCTGGATCTCTGTGCTGGAGCAGTTGCTTAGTATGTGTGCCACCCTGAGTTTGACCTCCAGGACTGAAAAAGGACAGAGTAGTGTTTAATCTTCTCACTTTGTTCAAAATCAAACCTGTCTCATGCCTTCTATTGAATCTTAAAATAGATACAGAAAGTTTGGGCAGTCACACAGTTGATGCTGGTTTCCTTTGATAAATGATCAGAGTAATCTTTGTAAGAATAGGAGATTAAGAGAGGCAGGGAGAGAGCTCAGGGGATAAAGTGCTGGCTATGCCACGTATAAGAACTATAGTCTGGACTCTTAGCACCCATATTTTAAAACACCAGGTAGGTGTGACAGCCTGCCTGTAATACCAGCACAAGGAGGTAGAGACAGGGGTGATCCAGCTAGTTAGACTACTCAAGCCCTGTGTTCAGTTAGAGACCCTGCCATGGTTAAAAAACAGTGAAGTGGAGAGTGATTGAGGAAGAAACCTACAACCATTAGCATCACCAGAGAGGAGAGAATAAATTGAGGGATTTCCTAGATCAAGTTTGTCTGTGGGCACAGCTCCTGGGGATTGTCTTGACTGTTAATTGTTGTAGGAAGACACAGCCCACTGTGGGCGGCACCATTCCATAGGCAGGGGGTCTCCTGAACTACATAAGAAGGAGAAAACGATATGAAAGGAATTAGGCTGTAAGGATAAATTCCCTTTTCTTTGTGTTTTGTTTGAAGAAGCTTTATAGTTTATGAGGTCCCATTTGTCAGTTGTTGGCCTTAATTCCTGGTCTCTCTGCTCTTGACTGTGGATATAATATGACCTGCTTCAAGTTTCTGCACTGGCTTCCTTTCAATAGTGGGCTGTAATCTAGAGTTTTAGGCCACATAAAACCTTTTCCCCCCTGTTGCTTTTGGTCAGGAATTTTATCACAGCAACAGAAATGAAACTAGAATACATCCTCAAACCTACATATGTGTACACACACATACACACACACACACCCCTTCAGAACATGCATACTTGTACACACACACACCTACATACCTGTGCATACTTGTACACACACATCAGTACACACATGCCAAATATACATGCAATAAATGATCATAGATTTAAAGTATATAGAACCTTTTCCCAAGGGTGACCAGAATAGACTGTCACGAGTGTAACCCTTTATGACAATTTCTAAGTTGACAAAGTTAGCTAGTTAGTTGGAGGAGTCCTTCAGATGATGCTTGCCAGGTAAAACAAGAAGATACTGGGCTTCTCACTGTTAAGCATAAAATGTGTGAACAAAGCCAGCAAAGGAACCAACATTTTCTGCCTCCTAGTCACATACCTGGCACTGCCTTAGGCATGACATCTGCACGATCACATCCCGACAAGGCCCTGTGGCTTTAAGAACTACTGTGTTCTTCCCAAGCTCACTGTCTGGTCCTGGGTAAGGCCAAAGCCTAGACTGAAACCTTCAAGGCCAAACCCAACAGGGAGTGAAGGAGACTGAGTACTGGGGGAGCCCCCTGGAGCTGGTGGAGGACTTGAGCAGGTGGGAAGTGCCTGTTCAGGGATTTTCACGTGAGGAGTCAAGGCAAAATGAATAGAGTGGCTCTCTTATCAATCAAGGCTGAACTCCAGTTCTGAAAGCGATAGAGCAGCACGATGCTCCCTGTCCTGGTGGAGGGGGAGAGCGTGCTGTCTGGAATCGAGCTCTTTGAAAGCTAACCTGCCCTGGGAAAGACATGGCTGCTACCTCAGACTTCTTTATACTGACCACAGGAGAATGCTGGAAGCTTCTGCTCCTCATTAATTCAGGCCAAAGCATGGCTGTGGCAGAAGATAGAGCAGAGCTCCTGGGGTTTCCTGGGGTTCCTGTTTGATGGCTTAGCCACACTTCAAAGTTGGCTGGTTTTAATGGGCTGGCAAAGGGTTTTCATTTCCCAAGATTCCCTTCTCTTCTCTTGTCTTTCTCCCTTTCCCCTTCCCTTCCTTTTCCCCTTTCCTTCTCTTTGGTGTTAGGATCACACCTCACACCTGTTGGGCAAACACTACCCTGAGCTATTCCCCAGCCCCAGGAAGGGATCCCTTATATATTCTCCTTACTTTGTGATGATTGGTCAGTCTAAGGGTCCTACAGGCTATTCAACTGATTCCACGAGCATCTTTTGAGTACCTTCCCTGTACTGGGTCTATCTTGGCAATCCTATGGAAGACTTAGAGTCTAGTCAGACAAAGCAAGATATGGGCAGTAAGCTGAGTTTCTGTTTTATTTGAGATAGGATGTCTCACTTAACACTGTACAGTGTTGGCCTTGGACTGGGCATGCTTTCAACTTAAGGCAAAGGGGCATTGTGTAAGGACGACCTGGGGAAAACGAGTGAATGAAAAGAGGAAAGAAAAAGGGAGGACATGACTGCTCCTAGGTATGGTGGAGGAGAAAGTTTATCATAGATAAAAGGGGGGCATAGCCAGAAGCAGAGCCATCTAGGAGGCTGAAGAGTGAACATAACCCTGGACCAGGCCTTGTGAAGAGAGAGGGAGGAGAGAGGGGAGAACCAGGACAGTAAAGAGTAGACCAAAGAGCCAGGTAACCGAAATGGCTGGATTATATAGGGAAGGGCAGCCCCCGATTTGGAAAAGTTTAGTGTAGGGGGTAGGGTTTGCTGTACATACCCTGGAAGAGCCTGGCAGTGGGGTCTGCTTTGATTTGTTACATAGGCACCTCAGTTAGCCATTTGTCCTGGGTTTGAGACCAAACGATGAAGACACAGATTAAGTGACCCTGTGGTTTATCAGCCTTGATATTTAACCTCACCAAGGTTCCCTTTTCCTTTCTGTAAACCGGGGACAATAGCGTTGGCATTAAAGGGCATAGCAGGGGTTAAATGAGGTGGTGCAGGCAAAAGGCAAGTCCGGTGCCTGGTTCACAGGAGCTGCTTGCTGGAATCAGGAGGGGTGTCAACAGAGACAGCAGACAGTGCTAACTGACACAAAGGGATGAGGGAGGACCAAAACAGTGGCTGCTAAGAGAGGACATCAGATAGCAAAGCTGCTTCCTCCCTGTATCTGAACACAATTCCCAGTCCTCTTAGAAATACTTGAAGTTTTCTTAAATTCATGTGTAAAGGGTAAGTGGAGTTGAGGGGTGGGGAGTGTTTTAAACCGAGCCCAAACTTTTTTTTCTTTCCTTTCTTTTCTTGAGGTCCAAAATAATAGTCCTTGTTTAGAAAATGTTTTAGCCAAAGCCTGTTTCAGTTTAAGATATCTCGGCAAGACGGCAAGTAACCATTTATCCTACCGAAGAATTTTCATTTCCTAGAACTACTGGAACAAAGACGCCCTTATTAAAATATGCTCTTGATCTTCCATGGCATGGTCCTGACCGTCACAAAAGGGCCATTCACAGTGGCTTTATAAGAATGGGAACTATGGTATCATTCTCATATAGAACACTCTATCGGAGATCTTGGTTCGCCGAGACTCTGGGTTCTCTGCGAAGTTGAACAGACTGGTTCACTTCAGCAAAACAAAGGGTTCACTAGAATGCTGCGGGTTGCTTATGGATCCCAAGGGAAAGCTGGGTAAAAAGAGAGAGAGAAACAAAACAAAACAATAAACCCAGGTTTCAGAAAGCGCAGGGCAGATTGGAGAGCAGAAAGGAACAGATTCTCAAATTTAATTTCCTGTGAGTGAGAGAATCTGATTGGCTAAGCTGGAGGCAGCAGAGCTCTTCAACTGATGGTCCCACCAGGCTTCTGATAGTGGAGAGGGATGGTTTACAAAGGCGACCGAGGTGTGGCCACCAGTAGGATGAGATAGTGGGAAGAGTTACTTTATAGAGAGCTTCTGGGTCAGAGAGCTAATGCAGGGGTCACTGGGGACTGAATGAGAGTTGTTTGTCCCAGGAGCCACAGTTAGTGGCAAAAATGAAGTCTCT
>NC_022020.1:27370408-27385596 GCF_000317375.1 Microtus ochrogaster
CCCTCCTTGTTGTAAATTGCATTGCACCCAGGGTTGTATGTGTTAGGCAAGCACTTTACCACTGAGCTAGTCCAGAAACAAAACCTTCTCATACAGCCACATGGGAGGTTTAAAAATTATTATTTTATTTCTAGCTTGCCAAAGCAATGGTTTAGCTTAGCTAGCTGGAAGATTAGGATTATCTGTGGCACTTGTTAAAACACGGAAGCTACTCCCCAAGAGCCATGGATTATCTAACAAAAACCCCAGTGCCAAGCATGGAAACCCTATTTCCAGTTGTTGGTCAGAGGAGCCCAAGAGTCCCCCCCAAAACAATAGAGGCTACGTCACATCTGTTGCCCTTGGTTGCTCCCCAGAAGTTTTAGGTAAGTCCCAATTTTGAAGATGCCATGCACTTCAGATGCAGAGAGCTCAAGAAGGACCAAGCTACATCTGACTGAAAGCTTCCTCCTTGAGAACTAGCTTGCATATTTCTTGAAGGTGCTGTGCAAGCTGCCAAGGGAGGGAAGCAACCGTGAGTTCTACCTTGCTATGGCATCTATGAACTACAACAACAGCCAGCGTGGGCCAGCAAGCTTTCAGTACCTACCTGTTTTTATGTCTCTTTTCTCTCCCCAACAAGCTCCCTGTTCCACCTAGTACTGGGGTTACACGTGCAGGCAGACATGTTCAGTTTTGATGTGGGTATGAGGGATTCGAACCCAGGTTCTCATGTTTACATAGCAAGTTCTCTTAACCACCAAGCCATCTTTCCAGCCCCAAGGTCACCTGCATTTTTAATCCCTTCTCTTCTGAGTTTGTGTACAGATAACTCAGAAACCCACTGTGCCAAAGCGTCAAAGAATCCGATGTAGAAAGAACATTGCAGAACCAAAAGTCAGATGCAGTAGTTTTAGCGGAATGATTTGGGCTTGGTGTAGAAATGTTTTGTGGTCCGGCTTATGCTGGGTGGTCTTAGCTGTTTAGGGCTTGAAAAAAGAAGAGCAGAGAAACCAGGCTGAGCAAGTCATAAGGAGCAAGCTAGTGAGCAGCCTTCCTCTGGGTCTCTGCTGCAGTCCCTGCCTCTAGATTCCTGCCTCAGGTTCCTTACCTAACCTCCTCCAGTGGTGAAGTGCGGCCTGAGTGTTGTAGGGTGATAGAAACCCTTTCCTCCCTGAGTTGCTTTTGGTTGTGGTGTTTATTCCAGCAAAGATACCCGAATAAAACAGTTAGCAATTGGAAATTAAAATTATTTGACTATTTTTGACTTGTAAGGAGTGGATATTCATGTGAGTCAACCTAAAATATTCTAGGTTAGTGAGTGAATGAAGAATGGTAGGAAGAAAGGTTTGAACACAACACCCGATATCAACTCATCTGCTCCCTCTGGAATAAGATTATGATCAGAGGTCTTTCCCTTCTCCAGAGGCTCAAGGGAGGTGGGTGGTTCCATTTAGCTTACATTTTCCCTCTCCTGGGAATAATCTTTCCCATTTCTCTGGACATTACCGGATTTGAATGTGTTCCTTGAACTACTGTAGTCATTTTGCGACAGTCCTTTCAGTCAGGCAACCAGAAAAGTTATTTGTTTATTTAAAGTTGTTTGTTCTGGTTATATATCATTATGAAGCAGTTACCACAAAATGCAATAACAAAAGCAACATCATCTGTACTGTATTTCACAATTCTCTGGGACAGTAAACCAAACAGAGCTCAGCTGGGTGATTCCTCTCTTCCGCATAGCATTGGCTGAGGTCACTAATAGGTGTTCGAGGGCCAATGGACTTGTTTTTAGATTCAAAATAACTCCTCTTTGAAGAATTTAAATAGTGGCAGAAAACTGCAAGTCTAGCCAGTTAGTCAAATGGGAGACTAAGACAGCAAAGATATTATCAAAATTATGTCGTAAGTACATCAGTGGCTTGAAACAGCAGGTCATACTTTACTGTCCTGAGTTGGAAGTGCCAGAAGGTGAGAAAAATAGGAAAAGTAGAAGAAAGAAAGGATAAAATCTGGGGCAGGGAAGTCTTGCATAAGCTCTGTCTTATTCCAAGTAAGTTTCTTTTATTTTTATTGATTTTTATTGAACTCTACATTTTTTTTTCTACTCTCCTCCCTGCCTCTCCCCTCCCCTCCAACCCTCTCTTACGGTCCCCATGCTCCCAATTTACTCAGGAGATCTTGTCTTTCTCTACTTCCCATGTAGATTGGATCCATGTATGTCTCTCTTAGGGTCCTTATTGTTGTCTAGGTTATCTGGGATTGTGATTTGTAGGCTGGTTTTCTTTGCTTTAAAAGAAAGTTAAGAATGACGCCATATGTGGAATGCAAAATTTGTTCTAGTCTCTCTCCTCTTTGAGCATTTGCCAGAGATGGGTGCATGCTATCATTACAGAGATTTTTCTTTATTAATCCCTTAAGTGTGTGGAATTATTTCTCACTGGAAAGACCTATTCTAGAACAACGGCACTTCCAGCCTTCTAGAAAAATATATCTGAGACAAGCTCTCTAATGTGACATAGGTGGCCTAGATCTCAATTTGTTGCTTTCCAAGTCAGTGACCTTGCTATCCTCTTGATTAAACCTCTAAAATTCCTAACTAAATGACTGTGCGACCTCAGACTTTTAAACTTAACCGTTTCAATCATATAGTCAACTATCCATTACAGTCCTAGGAGAAGGATTTGCATGTGGGACATGGTTTCTGCCTTCAGGCCAGAGGAAAAAGAATAGTTTATTGAGTGCACTGCAGCTGGAAATGGTAGGAAATCAGCAGCTGGAGTCACCAGTATGAAAAAGGACCTGATTGTGGCAGTGTGGTAATTTGAATGTTATTGACCCCTATAATGTCATAGGGAATTTTTAGGAGGTGAGGCTTTGTTGGAATGGGTATGATCTTGTTAAAAAGAAGTGTGTCACTGGGGATGGACTTGGATTTTCCCTCTGTTCTGGATACTGCCAAGCATATCAGTCAACTTCCTGTGGCCTGCATATCAAAATATAACCAGTACCACATCGTCCTGCACATCATGCTCCCCACAATGGTGATAATAGACTGAACTTGAGGAGCTCTAATTGAGCCACTCTGATTAAATGTTTTCTTTATAACGGTAAAAAAATGGCTCCTCTTAGCTTTATTTTACTTAAGTAATATTTTATATTACTTAAGCCAGTGAGACACAGGGTTTCTACTCTTTAAATGCAAAGGGAATGCACATAATTAAAATAAATTCAGTGTTTCCTCAAGAGGGATGTATTGCTGTCCCTTCAACACAGGAGGAGTCTGTAAAGTTTCTGCTACAGGCACATACAGTTACAGCTGCTGCTCAGCCCAGCCAAGAGTTGAAAGCTCGTCAGCCATGGGAAGTACATCAGTGAGTGAACGTGGCTATGGTCCAGTAAAACTTACTTATGGTCGCTGAAACTTGAACTTCACATACTTTTCATGCATCACAAAATGTCAGTTATTGTTTTTGATGTGTAGTTACTTAAAAATATAAAATCCATTCTTAGCTCATGACATAGGAGAATAAAGACATCAGGCTGGGAGAGATGGCTTCGTGGGCGGAGTGCTTGCCACCTTGGTGGCCTTGAGTTTGGATCCTCAGAACCCACATAGAAAACTCGGTGCCTGTAAGAGACCACTTCCTAAATATAACCCCAGTAGCACAGACACTGAGAGAAAGGATTAATAAATGGGACCTCCTGAAAATGAGAAGCTTCTGTAAAGCAAAGGACACAGTCAACAAGACAAAATGACAGCCTACAGAATGGGAAATGATCTTCACCAACCCCACATCAGACAGAGGTCTGATCTCCAAAATACACAAAGAACTCAAGAAATTGGTCATCAAAAGAACAAACAATCCAATAAAAAAAATGGAGTACAGACCTAAACAGAGAACTCTCAACAGAGGAATCTAAAATGACTGAAAGACACTTAAGGAAATGCTCAAAATCCTTAGTCATCAGAAAAATGCAAATCAAAACAACTCTTAGATTCCATCTTATACCTGTAATAATGGCCAAGTTCAAAAACACTGATCACAACTTATGCTGGAGAGGATGTGGGGTAAAAGGAACACTCCTCCATTGCTGATACAGCCCCTTTGGATGTCAGTGTGGCAGTTTCTCAGAAAATTAGGAAACAACCTTCTTCAAGACCCAGCAATACCACTTTTGGTTATATATCCAAAGGATGTTCAATTGTGCCACAAGGACATGTGCTCAACTATGTTCATAGCAGCATTGCTTGTCATTACTAGAACCTGGAAACAACCTAAATGCCCCTCAACCAAAGAATGGATAAGGAAAATGTGGTACATTTACACAATGGAGTACTACACAGCAGAAAAAAATAATGACATCTTGAAATTTGCAGGCAAATGGACATATGGATGGAGCTAGAAAACATCATTTTGAATGAGGTAACCCAGACCCAGAAAGACAATTATCACATATATTCACTCATAAGTGAGTTTTAAACATAAAACAACAACAACAACAACAAAAAAGAACACAAAAACCCCCAGCCTACAAATCACAATCCCAGATAACCTAGACAACAATGAGGACCCTAAGAGAGACATACATGGATCTAATCTACATGGGAAGTAGAAAGCAAGATCTCCTGAGTAAATTGGGAGCATGGGGACCTTGGGAGAAGGTTGAAGGGGAGGGAAGAGGATAGGAGGGGAGCAGAGAAAAATGTAGCACTCAATAAAAATCAATAAAAAAAAAAAGAAAGAAAACTCTGTGACCATAGTACTGGGGTTGGGGGTGGGGAAAAAGGAGGAGGGGAAGAGATGGGCAGATCCTTGAATTTCGTTGGCCAGCCAGCCAGTTCAATGACAGACTCTGTCTCCAAAATTAAAGGTAGAGAGTGATCAAAGAAAGACCCCTGGCATTTACCTCTGGCCTGCACACACATACATGCACCTGAATGCATTCCTGGACACATGTGCGAACACCTGTACGTACAAGCACGCGCGCACGCGCACGCACACACACCATACTACATTTACCACATCTCTTCTACTCCTCACCTCCAGAGGAGGAGGAGGAGCGGGGGCGGGGGAGGATGGGGAGGAGGGAAGGAGGAAACAGGGATTGGATTTATCCTCTGGGTTGCAGCTTGCTAGCCTCTGCTGTGACACAGCAAGCTTGCTCTATGCTCAGGACCTCTGCCCATGTTACACATGCTGGCCCTTCTGGGACACTGACTCGAGTCTAATTCTTTGAATTAGATCAAGGGCTCGCTTCTCCGACCACTTTGTCACCGTAGGTCCCCAGCCTCTGAAATACGCTACCCCTTGTATTGTCACTGCAGCCCTTCTCATCCTCTGACATTTCACTCTTATTTGTTTGCACATATTTGTTGAGGTCTCTTTTCTGTCCTCACAGGGGTCTGATCTGAATGAAAGAAGGGATTTTGCCTGTCTTGTTCACCATTACTTAACACATTGCCTGGTGTGTAATGGACAATCAAAGGTTTGCTGAATGTATAGTGATTAAATTTCAGTTCTCCAGAGCTTGACAGGCCCACAAAAGATGACTCCGTTTATATGTATTAGACAAGAGAATGATGGTGAAAGGGAGAAAGGAGATCAGGTCCTTACTTGTACTCAGAGAAAGTTTCATCCCTTTGTTATCTCCCAGAGTTTCTGGGAAAGCTGAAGGGAAACTCATCGATGATTCTGAAGGTTGTTGTTTTCCTCCCCTGGCAGCCATGAGAGGCTTTTCTTACCTGACTGGAGGCGGGAGAAGAGGAAACAACCTCATATGAGAAGGGAGAATTCTACCGAGTGGTTATGAAATAATATTTGGATGATAGATTGCTCTAGATCCCGAGTTATGATTTAAAATCCAAGATTACTGGAAGGGAAATGGCAAACGTGAGGGATGACACAGCAGCGACAGATATGACAGAACTGGAAATAACACTGAGCTAAACCTGCTGTCAGGAGGGAAGAAAGGAAAAGCAGCAGGCTAGACACAAGGCTCACTCGCTGGGGACCAGAAGGCTGGAGCTTGAACAGAGTGTACCTACCGGCAGTGCTGGGTGGGGGCCAGCATCCAGTAATTTGGCACTGGGCTTTCCAAACCTGGGGACAGAAGTGGTTACCAGCCAGTTCTGTCTCTTCTTATTCAAACAAAGAAACTTGCAGGGTGGAAGGAGTCTGGTGTAGGCGATGAGAATAGGCAGGGAGAGTCCGTGAAAAGCAATAGGTCCACTGTCGAGGCTGTGAGTTCAAGGAGTTCAGGCAAGGAACAGATCCCTGGGACAGAAGGAGTACAGAGGCTGTCCTGCAAATGCATGCATGATGGGCCAGCTGGGAATACCCATGCCACTGGATAGTCGGTTCCCTGCTGGTGAAAAGCAGAGAAAGCAGAGATGAAATTAGGTTTTTTGCCTGGACTTTTGGTTACAAGCAATAGAAAATTCATAAAAGTCTGACAAAGTTTAGACAGAGAATGTAGTGGCGCATGCTGAAAAGAACAGCAGTATGTTACCTTCAGGGATGTGCAGAGGCCAGGTGTCAAGCAACATCTGCAACATTTGAGCTCGCTTCATTTTCACCTGCATTGGCTTCATTCTCTGACAGTCTCCACCCACAGTGTTGGACCACAGCAGCCCTAGGTGAGCATCCATCCAGCTAAACCTAGTGTTGAACCACAGCAGCTCCAGCTGCACATCCATCCAGCTACCCACAGTGTAGGACCACAGCAGCCCTAGGTGAGCTTCCATCCAGCTAACCCTAGTGTTGGACCACAGCAGACCTAGGTGAGCATCTATCCAGCTATCCATAGTGTTGGACCACAGCAGCTCCAACTGTGCATCCATCCAGCTAACCCTAGTGTTGGACCACAGCAGCTCCAGCTGCACATCCATCCAGCTACCCACAGTGTGGGACCACAGCAGCCCTAGGTGAGCATCCATCCAGCTAAACACAGTGTTGGACCACAGCAGCCCCAGGTGAGCATCCATCCAGCTAACCATAGTGTTGGACCACAGCAGCCCCAACTGAGCATCCATCCAGCTAACCATAGTGTTGGACCACAGCAGCTCCAACTGCACATCCATCCAGCTACCCACAGTGTTGGACCATAGCAGCCCTAGGTGAGCATCCATCCAGCTACCCACAGTGTTGGGCCACAGCAGCTCCAGGTGTGCATCCAACAAGCTTCCTGTTCATCAGAGCATACCTGTTGCCTGGTTGCTCTATCAGGCACAAACATTTTTATCTCATTGCCTCTGGCTGGATCATGTCAAACTTAAGCTACAAAGTCTTACTGGTCAACTGTGGGCCAAATGCTTTTTCTCTCAAGCCCAGTAAAGTCAGCTCTCCCTAAAGTACTTGCACTAGGAATGAGAAAGTACTTTCTCCAAGACAAACTTAGACGCTGCTACTATAAGACAGGAATACCTGGCTGAAGTAGGCAAAGGACAAATCAAACCCAAACCCAAACCAGATCTTTACAACCAGTAGTCATCATGTCATATAGAAATGACCAGAAGCCAAATCTCTCATTAGTACTTGAGCTGAGTAGTTCTAAATAAATGTTACAATCAGACTTCTTAGTTGTGTTCATGTTCAAATTGCATCCTCTGGTTTAAATGAGCAGAAGGGAGTTAACACCAAGAATGAAGAAAACTATTCATGAATGAGGGGAAAACAGCCACATTTATTTAAAGATAAAGCATATACTAACATAGATTTGACATTGAAGTTTGGTAATGATGAGTGTAATTATCATCTATATATCCCCTTTAGATGTAATATAACAAAACTCTTGAAAAAAGATGCCCTTCTGTTGTATGAGGTTGCTTGTTTGTTTCCGGCTGCTCAGCCCCAAAATAATCATTCAGAAATCATACTACTTGCAATATTGTTTGGCCAATAGCTTAAGCATATTTCTGGATAATTCATATATCTTAATTTAACCCATCTCTATTAATCTGTGTATCGCCACGAGGCTGTGGCTTACCGAGTAAAATTCCGGTGTCTGTCTCGGGTGGCAGCTACATGGCTTCTCCTCATTTCTTCTTCCCAGAGTTCAGTTTAGTTTTCCCCACCCGCTCTACTCTTTTGTCTTATCACAGACCAAGACAATTTCTTTATTAACTAATGGTATTCAGAGCATACAGAGGGGAATTCCCCCCTCCCAGTGATGGTAATTCTTTATTGTCAACTTGATGGGAATTAGAATCACCTAGGACAGGATGTTTCCAGAGGGGTTTAACTGAGGTAGGAAGAGCCACCCTGAGTAGTAGTGGACCCTTCTCATGACCTGGGGTCTGAGAGCAATTCAAACGTGAGCTGAGCTCCAGCATGTTTTGCTCTGTT
Organism: Microtus ochrogaster; assembly: GCF_000317375.1. Taxonomy (NCBI): domain Eukaryota; kingdom Metazoa; phylum Chordata; class Mammalia; order Rodentia; family Cricetidae; genus Microtus; species Microtus ochrogaster. The sequence continues at coordinate 27,378,736 of NC_022020.1, forward strand.
TTCCTGTAGACACATTGTGACCAGCCGTTCCACGCTTCTGCTATGGTGACTTGCCCACTTGATAGATTTTACCCTCATTTTTACTTTGGGTCCAAATAAACCCTCTCTTCCTTAAGTTTCTTCTGGTCAGGTATTTGTCAGAGCAATGAGGAAAGTAACTAATATCTCCCCAATCCAAATTTGTCTAGAGACCTTCTTAGAGTTTAGGAACAATTCGTGAAGAAGCTCTACAATGGGTGAAGGCTCCAAAGGCCTTGGTAATAGGCTATATGCTTAGTTTCTGGGTCTGTCTCAGCCTATTTCTCTGACTTTGTCTTCCTGGATGCTCTCTTTCTGTCTCCTTTACCCATACTGTGTTCTCCAGAAGTTTGTCTTTGTTCCCTGTTTTTCTTTCTTTATATTTTCGGGCAGAGTGACTCTATCCATGTTTCTCAGCAGGTTCCCCCTAAGAACTTCCTTTGTCCTTATGTCATGACGGTGCCAGCCATGCTCAGGGGTAAACGCCTGATGATTCACATGCCAGTGACTCCCAGTTCTCCCTTCAAATTCATACTTGCAAAGTCACATAGAGGAACTTCCCAACCAGATTTGAATGAATGAATGAATGATTGAATGAATGTTTTTCTCTTGGCGTTTCTAAGTCAACACACCTGTGACAGTTAATGTTGTCAACTCGACAGGATCTAGAATACCAAGGAGACAAGCCTTCAGGAGCATGTGTGACCATAGAAGTAGGAATACCATTTGTTTTTGGGTCTTAGACTTTATAAAAAGGAGGAAGCTAGCTAGAACATTTATTCATCTCCTGCTTTCTGCTTCCTGGCTTCTGCCACCATGGCAAAGTCCCTGCTCCATGATGTACTGCACCTTGGAACTTTGAACCAAAATAATTCCTTTCTCTCTTAAGTTGCTTTTGTTGAGTATTATTATTATTATTATTATTATTATTATTATTACTACTACTACTACTACAGAGATAAGTAATAGAGATAATGGCTAAAATCCATCTAATCCTATTCTGTTTATGCTTGGAAATACTTCCCATGACAAAGAGTTGAGGGTTTCCCTTGCTTTCTCCTTCTAGTCCTCCTTACTGTAAGTCTCACTGATTTCGACCCATTAATCCTTAAATCTCTCATATTTAGAGTGCCATACCCTTTCCTGCTTTGGACTTTTATTACCTTTGGCCACAGTCACAATTTCCCCATCATTCTCCCTGCCTCTAAGTCTGTCCATATGGTGTCACACCCCTCTGTCTCTTAGGCTTCCATCAGCATTGACCCCAAATCATACCCCTTGGTTTGTTGTTAGGGCTTCTGTGCCTTGCCCTCTGTGCCCGTTTCAGCAGCATGTCTAAGTGAGCTGACTCAACTCATGTGTGTGTGTGTGTGTGGTTTCTGCATATAGCACAGGGCTTATGCCATTGTGGCTGTGCTCATGCGTTACCCAGTGTGACAGGTGACACGCCTATACCTCAATATCTGCATATGACATGAGTCTGAGTTGAGGTACCAGGTCTTTTAGAAAGCCTTGTAAATTCTTCAAGCCAATCTGAATTCCCCATAGCTGGCTTTTGTGGCTTTCTCTCTCTTTCTCCCCACCCCATCACCACGCTATAAAGATCAGGTTTCCTGGCTGCCAGGTAGCCTTCCTTGTAGGCATGGGAACAATGAGTTCATCCATGAGTTTTGATGTCTACTCCAACATGAAAACATAGGAAGATTTTGAGAAGTGTCTGCTGAGAGAATTAACAGTTGAAAGTTTTAAGTTTCTGTTTCCTCGTAGAGCTTATTCTGTAACCATAGGTCAAGGTTAGCTTTAAAGTTCCTCTTGGTTTTGATACTTTCCACAATATGAAAAGAGGATCCCCTAATATACTATAGGAGCTAAAGGGGATCGTGTTGTATAGCAGTTTTCTCCTTGATTGAAGCATCCCATCATGTAAGTCAAAGGTCAGCTTGAGATTGTTTCAGTCTTACTCAGCTTGTGCATGTTCCTTTGGTTCTTCCCCCAGAAATCCAAGTTCCTGTGGGTCAAAACTTCACACCTAGGCCTGCAGGGCATGAAGTTTACTCTTTAGTTTTTCCTGCTCATGGTAGCTGTGAGACCTGTTCACCTTCCAGTCACCCTTCTAAGCAGAGCTTGAGGCACTGGATGTAGGCCAAGCTGCCAGTTCGTGAAATCATTCATTCTTGGACAACTCCCGGGCGCTGTTCTAGGTGCTGATGCCACATTCACACCTGCACTGCATGTAAGGGCATGATTTTAGTGAGTTAAGGGATACAACTTTCAACTGATAGGCAAGAGGAGATCTCTGAGGAATTACATCCCAATGTCTTCAGGATAGTGAGCAAATCTTCTTAGCATCCTAAATGGATCCTGTTCCTGGTTCTTACAGCTCGTAGCTTACTAGAACAATCAAAGACACCTACCTGCAATTCTACTTTTATCTGAGCACCAACCTTTATTATTCACACTATAATTTTGAAAATCAGTTCTTTTCAAATTCATCTAAATTCCCCTTGAGGAAACAAAAGAGAACTGAAATTTATCGAAATTCACCTTCCGACAATGTGGTTAGTTGCCATTTTATTGAGCTAACAGTTTTTTTGTTTTTCAAACACAACACTTGAACATACTGATCCAAGCAACAATTGTGAGCATCTATTATTGAAAGTTCATACAGCTGTCTGAGAAAGGCCAGATTATTGCCTCCATTTTGCATTTATCAAAACCAAGGACTTAGAGAGATTAATTGCCTTAGGTCAAGTAGCAGAGTAGTAGTTTAAGACCAGCTTTGTCTGACACTTACTATTATGCTCTTAGTATTACTCTGAAAGAGACAAGATAATGATATTCTAACTACACTCTTTAAATGTCACATTTTATCAGGTGTGATGGCACATGCCTCTAATCTCAGCACTTGTGAGGTGGAGGCAGGAGGATAAGTTCAAGGTAGTCTTGAGCTACAAAGGGAGAGTGCAAGTTAGTCTTGGCTAGAGAGGGAGCTCAAGACTAGCCTGGGTTATATAAAACCCTGCACCCCCACCCCAAAAAATACAACACAGAGAGAAATGAATAAAGAATATATATTTCATCTTTACCAAATTATTTCCAGAACAGAAGCAAAATTTACAGACTCTAGAAGAATAATCTTTGAGGCATTTTGATGACAAATATGCTTTAATTGTGTCAAATTAATCCATAGGTGAAAATGTGCATCATTTTCCAAGAATGTTATAAATATATATCTGAGTAGATTATTTCATCCAGCAAAATAACACTATTTTTTTTAAGAATGCAGTATTTTAGTTTCATTACTTCTTTTAGTTTAAAAATGGTGATTTCAAGACTTTTTAAAAAGCTTTGGTAGATGGTTAGATTCTAGAAGTTCATATAATAATAGTGCAGATTATTCATTGGTCATTTTGAGGGGTGAGAATTTCTTTTCTTTTGAGATAGGATTTCAGACTTCAAACTTGTGGCCATCCTTCTGCCCCAGCCTTCTGAGCAATAGGATTGCAGACATGTGTCACCAAGCCCAGCTTTCACTGACCATCTGTCTTAGTTAGGGTTTCTATTGCCTGTGAAGGGACACCATGGCTATGGAACCTCTTAATAAGGAAAACATTTAATTGTGATGGTTTATGGTTTCAGAGCTTAGTCCATTGTTGTGGTGAGAAGCATGCAGGCAGACATGGTGCTGGAGAAGGAGCTGATAGTTCTTCATCTAGATGAACAGGAAGAGTGACACTGGTCTGATTTGAGCATTTGAACCTCAAAGCCTGCTCCTAGTGATACACTTCCTCCAACAAGGCCATACTTCCTAATAGTGCCATTACCTATGAACCTATGGGGGTCAATTTCACTGAAACCACCACCACAGCATTTATGATATACCTGAAAGGCTTTCTGCATATTATTTTACTTCTTGATTATAACTGTATCAAAACTTAGTTGATTATTACACTTGATGACTTAATATAAAGACTTAGAAACTTTAGTAACTTACCCCTAATAAAAGCCTGTAAGTACCAAAGGCAGCATTTAAATGTAATGCTCTAAAGCCCTTTTTACTAAAATTCTTTTCATTATACAAGGTTTCTTCAAAAATTCAATGTCAATGTGATTGACATTGGTGCCTTATTTTTTTAGAGCCATGGCGCTGGGGTTCCACAAGTTGCTGTGGAACAATGGTCTTGTACTCTGTAAAGATTTGTCACTTGTACTGATTTAATAAAATGCTGATTGGCCAGTAGCCAGGTAGGAAGTATAGGCGGGGCAACCAGAACGGAAGAATTCTGGGAAGAGGAAAGGCTAGGTTACCCAGACACAGAGGAAGCAAGATGAGAATGCCTCGCTGATAAAAAGCGACATAGACAAGCATTATGGGTTAATTTAAGATGTAAGAATTAGTTAATAAGAAAGCCTGAGCTAAAAGGTCAACAGTTTATGATTAATGTAAGCCTCTGTATGTTTCTTTGGGACTGAATGGCTGCAGACCAGGCCATACAAAAACTACTGCCAACAGTGAGTGTTTGAGCTTAGCTCAAAAAAATCTGTTGCCGGTAGGGTAGGACTGAAGGATAGCTCAGTTGGCAAGGGCTCGCCTCACAATCCCGAGGATCTGAGTTTAAGCCTTAGGCCCCATTTGAAAATGAAGGGCATGGTGGCAGACACGTGTAATTCTATTATTGGGGGGGTGGGAGAGAACAGTGAGATCCCTGGGGTTCAATGGCTAGTCAATTTATCTTAAAATTATTAGCTCCAGGCTAAGGAAGGAGCTCATCTCAAAGGCAGTAGACAATACTCATGAGGGTGTCATCTCAGGTAATCCTCTGGCTTCTATGCACCTGCCCACTTGTAGACACCAAATCTTTTGATATTTGGTGGGCCCACTTTTCCGCATCTGTGATTTTTTTTTTTTAAATAGGAAACTGGATCTTTTAAATCACCTCAGCAGACACATTTTCTACTTTCCCCTATTGTACTCATGTATGTCATTTGTTTCTTTTTCATTGTTAAACAGTTTCTAGTTGCCATTGTCATTCCTCTCACGAAAAATAGCTGGAAGGACTGGTTATTAATTTCTTTTCTATTTTATATCTAGAATTCTAAGCTAATGCTGCTATCTGAAATAGGCTTTCCTCAGTCTGAACTCAAAGACCAGAACCTGTACCTGGCTTTGTATTGCTAAAATTCCTTCTCAGGGTAGGGTGCAAGCCACATAGCTACCCCTTCTCCTAAGGTCCCAAGTACCAACTGAGGCACAATTCTGCCAAAGTTCACTCTGAGGAAACCAATGAGTTTATCGGGCTTCTTTACAGAGCCTAGGTGAAGGGTTTCTTACATGGGTGTGGGTGTTCCTCCCTGACTTGATTTTCCAGTTCACACCTGGAGAGCTTTTACTCAGCAGGGATGAGGGCTTCCCTGCAGTTGCATAGATGGAATACCTTCCACATGCAGACTTATACACGCTAGCCAAGAGGTTCTCAACCTGTGGGTCATGACCCTCTTGGCACAACCCCAGTCTTCAAAAGTATTTACATTACAGTTCATAACAGTCTCAAAATTACGGTTCCGAAGTAGCAACAAAAGTAATTTTATGGTTTGGGGTCACCACAATATGAGAAACTGTTTGGCAGAGTTTCCTGCTGGCCTGGTGCTGGAGTGTTAGCAAGCAACCCCCACCCCCACCCTCAGCTCTGGAGTTAGCACTCGGCCTAATCCATCCTTTGTGTTATAGATATCTTTTGTCGCCCTATGTGAATCTTGCCTGAGAGTTTTTCATGGATACAAAGTCTATGCAAAACTTAGTTAGGGGCAGCTAGAAAACCGCGGTACCTCCTGAATCAGGTATTTGCATCTGGCGTTGTATTTTTGGAAGCTTCATTAAGGTTGTTTTGAGCATATGGAAATCTACTGGCCAAAGTGTAAATATAGGGAAAAATAAAAATGCCATGGGCTAAGGGAAAGTACTTCAGTCCACTGAGGCTGGGACTTCTGCAGCCTCAAAAGTTAAGTTCATTCTTAAAGGATCTCTGAATCTTCAGTCTCAGGCCTGCATGAACCCACACACCCATGCCATGCTATCCGTGACAGAACTGTATTAAAGAGTAACAGCATTAGGAAAGTTGAGAACCACTGCTCTAGTTGCTTCCTGGGCCATGTGCAGTTAAAGGCAGCATTGCTGGAGACAGCTGGTTAGGGAACAGCTGGATACTCAGCTGAGGGTCTCATGACCCTTCCCCCTATCCAGTCCACAAGCCCATCAAGGGGGCCAATTGAACTCCCCAAGACAGACATTTATTGGCTCAGAGGTCCTTCACTTACAACACCTTGATATATCCTTGGTCCATTTGCTTTTATTTCATTAAAGAGATCCACAGATGGCCATGGGCTAGTTCCAGTCTGTCTCTTCTTTTTTATGCTCTGGAAGCAAAGAGTGGTTGTTGGTGTTAAAATGTTTTTAAAACAAAACAAAACAAAAAAAAACAAACAAGAGGACTATTTTGTAAAAATTGTGTGAAATTGAAATTTCAGTGTCCCCAAGCTTATTGGAACACAACCACTATGCTAATTCATTTACATATCATCTGTGGCTGGTCTCATGCCTCAGTGTTGGAGCTGAGTAAGTTTAATGGAAAAGTTGGACTTTCCAGGTCTTTATGGGAGAAGTTTGCTGGCCACTGGCCTAGGCTGTGAAGCTGTCCTGGTTTCTTGCTCTTTCTGATGCAGCTCACAGGGCTCAGGCAGCACAAGGCCCGGAGTCTGAGCTCTTTCTCACACTTCTGCATCAAAAGTAAAACAAAGAACAAATAAAGTTGGGATGATATATATATATATTCTAATTTTTCTATA